>NW_024510433.1:0-330313 GCF_017590135.1 Pyrgilauda ruficollis | reverse complement strand
ATTTTCAGCCCCAATATCTGCCTTGGGTGAGTACTGACTTCTGTGGCCAGCACCTGAGCCTGATACATGCTGTGTCCTGAAGCTGTTCTGAGCTTCATCTGAAGAGCTGAACACAGCTGTATCTGTTCCAAGTCCCTCTGTTTGTACTTTGATTGCTTGATAATATTCATTGCTTACGTGTGATAATAATTAAAGAACACTTAAAGCATTGTGCACAAAAGAAACACGTAACTGTGCTGGAAGTGGGATAAAAATTTACTTTATTTAAATGCTGAGATCATAAGGAAAGAAAAAGGAGGTGCCCAAGTGTTTAAAAGAGATTTTAATCAGAATTTGAATGTCTGTGGTGCTGACTCCACCCACTGAGCCAGACCACTTTGACAAATCTCTCAGTCACTCTCTTTGACCTTAAAGTTTCTGCCTCAGGTTGAATTGATATTATATTGATATTAATTAATATGATATTATGCCTGTTTTGCTGGGTTTAAACACCACCAGCACTTAAATCAGGGCTCTGAGAGCAGGTGAGCCTCTCAGTTTGTGGCAGCCTCCATCTGATGGGTTTGATCTGAAGAAATACAAAACAAAGTCAAGAATCAGACTCCAAAGAGACTTTCACCAGCCACGTTACAACAATTGTCAGCTACTGATGAAAGTTTTCCAGAAGAAGGAGAGCCAAAGCCTGTGTCCTTCCTGGGCTCCAGGCTGACATAATTTCCTTCAGTACTGCTTCTTCCCATGGGCTGCGATTTCCCTCAGAAATCTCTACTGAGTGGAACTTCCACGCTACTCCAGGGACTAGAGCAAGGACATGGCCAGAACTTCTCTGTGTAGCTTAATCCTCCAAGCTGTTGGACTCCTCATTCATTAGAGCTCCTAAAAGCAGCTAGTTTTGATGACTGATTGATATTAATTACCTCTAGGATATAATCCCTCCTGTCTCTGACTATTTAAATACTCTTCTGAAAAGTGAGAAAAAGAGGAAAAAATCCCTCTTGGAAACTGCTTCCATATCCACTATTCTTAACCCATTGACTGTTAATTATTCACTGTGTGTGAGCTCACATTGTACCTTGCAGAAAAGGCACCATGAAAGATGTTATAGATAGCACTGATGAACACAAAGAGCTTTGTAAAACCACTTTTAGTCCACAGTGGTCAAGACAAGCCTACACTCCAGTGAGTCAACTGCCTCTCAGATGATTTGGACAGACTTTTGTAAAACTCAGCATACAGTGATTTTGTTCTCTTTAATCAATTTTCCACAGAGGAACCCAGTATGAATGCAAACGCTGGCACTGCTGACAAACAGAACCGAGGGTATTGAGATTTTCTCCCTTTCCCAAAAGAAGTCAAAACTACAGATGCATACTTTACATGTATATTTTGTTAAGGCTTGTTTTCAGCACAATGTTTTCAACTGGTGGAGCTGTTTGATTAGCTGAAATTAACTATAGTATATGGAAATTATATCTGCCACAGGAAAAGACCCAGAGTGACACAGCAGGACATGAGAGGCCGCTCTGGAAGAAATAGTTTTCCCCTGAAGGCAGTAGAGCTCATTTTGGGATTCCACTTTAATCATGTGCTGTGGTCTCTCAGTATGTAAAAAAAGACCCCAATCAAAAGGGAATTACTGCCTGCAGATCACACGGTCTGAGAGACATGAAAAACGATGCGCTGCTTCCGTGGGGAATGATTTACTGGCTCAGCACAGGTCCCTTAGAAAAAGGGCTTCTATAATTTTGTTTCTTCCTAAAGGATGAGGACAGCAGTGCTGTGGCTCAGAATACCTATTTCAGATCTTTCTCACAGTGAGTTTCCATGGGACATTGTCTCTAGTATCAAACCCACTTTAGGACATCCTCTTCTTTCAATTGTCCCACAGCTCATTCTTGCCTCGGTGTTACACTGGGAGATTGTGTGTGATGAAATGACACAAATTAACATGAAACACAGTGAAAAATACAGGGTTCTCCTGAATGAAGAAATTGGATGAAAAAAGTTTAATTGAGAGAAGTGATGAATGTAGTTAAAGTGCTTTCAGTTCAAAGGAAGATACGCCTTGTTAACACTTAAATGAAGATACATCAATTCCTGTGCACTCCTTAGAGCCCCCAAAAACTGTGCTGTGAGTGAAAAAAGTTCCCTACATGTTGAGGAATCACATACATGCTGGGCAGTAGTATGGAAGGAAACAGAGACCACAGAGCTCCATCTTTCCCAGCCCTTGGAGAATATCTCTGTATTTTGGAAAGACAGCTGAGCTTCCAGAATAAGTCCAGTTCTGTGTCCATGATCTCACTGTCTTCTAAGGGCTTCCTGTGAAGGGTTGAAATGCTTTGGAGAAATTTCATTGTGGGCTGAGGGTGGTTTAGAAGTTTGGTGCCCATTCATCTTGATGTCTAGTCTTTTAATAGCCAAATAATCCAGTGGGATAAATCAATGACAGAGAAACATTTAATTAGATGGATTAAAATTCCTGGAAACAAGGGGTTTAATAGCCATTAAAAGTCATCAAGCTTGTTTTGGTTTTGGTTTGTTTTTTTTTTTTTTTTTTTTTTTGCCTCGGGCAAACCAAAAAATTTTAGCAGTGCTGTGGCTCAGAATACCTATTTCAGATCTTTCTCACAGTGAGTTTCCATGGGACATTGTCTCTAGTATCAAACCCACTTTAGGACATCCTCTTCTTTCAATTGTCCCACAGCTCATTCTTGCCTCGGTGTTACACTGGGAGATTGTGTGTGATGAAATGACACAAATTAACATGAAACACAGTGAAAAATACAGGGTTCTCCTGAATGAAGAAATTGGATGAAAAAAGTTTAATTGAGAGAAGTGATGAATGTAGTTAAAGTGCTTTCAGTTCAAAGGAAGATACGCCTTGTTAACACTTAAATGAAGATACATCAATTCCTGTGCACTCCTTAGAGCCCCCAAAAACTGTGCTGTGAGTGAAAAAAGTTCCCTACATGTTGAGGAATCACATACATGCTGGGCAGTAGTATGGAAGGAAACAGAGACCACAGAGCTCCATCTTTCCCAGCCCTTGGAGAATATCTCTGTATTTTGGAAAGACAGCTGAGCTTCCAGAATAAGTCCAGTTCTGTGTCCATGATCTCACTGTCTTCTAAGGGCTTCCTGTGAAGGGTTGAAATGCTTTGGAGAAATTTCATTGTGGGCTGAGGGTGGTTTAGAAGTTTGGTGCCCATTCATCTTGATGTCTAGTCTTTTAATAGCCAAATAATCCAGTGGGATAAATCAATGACAGAGAAACATTTAATTAGATGGATTAAAATTCCTGGAAACAAGGGGTTTAATAGCCATTAAAAGTCATCAAGCTTGTTTTGGTTTTGGTTTTTTTTTTTTTTTTTTTTTTTTTTTTTTTTTTTTTTTTTGCCTCAGGCAGACCAGCAAAGTTATTGGAGACTGTTGTGGAGTTTGACTTAGATGAACTGAAGCTGTCTTCTAGGAGATATGCACATGTGAAGGGAAGTAAGCAAAATCAGAATCAGTCACAAAAGAAGAGAAAGAGACTGTGTGGGCTTTGCTTCCTTTTAGGTACAGATCAAATCTAAGGGGGCACCTCCTGGACACCCAAAATACTGCACTGGAATAACTGGTTCTTTGAACATTGGAAGTCTGAAGAATGGAAGAGACTGGTCTGCTGCGGGGTGGTCACTCAGCTGAATTTTCAAATGGTGACAGAATTTCTTGTTTTTGTTTTTGGTTTTTGTCTCCTGAAGCTAGGAGGATTATAAAAATTTCTGGTACACCTTCTCTTTTTAATGATTCTTGCTTTCACACTGTAGCTGTTCTAATCAGCAAAAAAAATTAATATGGTCTCCTTTCTTGATTAAAGATTCATTTCCATGAAACATACATTCATAAAATCTCTTTGTGACCTTCCCAGTCCACCAGATATAGCTGAAACCAGCCAGCAGCTTCAGCAGTTATACTGTGAGGAAGCTCAGATGGATGAAGAGTGGTAACATGTACCTTCCAGCACTCAAAATGTTCTCCTTTGCTTTGATGTCTGTCAAATAAAATTATGCCAGCCAATTTCTTCTCTACCAATCCCCAGAATACAGGACATTAGGAGCTTGAATTTTAAAAGAAAATAAAATATCTGAACCCAACTTGGTGTCTTATTGAAAAATGCTGTTTTATCACCTTATATCCAGGGCCAAGACCATCACCTTTGATAGAAAGCATTAGCCCTCACGTCTCATAACCTCTACTGAATAAACCACTTTTTTAGATACTTTATTGCTACTATTATATTTAAAACAATCCACATTGTCTGTACTTCTGTCTTCTGAGTATGCCCTTCCCATTGTCCTTCAGTTGCCCATTGAAGACCATGGGGCAAATTTGGGGAGCACTTTCATGTGTCCAAATGGAAAATATCCATGACAAAGTCTGGACCTATCCTCTGCAAAATAATCCTTGTGTACGTTTTTGTTGTAAGCAACTTGAGCAGTCTGAGCCTGATGAAGGTTTTACAGTCCAGCTCTGCAGCCTGAAGAGTTCCTGAGCTTTACAGACAGCTCAAACAGGGCAGAGAGCTGCACTTGGCTGGGATTACACAAAGTTCAATCAGGCACAGCAGTTATAACAGCTTTGTGCAGCTTTGTTTCGGGTTTCAAGCTTTCAAAAAAATTACTCTTTCTACAGCCTTGATGGTCAGCAATTTCACCTCCATCACCAAGAAACCATTTTCCCCACGTTTTTTCAACATCTGCAGAGAAGCTTGAGTGGCTGTAGGAAAGGCAATGAGGCAGAGGACGATCCCTCCAGCTAAGGCAGTGATACAGTTAAGGGCACAGTAATCTTTCCCTCCTGGAAGTGATGGAAAAGCTCCATAATGGAGCAGACATTCCCTGAGCTGCACAGATGCCACATTAGTGCTACACCCAGGTGTACAGTGGGAGCTAATTGAGGCAATTGAGTGGGATATCGGAGCATCGCAGGAATCACCAGCCTGGCATGTGGGACCCAGCTGTGCTTCGGGAGCAAATTGGATCAGGGACCGAAGGCATGACGAGGCTTTGACAGGGGAGGCAGCAGGCTTGGGAGAGAGGAAAGACAAAAAAAACAAAAAAACAAAAAGGGAATAATTAATTCAAGGAGTTTGGTACACGAAGGAGTGGGGGTAGTGCTGAAAATAAATGCACAGCGCATGGCTCAGTGCAGGGCTTTGAGGACACTCAGTAGGATTTGCTGGAAACCCCTGATGATGCATAGGGACAGCTGATCCTTGCTCAGGCTCCCTGGTGCTCCTGCTGCTGATGATGATGGTGCTGCTCCAGCAGGTACTCAGGTGCAGCATTTGCTTCCTTCCATGAGAGCCCAGCGTGCAGTCTGGGAGGGGAGGAACAGACTGGGGAGCTCCAGGGATGTGTGTGCTCCACAATCCCCCTTGTTGAGTCAGTGTGGTTAGAAGAGACCTCTAAAATCACTGAGTCCAACCACTGACCCAGCACTGAGCTGAAACCTTCCTTAAGCACAAGGATATGGGTCCTGCCTTTCCAACAGAGGCAGCTGTCTAAAGCACTCTTTTTGTGCCAATTTTGAGGCATTTTAACATTTCATCCATTTTAGAGGCAGTCTAAAGGCTGTTCTGAGCTGCTGCTGAGAACAGACCTGTCCTCCATCCAGGAGGATGTGGAGAGCTGGGCACAACAATGGCTGGGCCCTTCACACCTCCCATGCCAGATTAAAATGAGCTATAACCCACCCAGGTTTTCTAATCAATTAAATTTAGCCATCCGAAAGCTTTGCTGGATCAGGCTCCTGTTGCTGTAGAATGTTGCAACATCTGCCTGGAGACTTTTTTTTGGTCCATGGAGTTACCAGCTATAATCTTTGAGCTGTTTTTAGACTGAGCAAATGCTTTGTGCATATTAAGCTGTTTTACTGCTTCTGTTTTCTGATGTAACTTAACAATGATGCAAAAACAGTGTCAGTTCTGAGTTTCCCATGGAATTTGGATTGTTTTGCCACCATCTGTCTGCATTACTGACTTTCAAAACTGAAGGAGATAGAGACTGATATCAAGCCACCTTTCTGATGTTTAGCTTTCTGGCAGACTGATGAAAACCTGTGTTGAATCCTAGTCTTGTCTTAGAAGCAGAAAGTCAGCCCCAAAGAAATGAAGCTGAGACAGGAAAGGTTTAAGTTGTATATTAGGGAAAAAAATCTTTTCCAAAAAGGTGGTCAGGCACTGGAACAGGCTGCCCTGGGGAAGTGGTAGAATCACTGTCTTGGGAAATGTTCAAGAATTGTTTAGATGTTGCACCTGGGGAGGTGTTTTCATGGTGAACCTGCCAGTGGTGGGTTAATGGTTGTATCTGACGGTCTTAGAGGTCTTTCCAGCCTTAATGATTCTGTGTTTCTTAGTAATAACTATTCCGTAATGCCCTAGAAAAAGCTAATGAAGTGGTTTAGACCTCAGTGCACTGGGTTTTCTATGGCTCTTTCTGTTCTTTAAAGAAGAAAGCTCAAAACAAAATACACCCAAAAGGCAGAGAGAGGAGTTTTCAAGAAATAGTGGTTTCCTGAAAAAAAAAAAAAAAACAAAAAAAAAGGTTCTGTAGAGAACATGATGGCACTGTCTTTTTAAATTGGACCTTTTACATGATTTCTAACACCTAAATATCAAGAAATACATTCAAGATGTGTGAAGTGCTCTGGGCTCCATATTTTTAGTTTACAGAAGACCCCGTAAAGGTGAGGTTTGTGCTGTTTTATACAGGAGTGGACTTCAGAGGGTAAGATTTCTAGCCTGCCTTTACTCTGTTGTTTGGGGAGACACAAAAGTGCTTCCAGTAATAAATTGAGCATTTATCTAATTCACAGTAATTTTCATAGCGCCTTGTCTTGGGTCTTTAGGTGACTCTTCAGATTTCCACATTGCCTGTATAATTTCTTCTTATCCTCATTCAGATTCTACAGAGTCAAAATTAGATTAGACACTTTAGTTTTAAACGACCATTTATGTACATTAACTCAGGGAAATAAAACCCCACCACACAACACTTTGGCACTAAGCAAGGTCCTAACTGCCATGCAATCTCACTGAGCTGAATCTGTCCTAAAATTTGTTCTCCCCAGGCAGAATGGGCACAGCAAACCATTTTGTCTGAATGGTTCCCCTGGGAGTAGTTATATCCTACTTTTTTTTTTTTTTTTTTTTTTTCTGCAGCACACAAAGTTCCCTGCCATCTCTTCAGCCCTGCAGCCCTGTTGATACTGCTGCAGTTTAAACTAGGTCTGTGAAATTATTTGGGTTAAAACAAACAGCAAAACCTTATTCAGTGCATCATTTTTATGTTTTTGCCTTGTTCAACATCACTGTAAACTCTGTTGTGCTGGTACAGCAAATGGGAGGGGAAAGTAAAGGGGAAGGGGGAAAAAGGAAAGGGAAAAGGAAGGGGAAGTTTTCTTCAAAGAAGGAAACTGAAGGAGTGTCTTTACCACCCTCCTTTTTCTGCTGTGCTCTTTTCTTTCTTGATAGGCAAGGGTTTGAGGTCGGCACATCAGTAATAGCCATCTCCCTTTCAAAGGAAAAGAAGGTGCATAGTGACCCCCAAGTTAGGAAAGAGGAGAAGGATGCTGTGTAGTGCATGCATTTTCCTGGCACATATGATAAATTTCTTTCTAATACTCCCAGCGTTTTGTAATTTGAACTGCTGCCTGCTATTTGTTTTACTTTAATCTGTGTCATTTCTCTGTGTTTATTATCTTCCCCCCCACTGTCCCTCAAGTTCTGCATTTCTATCCAGCCTCCTACAATATTAGCAAACCTTTTCATGAAGGGAGGACTGTATTTGTAGTGAGAAAAAACTTCAATAAATTACCCATGCAATTTGTAACTGTCAGAGTACAAAATACAAAATACTTTAAAAAAATAAATAAAACAAATGTTTGCATTTACATTCCATACTGGGAACTTTTATTTTCCACTAAAACTAAACTCCTTATCTGAACTGTCAATGTTATAGATGGTGCCTTTATATATTTAAAGATTTGCATAGTTTTTATCAAATTGATGCACTTAACTGATTTAACATTCCCGTCACTTATTTAGAAACAGGGGAAAAGATAATATTTTAAAAGAATATGAAAAATGGATTGCCTTTATCCAGGTCGGTTCATTAATCTGTCTTGCATGTGCTCACTTCAGACACAGCAGCTTTTTTAGTGTTTATTCAGGATATAGTCTCTGAGAGATGCATTCTGGAATTGATCATCCATCTTGGTTTTCAAACTGTATTTATAAATTGTCACTCCTCCCATGTTCTTTTGTTACCAGAAGTCCACACATGGTGCTGAATGCCCTGACCAACACTGAAGATTAATTCAGGAATCACTTGTTGAAGCAAGGAGATTTGGATTGGGTTGGTTTAGTTTGATTTGCTTTTTTGGAAGGTGTATGTTAAAGTTCAGGATTGCATTTTCAGATCCTGAGATCAACTTTAACTTATTGGCTACTGTGTGCTTTGTGACCATTCTGCACAGATGGTGCAAATCTACCATGGTTCCCCAAAACTGCAAATTCCTCACAGCCTAACTCACTCTGTCAGAGCTGCCTTTCCCTGTCCCAGCACTGGGTAAGGCCTGTGCCTACAGAGTTCAGGCACTAAGCCCACAAAATCCTGATCCATCACTTTTATAGCATTGGATTTCATATGGCTGAACTCACTGAACTGATGTACTCAGCGAGCTCAGGAACACCAGGGGTGATGCAAGTGGGACAGGGCACCTCTCTGTGGCAGTCCCAGTTCAATTTATCCTGCCATGGAACAGAACCTTTGAACTACCCCAGACTGTTGATACAGCAGATTTTTACACTGATACTGCCCACTTTGGTCCCTGGTGTCTGGAGTGTGATAGTTGGTTTAACAGTCTTAACCAGGGAAATGATATTAAGGAGCGTTCAGTCCAGTGCACTAAAGCGTAATAAAACTCGATAGCAGGAAGGTTAGGTCAAATAAATTCAAATGGAAAAAAATTAATTCAGTCAAGGTGCTTAAGCACTTTGTAAGCTTGGCAAAGAAGGTGGTAAATTCACAATGGAACATTTATACCAAGACTGGATGTCTTATTAATGATAAACTACAGTTCAGCCACCAGCAAGTTATTTGGCTTGATAGTGTTCAGTTAGAGAGAAAGAAAGAATAATTCCCTCTGCCACAGCAGGTGAAATCCCATGGCCTGTGTTAAACAGAAGGTCATGTTTGCAGAGAGCTATGATCAATTCTCCTTCCAGATCTATGAATCTCTGCGGGTGGCTATTTTAGGTTTGGTCTGTGTTTTACTGAATACGTGAAGAGAAGTGCCAGACCTCTGTATGTGAAATTGGTTGCAGCTGTATTAGTCTCTCAAAAGCTCTCTGGCCTTTGAAAACATACATCTCAATACAAACAGTGACAGACTGCAGTGCCATCCTACATCCCAGGTTGCTAAAGCCCTAGAACTTGTGTTACAGTACCGAAAGTTTAAACCCCCTTTCTGAGAAGAAAGTGGTGATTGAACACAGGCTCTTTCAAATTTAGAGTTTTGTGCCCCATCATCCAAATGAGTTTGGGACCCTCATATCAGTCAGCCTGGATTCACATCTGGGAGAATCCAATGACTGAGGAAATGCAGCAGAGAATGCATAGTAGGCGAGATGTGTCTGAAAGCAGTGGGCATGTATATCCATGAAAACTCCAACTCTAGGACTAATTTTTTTTTTTTTTTTTTTTTTTTTTTTTTTTTTTTTTAATCTCATGAAGTGAGTTTCAGCTCTTCTAGCTGGTACTCTGTGTTATGCCACTCAGGAATGAGAGTCCAAACTCCACCTGGCTGAGCTGGTGGAGTTTATCCAAAACACTAGGTACCACAGAATCACTCAACATCCTGATTTGGAAGAGCCCCACAGGGACCATCGAGTCCAACTCCTGGCCCTGCACAGGGCAGCCCAAGGATTCCACCACGTGCCTGAGAGCGTTGTCTTAACTCCATCGCTCTTGGTGCTGTGACCATTCCCTGGGGAGCCTGTTTTAGTGTGAGAGAGACCACTGTGATTTTCATTTATGCCTCGGCATATGTTATATTCCTAGAGGGGCTGCACACGTGCTTGCAGCCCTGTCCCCGAGAAGACTTCTCCTCGCAGTCAGTCAGGGCCGACAAAGCCTCCATGACGGGCCTGGGAGCGAACACCGCCACGGCTGGTGGAGCAAAATGCCTGGATGCCCGCCAAACACGCCCAGGAAGGCGGGCTTGGGAGGAGCCTTAGCTCCACATAAAACCAGCTGACGGCGACACCCCGGAGCCATTTTGTGTGAGTCTTTCGGAAGCAGCGTTGGCTCCCTTGCGGGGTCCGCTCGGCCGTTCTTCCAGCACCCCCCTACTCCCCGGCCTTTTCCTCCCTGTGGTTCTGCTTCAACATTGCCGCAAACCATCCGTCATCGCGACGATCGCTCCGCTGCGTGCCCGACAGAGCGGGCGCCGGTGCAGCCAGCCATTGCAGCCAGTCATGCAGCCAGATTGTAGCCAGCCATGTAGCTGGCCGCTGCAGCCAGCCGCCGCAGCCGGCCATGCAGCCAGCCGCTGCAGCCGTGCTTCCCGGGCCCCGCCGCCGCCGCCACCCTGCACGCAGCCGAGCCCGCTCGCCCCCACAGCAGCTTGCGGCCGCGACCAGCCTGTCGCCGCCGCCTGCATTCCGTCGTGCCCGCAGCCGCGGCGCCCCGACCCAGGGAGCTACAGCTGCTCCGGGTCTGCGCCCCTGGCCGCGGCAGGCCTTTCCCCGCCGGCGGAGGGGACGCGCCGCCTGCTGCTGTGAGGGAATCGCTCAGCCCGCCGCGGCAGCTGCACAGACGCACCGTGATTCGCAGCACACGCGCTCTGCCCGCTAAGCTAATGAAGAAGTTTTTCCTGATAGCCAACCTAAACCTCGCCGACGCAGCTTCGGGCCGTTCCTTGGGGTCCTGTCTTTGTCGCCACAGAGCAGAAATCGGTGCCTGCGTTCCCCCCACCCCCCGCGTCCCTTTCCTCACAGCAAGCTATGACTGCCCTGAGGCCACCCCCGAGCTTCTCCAGCTGAACAGACCCAGCGCCCTTTTAGCCGCTTTCTCACATGGCTTCCTTTCGTGGACCTTCACAACTCTCGTGTCCCTCCTTTGCACTGTTTAATGGTTTAATACCTTCAGAATATTGTAATACCCAACACTGCCTCCAGAACTTGAGATAACACTGCCCCAGCACAGAGCAGAACAGGACAATACCCTCATTGCCTAGCTGGCAATGCTATACCCTCCTCTTCCTCCCTTCCCAAAAAATACCCCGGATGAAAGAAAAGCAAAAAAATGCTCCAACATTTCCTGCCATAAACCTAACCAGTCAACCAAACCAAGAACCACATATGCACAAAGGACCCCACAAAATCAACGCACTCATGATCTCTCTTTCAAAATTATCATTCACCTTATCTTCAGTGGTCAGTGAAGTCTGTGACCTTCCTGAAGTTCCATAGAGAGTTCCAAGGTCAATATGAAGTTGCACTCAGAGTTTAGATGTTTTTCTCTTTGCAAAGCTGGTCATTTGCCTATTGCTCCAAGGTTTCACTGGTCTGTGAAAATACTGGCCCAAGGACTGCATTCCTCTTTTTTTCTCTCTGACATCTTCTTATGAGTTTTAACAACACTGGAGGATCCCCAGGAAGTTAGAGAAGTGTGATGAGCTCCCATGCCCTTTGTATATAAACCCTTGACATGGGGATTTGGCTAAATCACGTAGTGATCTTTGGGAGTTTTTTTAAGGATTAAAATTACTCTCTCTCAAGTGCTAACAATTCACAGTTTCCACCTGAGAAAACTAGAGGCTCCAAATTGCAACACATGGATTTTCTCTTAAACACTATGATTATTAAACTTGATCTCACCATTTTTGGGGTGGGAAAGGGCAGACCAGTACTGTTTTCCAGCATCCCTCAAATGCCTCTACTTCCTGCTCTTGGCCACTGTTTCAGAGAAAAGTGAGTTTCACTTATCAGGATTATGTGAAGTCAATACAATGGCAATTACAGTTACTTACGGCAGCTCTGAGCACGGGGCTGCTGTTCTAATGTGGTGAAAATCCCCCACTGCTTTCTTTGCCACAGGAGCAAGTATGTCATCCATTTTCCTTGTTCTCTTTCTTCAGTGTTCTTACTGAAATTAATCATTTGACAGCAGCAAAGGCTTGCAACTGGCCTCCTGTGACTTGGCTATCTATCATGGATTTCATTTAATACAACAGTACAAAACCTTCTTGCATTCACATCTGTTTTGATGTTTGTTTAGGAGCTTCATAAGCTGTTACCTCCCTCCTGACACCTGATGAAGCCATGCAGAGTTTAGGAACTGTGATTTGGAATTGCCTGGTCACAGCTGTGGTGGCCATCCAAAATGCTTGTTACCTTTGGAATTAAACTTGTTTATCCTGCCCCTTTAACCCAGTTTGCTGTCTTTTTATTTCCTGGTAGAGGTAAAAGGGAGTCTCTTGAGCAGGCTTGCACAGAGAATGTGAGACACACTGGGGCTGTGGCAGTTCCTTCATGTGATGGATATTTGGGTCTGGGAAGGGTTCTTTCTTCTCCTCTGTGTGTTTGCAAGGCTGTTGGTTTCACTTCCCAGGAGAAAAATTTCTCTGGAGTTTTTTAACCCAGAAAAAGTCTGGAGTGTAACTGCCCACAAAAAGGCAGGACTGCTTTTGAAGTAAGAAACCAGCTGTATGCTACCTGCCTTAAAAGGCAGTTTGTCTGTTGGGTTGTCCAAAGGAGGTATTTGTGAGGTGGTGGTTTAATTGTTTTTACCTTTAGATGGAATGTAAGGTTTTACCCACTTACTGTGGGATCCACTTGAACCCAGAGAGCATGGACATGCACACATATCAACATCTCCAAGTGATAGATCGAATGGTCATTGTGTCTCCCATAGCTCTGTATCTTTGATCAAGACTGGCAGGTGTTCCTTCACTTTTAGTTGCTGATGTTAGTTGAAATGTCTCTCGTCCGGAGGATTGGGGTTTTCAAAGGACCAGTTGAGGAAGTTCATGGCAAACAACACTTTGCATAGCCTCAACTGCGGTGAGCCTGACCCACAGGTCTTCTCTCCGATGGTTGAGGACTCTAAGGTCTGATTGTCCTTTCTGTTGCTGGCTGGGTGGTGGGGGAGTGTGGAATGCTCCTGTGATGTTCAGCCCCCC
This sequence comes from Pyrgilauda ruficollis, assembly GCF_017590135.1. Classification (NCBI taxonomy): domain Eukaryota; kingdom Metazoa; phylum Chordata; class Aves; order Passeriformes; family Passeridae; genus Pyrgilauda; species Pyrgilauda ruficollis. The sequence continues at coordinate 317,080 of NW_024510433.1, read as the reverse complement.
CCCATTCCTGCAGGAAATTACCAAACACCTTGGAGGCATAGGCCGGGCCCTTGTCAGTCTTGATTACATGGGGGATCCCCCACATGGTAAAGGCACCATGTTTTTGGGTGTCAGCAGTCTTCTCCCCTGTGTGGGCTGAGGCACAGACTGCACCAGAGAAGGTATCAACCGACACTTGTAGGTACTTGAACATTCCAAACTGTGGAATGTGTGTGACATCCATTTGCCACACCTCACAGTTGTGGAGTCCTCTCAGATTTAACTGCTGAAGCCAGAGATGGTAAGGAGGATTCCTGACAGTTGGGGCATGTGGCCACAATTTCTTTGGCCTGATCATGCCTCAGGTGGAATTGGCAGACCAGACCAGACCAGGAATGTTCTGATGGAACTGCTGAGGGCTTAGTTGGGCCTGTTGGAAGATGTTGGGTTGGCCAGCCAGCTGTAATGGAGCAGCCAGTGTGTCTGCTGTGCAGTTATTCCCTGTGATGAAGCCAGGAAGGTTGGTGTGTGACCTTACATGAGTTACTTGAAACGGTTGCTCCTGGTGGGAAACCAGATGGATCAGTTTTCAAGAGCAAGCTGTAAATCACTGAGATTGAGACTTCCTTTTGACTGTAATCACAGATACTCATCACAGAAAATACTCCCCCAGTATTTCAGAAGTGTATAAGACTCATTGTTCCCTATGTGTGAATTTCATGTAAAGATACATACCAACGTTCAATTGCTTAAACACACAGAAGTCATCTGATTTAAAAGAAAAAACATCACTGTTCCATTGCTTTGATTTTTCTGTGTTCCTTTGACTTCGTCTGTTGTCGGGTGGAGTTCCTGTGCTTGAGACATCAGACAGACTGACACGTCTTTCATCAGACAAACAGCCTCGTTTATTGTCTCTGACACACTGAACCATTAAGATGCCTGCATCCTAGGAGAGCTCCCCTTGGCTGTGAGCTTGTGTCAGTCAGCCCAGAGGCTGGCCCATGGTGGTGAACTGGGCTACTTATTAGAACTTAACTAATGCTGATGCCACAGTCTACTATGCTTAAATATTTTCTTCTTCCATTTTTTTAATGCCCTTCTTTGACACTTGCTCCCACTGTTTTGGTCTGTCTGGTGTATCATAAGTGAGAGTGAGTATCAATGGATACCAGTATGTCATCTCGAAAGGGATGATTATACTGGTCCATGACGCCAGAAACCGCTTATTGCTGCGCTGCAACCCCTCCTGCACCACTGCATCGCACTTCATGGCACAGAGCCGCTTCCGCTGCTGCCACTCTGCGCACGAGTAAGACTCTTCGTTCTATGTTGTGTGAATTTCATTGTTACGGGTTAATGCTGGTGTAGTGCCAGTGCACCCATGAAAATATATAAATCTGTGAGATGTGAGCAGAAACACAACAGAGCAGACTCAAGCTTAGAAGAAAAAAAACCAAAAACAAAACTTTATTAATCTACACTATAATGTAAGGAACACACATCATTTAGAATGTAAACCTTCTAAAACATTCCTCCTCCCCCCACTTAATTTTCACTAAAGCACAGTGAAACAAGACGTTGGATTCTCACCTCTCAGATAATCAATTCTCAGTTCATCAAGAGAGAGGAGTCTCTCTTGTGCCATAGTCTTCCACAGGAAACACAGTTAAAACCTCACATGTTTTCATGTCACACATGGCACCGCCTGGAGAAGATCTGCCATTGTGACATCCTCCTTCCATGTGCAGTGCCCTCACGAACATCCATGGACCAAAACTGCTTGTAGGGTTCCTTCTAAGGATGCTTTGCCAAGTACCAAGGAACAACAGTTTATCACTTTGGGACAGCGGTCCATTTTCACCTCCTCTGGGGCTGAGAGGGTCTCGAGAACAGAGATTTTCTTCCCTGGAGACAAGAGGGCACCACCACACCCTCCTCATCTCTTTTCACTCCTGCATGTAGCTCTCTCTCCTGCACTAGTAAACACTACAGCAGGTCACTCTCTTGGCTCAAACCACTGTGTCCCTCTAAATGGGACGTTATACATTAAATTAGTGTTACAGGAAAATTGGTTCAGCCTATGGCTATACAAGAAAAAGTCCAGCCAAAAGCCTTTCCATAATCTCTTCCCACCTAGGATTCTTTCCCATCTTCTAACATCTGAGGTCCCAGGCTGTTTCTCTCCTCCTTCAGGTCAAGGAGGATTAAGGTTTTGCGAAGTTTTCTGTGCGTAAGAAAGGGTTAAAATCTTGGGATCTGCTGCCCTTAGGATGGTTGAAATCTCACATCGTCCTGCTCAGGGACTTACACAGCTGGGCAGCTTCCCCCCTCCCCCCGCTTCTCTTTTTTCTCTGCCTTTGTGCTGCCAGTGCACGATACCAAATTTCAAGGTGGCACAGGCTCTCTCTCTCGGGGTGGGGGGAGCTGCCTGGGACATCCCATGTTTCTGCATCCCTCCATCCTGCAGGGGCTGGCTCGGTTCCACTCTCTTCATCCATCCCTTTTCTCCGTCCGGGGCTCCTGGCCTACCTCAGCCTAGGCTTTGTGGCTTTCCCTCCCCCACCCAGCCTGTGGCTGGGCAAGGGAGGTGTGAACTCTTTACTGACTGGCACAAAAAGAGTAAGTTCCTTTGGAAGTTTTCTGCTTTTAATCCCCTGTGTTCTCAAAGGCATATCCATATCTTAAACGGTTACACCAGGTGTCAATATTCAATATTGCGTTGCAACCCCTCCTGCACCACTGCATCGCACTTCATGGCACAGAGCCGCTTCCGCTGCTGCCACTCTGCGCACGAGTAAGACTCTTTGTTCTATGTTGGGCAAGATGAAACAGGAAAGTCTTATAAATATGATTGCCTAGCAAAAGATGTTGAGAATATAGAAACTACAAGGAAGATTGAAATGAAAGCAAGCTTTGACATACCTTAGTTACTGAAAAACTGGAAAACAATGGTATGGCTGGCTGAAGCTAATTGCCTTTTGATGAAACAATGCCTTCTGCTTGCAGACAGGTCCAAGGGTCAGAGCAGACCCTACTAGCTTGGCAGAAGGGATCCAAAGAGTAGTTTTTAGGGTTTAAAATTTAACACAGTATAGTAATGTAATGATTCTTATAGGCTGTATGTGAATGCTGTAGGATTTGTATCTTGTATTAGATTGGTTAGTAAGAATTAGAATATTCAACACCGAAGATTTATTGTATTGTAACAGGAACCACTGGTCCACTCTTATTTACCACGCTCCTGCATTCATTCTCTTTACTCTTCCTCGCTCTCTCATTCTATCTCTCTACCGCTCTCTTTAGCTGTCTCTCTTTTGGGTCCTTCTCCAAGTTGTGGCTGACAGCTCCAAGCAGGGCCCTTTGCAATAAAGCACAAGTTCCAAGACCTGGCTTCAGAGATTTCTTGTCTCCATCTGTGCCAACCATCCTACTCCCTGCCACTCCTAAACTAGGTAAAGGCTGATCTCTCCAGGGCGTTCAGGTCCAATTGGGCTAGCTCTGGACCCTTGGCCCCTTGTAGCCTTTACAAGGACAAAAGTAAAAGACTGGAGGTGCTCTTCTCCGTGGGACTAAAGACCTATTTTATTCCTTGATAGGAGTCACCTCAGGATCTAAGCGACGTCCCAGGGGGAAAATGTGGCTTGGGTGTCTCTCCCTGGGAGATCTAAGCTCAGGGGAAGGGGGGCAGAGGAATGGGGCCACAGCCAATGGGATACAAGTGAGGAAGGGGCGAGGGGAGGAGTAAACCTCGGACAAACCATTACCACCGGGGCTTGGCGGGGGGAAGAATGGGACAAGCCATGTGATCAGTGTGAATTACCAAATAGCCAACTCAAAACAACAACTATTTAGTGTAATACAGCGCCTCTCCCTTTTCTGCTAAAAAGTCAAAAGAAAGTGTTGGACCTAATCTGATCCAGATCATGAATTTGTCCACCACTCATGATTTGTGGGCCTGTCAGTTTGCTTTAGGTCCACAAACTCTGTGTGGTTGGCTTCTGAGGTCGTGAAGATTAAACCGTTGATAGCTTTTAAAAGTATACTACATAGAATTCTGAACACTAAAATGATTAGAAAAACAACAGAGTTATCTTAGTTATGGAGGCCCACCACCCTGAGAGTCCCCATTCCTTGAACAGTCAGCTAAACCAGTCCTCGGATTCTTGCTTGATTTGTCCGATGAGGCTTTTCACTTCTCAGAGCGCTGTGTGGACATTGGTTGCTTTCAATGTTAAGTTCAAGCAGCAAAGTCCTTCAGATTCCTGGCATTCATGTCCATGGAGCAGCAGGAGGAAGTCTATGGCAGCATGATTTTGGAGTGTGGTCTGCCTGGCAATCTCCTTGTCTTGCAGGAGGGTGCAGATGGCTGTGGATATCAAGTTTGCCTGTTTGACTACCTAGCACTTTAGGTGGCCCAGTTCACCTAGAGCTTTGGCTGCTGCAGCTTGTGGAAGGAACAGGGATACAGCGATTTGCTTTGACTTGGCCAAATGAAAAATTTTTGATTCACAATTTGGGTCCAAATCATTGAAGGAAAAAGGGACTCTGGGGTTTCCTGCTGTCCGGATGACCCAAGAGTCCCTTTTTCCCAGCCCAATGGCTGAAGAAAGAGTCGGGATTGTTCGGCTCTGGTTCACAAGGCTGTTTATTATCTAAAATACTTTCTCTCACACCCGCAGAGGTCTGATCTGCAGATCTGTCAAAGGCACACACTGCACTCCCCTGAGGCGGTGTTATCTCTTTATACTAAGAATTACATGTACTTTATTTACAGTTACTTTCCAATACCTGTTACCTATGTTGCACTGTCTACTTTTATTCTAAACCAATCTAAAAACGCCGCCATCACCAAGAAGATGGAGGCTAGAAAGAAGGAGGACAGGGAATGCCCAAATTCCTCCATCTTGGGACTCCAAACCCCCATTTCAAAAATCCCAAAAGTCTTCTTCTCACCCTGTGACAACTACTGTTATGCTACTTAAACTTATGTGAGTTGTAATTCTTCATACAAAGTCGGTAATTTGCAACTTGTGCCAAAATGCAAGTCACAGGTGCTTTTGGCTGCATGTCAGGGTTTCAAAGCTCCCTGCCAGGGGCTTGTGCCATCCAGGACAGTCAGAGAGACATCCTGGGTTCCGACATCCCAACGGTAGGGAACCTGAGAGGGGGCTACTGCATGCCGCATGTCCCGTGCCTCTTTTCTCAGCCCCAGGATTTGGCAAGACCTGCTGCCCAGAGGCTGTAACACCTGGTGCTGCTTGTGCGGTGCTGGACCATCTGCCTGCCGGAAGCCTTCCCAGCTGACCCAGAGCCCGTTGCAGCACACCACCGTGGAGGAAATGTGCTCGACCAGGGCTGGCCACCAGTTGGGCGGCAGTCCCCGCACTGGCCTGCCCTGCTCCATGTCTGGTCAGCCTCACACCAGTGGGTTGTGGAGAAGCCCCCACACAACCAGGAGTTTTTGATTTTTAGCAGATTCTGCACAAAATATGCCCGGCTCTAAGAAATGGGCCAGGAGAAGCACTGCTATGAAAAGGCCTTTATTAAAGACAGCTCTGGGTGGGAAGCCGTAGGCGTCATGCACACTGCCTCTGCTCCTGCTGGATGATGCTGAGGTCCAACTGTGGTCCACAAAGTCACACAACTGAGTCCGCCCCCTACCCTGGTGTCACCATGCCTCTGGATCTCTTGGTCCACAAAAGCGTGGGTGCAACCACCAGCAGCCCATATCGACAGACTGGCCAGCTCCAGGCTCTAATGCCCTGACTCCCAGTAGCACAGAGCCTAAAGGTGCTGCGCTGCTGTCTAAGATTCTCTACTCCCCCGGACAGGAGAGGAGATTGCACCGGCCGAGCTGAAAGCACAGCAGCTGACAGTGGGGGGGCACTTCCCAGATGAGCCAGGGGCGTCGGGGAGCGCCTCAGCAAGAGGCAGCAGGGGGAATCCCAGGACCGAACCATTCGAACAGGTGGGGGTAACAGAACAAAACAATTGAACAATGCACCACAACATCTCCCCCTTTATTGTTTAAAAAACAAAATTAAAAACATTCTTTAAACTGAAGTAGTATCATCATGATTATCTGAAAACCGTTGGGAAGACTGTGGGGCTTGCTCCCAACGCATCTCCCCATAAAGGGATTCTTCAGGAATGGGAGTGAGGTCAGCGGGAGCCTTGACGTGATTAATCTGGGAGGTTGTGGTGAACAAAATCCGGGACAGCAACTTAGAAATGATACAGAAACCAAAAACCAAACAAAGTAAAATGAAAATAACAACTAAAACTGTTGGAATGATGGAGCCCACCCAGCCCGACACTCCAAGTTTTGATAGTAAGTCCCCCAACCAGTTCGAGGTCTGTTGTCTGATGTTGTCGATATCCTCGGACATCTGGCGGATGGTACGTCTGGCACCCTCGGCTCGTGATGACAAGTTCATGCAGCAGAGCCCCTCGAACTCCTCAGAGTGATGATTGTGAAGTAGTAGAAGAAAATTGCCGCTCTGTTCTGTAGAGTTGCTTGCCTCGTTGTCTCCTTGTCGGCTAGGAGGTCCGCTAGGGCAGTTGAGGTTTAAGTTCGCTTGCTTTGCCACCCAACACTCGAGGTGTCCCAATTCCCTGAGTGCCTTTGCTGTGGCCACCCACAGCAAAAATACTGAAAACGCAATGTTTTTTTGTTTGGACCAATGCACATTTTCGGCGTCACACTCTGGGTCAATTTTGTGCGTGTTTCTTTTAATTTGGGGTGAATCCTGTGTAGCATTTTTGTTTTTCTAATCTAGAATTTGGGTGTAGTTGGGGGTAAACAGCATCAACCGCCCGAAAGTACAGGGCCTTCCGGACAGATGAGAGGGAATACCAGCCCATGCTCAATCTCCGCACAGTAGGAAGACACCTTTAGGGAGGATTCGGGGTAGCCCATAGAAAGTTGATAGAGCTCTAATTGCAGCAGCATGGTCACACCAGTTAGCGGCGATGTACTTTTTATTTCCCTGGCAGACCTCTTGAAATGGGCTCTCCCCGGGGTAGGGGAAGAATTGGAAACAAAGGGAGGCGTGAGCGGAGCCGAGATCAAACTGGGTAGGTTCTTCAGGGGCCTGTTGGAGTGCTGTAAGGAGCACTTGCCACAAGATTCTAGGTTCGGGATGGGAAATGGGCAAATTGGGGGAGTAAGGATTTTAGAGTGGGGAAAAAGGGAGGGGGAAAGTCATCAACCCTGAATGGAATTCCCAGGAGGCAAGTCGAGAGGGGGTCTGTTGCAGAGGTCGTGGAGAGGCACGGGTGGTGTTGACCCATGGCTTGAGCCAAGGTGTGCCAGACGTTTGCCTTGGGCTGGGGAACGATCCACGACTCAGCTGCGTGGGTCATGAACAGAACTTGAATCAGGGTGAGGAGCAGTCCAACTGAAATAAACTGAGAAAGTAAGTTAAAACAGAGGGTTCGGATGGGGGAGGTTCGGTCTGGGGCGGACCAGGCGCTGGGACCGCCTTTTTTTTCCACCGCCAAGCTGCCTCTTCCACCTGGGCGGTACTGCCGATGGTATCGCCTTTACCTGGAAGGTAGTGTTTAACCCATTTGGAGGATACCCACTTAAACCCCGTGGAGGTGTATACGCAAGCGTACCCACGACCCCACGTAACGAGGTCGAATGGGCAAGGTGTCACAACTTTTAAGTCCCTGCGGGTTGGTGCCGGCTGCAGTAGCTGGCAACTGAAATGCCTGGCACTGTGGGCATGTGGCCACAATTGCTCTAGCCTGGTCCCGGGTAAGATGGAATTGTTGGACCACGCCAGGAGCATTCTGATGGAACCGTTGGTAGCTGAGCTTTGCCTGTTGAAAGGCATTGGGAAGTGGGGCCATCTCAGCTGGGGCGGGCTAGAGCATCGGCACGCTGATTGCCCTCAGCGATGAGCCCCGGGAGGTCGGTGTGTGACCTCACATGCATAACATAAAAGGGTTGCTCTCAGTGGGAGACTAGATCTATTAGTCTCGAGAGCAAATTAAACAGAGCCGTATTGGAGACCTCCTGAAGAAGTGAGCTCTCTGCTCTGGAAACGACACTGGCTACATATGCAGAGTCAGTTACTAAATTGGTTGAGAGAACCTTTCAAAGACTGACAACTGCGGCCAACTCGGCAATTTGAGGTGATCCTTCAACTTTGACAATGTCTGTCTCCCACCGTCGAGTTTGAGGATCCCGCCAAGTCACCACCGACTTGTGGGATGCTCCAGACGCGTCTGTGAAAACTGTCAGAGCTTTCAAAGGCTTCCAACTCTGAATGGCTTTAAGTGATAGCTTAAATGGCATATCGGAATTGAATAATTTGTGGGCCGGTTTGTGGATTGAAATTTGTCCGGTGAACGAATCCAAGGCGAATTGGAGAGCCTCATTCTCCAAGAGCAAATGCTCCAACATGGCCTTAGTTAGGTGGCCCGAATTCAAATTAATAGGAATATGTATGCATGTAAAGTCGACTCCGGCCAGTTCCCTGATCCGGAGGCGAGCCTTCCGGATCAGTTCAGCCACCAACTCTTGTGGTCGTGTCATCCTTAGCTGGTGGACATCGGCCAGAGTTTTAATTTGGGTGTTGAAGGCCAGTTTTTGTGGAACAATGGTCCGCTTTGTAATCTCCAGGCCAAGGTACCTCCAGGGTGGCATCCTTTGAATCTTTTCTTCCTGGAGCTCGAACTGCAGAAGTCAACGCATCGATTGTTTGGAAAAAACAATCTTTCAGGTCTAAAACAGCTAATTGCCAATTTTGGGGAAGCATGGTTGGGGACGGCATCCCTGGTTGGAGAGCGCCCATATCTTCAATAACATTATTAACTTGACGAAGATCATGCAGGAGCCGCCATTTGTCTTTGTTAGGCTTTTTTATAACAAAGACAGGGGAGTTCCACGGTGAGGTGGACTCCACGATGTTACCCTTTTCCAGCTGCTCCTGTACAAGCTCCATGAGCGCCTTTAATTTTTGCTTATTGAGCGGCCACTGCTCTACCCAGATAGGTGAATTTGATTTCCAAGTCAATTTTTGGGTAGGGCACTCCTCAGTGGCCGCTACTGAAAAAGCTGAGGAGCCATAGGCAAGTCAATTCTAGCTCCCTATTGGGCCAAAACATCTCTACCCCACAGGGGTTCCGTATAATCCAAAACAAATGGGCGAAGAGAGGCCAATTGCCCATGTGGCCCCGTAATTTGTACCACACTTTTTGATTGTCAGGTCAATTGAATGCCCCCTATACCCTGAACTCGTCCGGCCGCATTTTGCAATTCCGATTGTAATGGCTATTCCCTGGCGGGAATGATTGTCACATCTGCCCCTGTGTCCAGCATTCTATTCATCCTGGTGGTTTGGCCATCCCTGCTCACGGTGCATGTCAAACATGGCTTTCCATGTCCTACCACCTGTGACCAATTGGTGTTGTAACTAGGTAAAGTGTTATGCCAGCGGTAGGGATCTCTCACATTCGTAAAATTCAGAGAGAGACACAGGAATGGCCTGGGCAATCACCTGGCCTTTAGCCAGGGAGACTGGTGGGTGCACGCAGAAAAGCCCGATGGCAAAGTTGTGAATGCTGGACAGCAGGAACCCTGGAATGATAGTAATTTCCAGGGGTGTGAATTTGGTGTCTCCTACGACAACACACTTACTTTGGATCCGGTACCAAGTACCTGGTGCCTGAGGTGCTACCATCACGAGATGGCACTGGGAGTTTATGATGTTAAGATCCTCAACCAGGTGCAACCTGAAAGGCGAAACCAAAGAAGAGGTTGTTAGCGATGGAAAAAGTTCAGTAGAATTTGCAGTCATATTCCGTGTAATAGAAGTCAAGTCCGGTGAAAAAGGAACACGGGCAGATCGGGATCCCCTCCCCAAAACCCCTTTCCCAGGTAACAAAGGGCCCGCCTCATTTTTGTCCACACGCAAGGAGGGGCTGCGCTCCAGCTTTAGTTTTTTTGTTGTTGTTGATACACCTCAATCATGGACTGGATGGTAGGCACAGGATAGAGAGGAAGACTGAGGTTGCCTGCCTTGCATAGGTTCCAGGGGAGGGGGAGAGGGGGATCCCAGGACCGAACCATTATAACTTTAGGGGGTAACAGAACACACCAAATGAATCCTGCACCACAACACGCAACCTCAGAACCAGGCCTGCTGGTAGCAGTGTGGCGAATAAAAGGATGGGTCAGTTGGGATACCCAAAACCAAAAGAACTTTAATAGGTTAAATAACAATCAATAGATGCACATTGCACATTGCATGTGCACCAATAGTGCATATGGCATGGGGTCGACTCCAAAGGACCCAAAAATGGGGGAAACACAATGATAGATAAGGTAGATCTGAATATAAGGGTGCAATCATAAAAGAGAACTAGAAACAACTGTACATGTCAAATGTGACCAACCAATCATTAATCACAACTCAAAAAAAAACCTTATATGGAGTAACTCTATTAGCATAAAAACTCCCAGCAGCCATTTCTCCTCACCCAAACTAGAAAGGTTATTCCCATGGCCTTAAGTGTCTGGTTACCTCAGGTTGGCTGACTCCCACACGACACACTGGTTTAATGAATAGGAAGAGCTATAATTTTTTAAAATTTCAGCTATCATTATTGTGTGTTAGATTTCTCCCAATGAAATCTACCAGAGCTATATATGAGGATATTTACTTTCTTTACCTGTTGGGCCAGCACTCTTGGTGGAAGAGGAAACAGTGGAAAGAAAGACCAGTGAAAGGGAAACACCTCTCTTAAATTTAGCAGAAGCCAAAGACTAGTAATTTAAGTCGCTATCAAGCCCATAATTTGATTTCATTATGTATTGCATTGATACAGTGAACTGATTTACTCATTTAATTTTAATTGTGACCTCAGTTTCACCATTGACTCGCTCAGTCTTTATTTTTTCCAGTATAAATGCAGTATATTAACTCACTAATACGTGCTCTTAAGTCAACTGGGACTGGCAGCTCTGGGACTGGCAGTGTGCGGTGCCACAGCAGGGCTCAGCATAATCATGACAGGGACCAGCATGCCAGCTCCCATCACTAGCATATCCCCTGAAACCTGTCGCAGGTCGTCACTATCCGCCCTTTTGTCCTCCAGTTTTCCCTACAGGTCTGCAATATGGATTTGCAGTACCTGCCCTAGCGGTTTCAGGGACTTGATTGCCGCTGTCCCCTGGCAAAGCCAAGCAGCCCTTTCTTGTACAGTGGCAAATAGACCAGCGCCCAACACCACACAAGTGGAAGATTTCTTCTTTCCTGACTTGCACTTGGGTTTTGCCCACAAGGCTGAGACCCAGTCTATGACACTTTGGACACTGTGCCAATGGTTCCTAGCCCACTCCAGTCCAGACACAAAGGTTCTTGCTCTGAAAGCTGCTAAGAAATCCAGGAAGGATCACTGTACCATTTCCCTGTCACAGTATAAGCACTCATTGTTACTGTTTTCTAGTCATTCTTGGGCAGAAAACTTCTGGGGAGGGTCACACCTTAAATCTTTAAAACGCTGTAAAAAAGAAGGGGCAAAACAACTTCCCAAGGAGGGTCACACCTTAAAACCAACCCTTAGGGGACCCAAAAAAGCATTTCTCGGTGTGGGATCTCAGCACACCACTCTGGATGTGCAGAGACACCAGGGAAGCCCCTGGGGGCCTCGAAAACCCTGGAATGTTGCCAAAAGTGTCTGGTGGCTTGACTTTGATCCATCTAAAGGGGAAGAATCTGTGTGTGAGGAAATGAGGGTTTCTTGGGTGTGAATAGTACATTACAGAAGAAAATAAAAATTTTGGAAAAATAGGTACGGGGGGTCATGAAGACAAGATGGAGGATTCAGGGCATGGTCCTGTGTTCTTCTTTCTTCTTCGTGTCTTCCATTTTATGTGATGGATGATGTTGGCACTTGGGGATTGGTTTCTGTTCCCCTCAGGATCCCCTTATTTCAAGGTACAGAGGAGGCACTCCCTTCTGCTGTGTCGACAGTTTAGCACCCATGCCGACAGAGCAAACCCACCCCTTGCAGTGAAAATAAATGTAATGCGAATTAAAAAAAAACCCCAGACACCAGCCCTAACCCCACCGGGTCTGGGACGAAACCACCGACCCGACCGGACGAAACCTGGGGGGTTAGGCGAGGGAGACCACCCGAAGATGGGGAGCTAGGGGTACTCACCCTCTGACCAGTGCCGACGGGAGAAAAACTCCAAGGGATAGACTTCGCCGGGGACCGACTCCGGAGTGCTAGAGCTGCAGATCCCGTCCCGGTCTGCAGCGCCACCTCTAAAACGAGGTCTGCTCGCAGACACAGGTAGTTTGACGACCACGGAGCAACCGATGAACCAAGCAGAAAGGACAAAACCTGCCCACTGGCCACTGACCTCCTGCCGTGGGGTCCGGCGATGTCCACAGACCCCGACGTTGGGGCGCCAAACTGCCGAGCTGCTGTCCGAGTTTCTCTACTCCCCGGGGAGGGGAGGAGGTCGCACCGGCTGAGCTGAAGGCACTGCAGCCGACAGCCGGGGGGGGCACTTCCTAGATGCGCCGGGGGCGTCCCGGGAGCGCCTCAGCAAGGGGCAGCAGCGAGCAGCAGGCAGGCGAAGTAGAAGAAAGAAAGGAGGGACACTCCTCGGGGGTAAAATCCTGAGCTTTTTATTGACTCCAGGGAGCCAGCCGAGCAGGGACCATGAGGCAGGAATACAGCAGCTTATAAAGGGGGCGGAAACACGACACATTAACCAATGAGGGAGAACTAGGGAGTGAACAAACTCGTGAGAAATATGCCGGCTAGCCAATAGGGAATGTGACAGGGAGGGACCCTTGTTCCTGATCCAATCACCCACTGAAGAGAGGAGAACTTTCTGGAATGTGGGAAGGAGACAGTGGGTGATGGACAGGAACTTGGGGAGGGATTGACAGAAGGTAACCAGAGAAACAGGGGAGGAGATGATAACTTGACACTCTCAGAGGGAGAGGTTCCGGGGGAGGGGGAGAGGGGGATCCCAGGACTGAACCATTATAGCTTTAGGGGGTAACAGAGCACAGCAAATGAATCCTGCACCACAACAGCAAATGACTTATTTCCCCTGGAAAATAGCCTCTGTTTGTGGCCACTCGCCCTAGCTGACCCTGGCCTCCCATGCTACAAATTTGCAAATTTTGCTGGATTTCTCCAAAACTAAAGTGGTCAGAATCTAGGTCCCTGCACATTCTGAGAGCTGTCATCTCCAGATTTCATCTGATACCCAGACCCTGGGCAAATGACTTCTTTTTTCCCTGGAAAATAGCCTCTGTTTGCGGCCACTCACCCTGGCACACCCTGGACACCCAAGCTAGAAATTTGCAAATTTTGCTGGATTTCTCCAAAACTAAAGTGGTCAGATGTAGCCATGATATTATGAAAAATCCTTTGCTGGGATTTTTCCTCTCCTGAGAAGCTGAGGAGCCTCAGGAGAGAAATGTAAACAATTACTATCTGCTGCTGTGGAATGCAACAGGTGCATCCATGATTGGTCCATGTGGATTGTTTTCCATGGATGACCAATCACAGCCACCTGTGCCAAGGCTGTGAGCAGTCACAGGATTTTGTTATTCTATTCTGTTCTATTCTTGTGGTAGCCTTCTGATCTCTCTGTTCTTTTAGTATAGTCTTAATGTAGTATTTTAATATAATATTTAACATAATAAATCAGCCTTCTGAAATGGAGTCAAGCCTCGTGTCTCAACACGCGGAGAGTCAGCGACACCTCACCACCAAGACCAGATGAAGGGGAGCAATGAGACATCAGTGGGACCACCAGAAAGGTGATAATGTTTCTACCTAACCCCTGTCACTCTCTCCCTGTTCCCCCACCCCTCACGCACATTTCTTTCCTTCCTTCCTTCCTTCCTTCCGTCCTTCCTTCCTTCCTTCCTTCCGCCACTTCCTTCCTTCTGCCACTTCCTTCCACCACTTCCGCCACTTCCTTCCTTCCCTCTTCTACTATTAAATAAAATATATCAAGTTTTTGGCACCAACATCTAACCCTGTTTGGTTTTAATCACATTTTTGAACTTTCAAATTCTTTCCATTTTATACACAGAGACTTCGGGTTTTTTTGCTCTTCTGGGTTTAAACCAGATCATAACAGGACCCCAAAATAATGAGACGTGGGGAAAGACCTGGGAGCTTAATCATTGTCACAGCAGGAAGGAAGAAGTTATAGTCTCCTGACACAATCCAGTTCAAACTGAAAACCAGGGGAACAATGGGAGAGGAGTGAGTGCAGCCATTGACCCAGTAGTTTACTGTCTCCACTGGTGGGTTGCACTGTCTTAGTGCAACAACCAGAGGATCCACTCAGGCAGAGGATACCAAAACCCACCAGCATGCAGATGTTGAAGCTGCCAGTATTGAATTTGGACCACTGGGGATGGATGGATCAATGAAGGAGACCACCAGGAAGGATACAATTCTGGGATGCTGGTCTAGAATCAAATTGCAAAAATTTGGTATAGTTTTGGTTGGGAGTGCGCTGGAAGGTGAGGGGAGGATGAGGATGGGCAGTGTGAAGACAGCAGCAGTGGTAAAACTGAAGGAGAAAGGAGAAACCAAAGAGGTGGAGAACTTCCAGCCCCATGTCAATAGGGCTGCAGAGGGCAAAGTCCACTGTTGGCAGTGGATGCCCAGCACGTGTTTCTCCTCTGAGGGGTCCCCACCAGAGCCCCCATCGCTCAGCACAAGGGGAAGAAGAGGCTGTTACCCAATGCTGAGCTCTTCCCCAGGGGCCCCCAATTCAACCAGCAGCCTGTGATGATGGAAGTCACCCCATGTTTCAGTCTGGGGGGACTCAGGGGTGAGGGAACCCTTAAATTTCAGCTGCATAAGCTGGCACTGAGCTCCCAACTCTGTGGTGAGCAATGATCCTCCCACCAAACACAGGAATCTTTGGCAATCCCTTAAAATGGTGATGGTAGAGCATCACTGCCCCAAACCCTCTTTAACTCACTTACTCCCCTGAATCCATCTTTTTTGGAGGGTGTTCAAAGATTTTGTGTATACTTTCAAGTAGGGTAGGGCTCCTTGCACTTGGCTTGGCTGAAATAAATGTTAATGCCCAAAAAATGTTAATGCCCAAATAAATGTTAATGCCCAAAAAAAGTAAACTGCAGTCTGGGCATGGGGTTTGGGGAGCCAGAGACAGATTTTCTCAGGCTGGCAATAAGAGGGGGAGTTAGGCTGTGTTTTAGGGAAACAGGAGTGGATTTCAAGGGGCTAGGGCTGGGTTTGGGATACCTGGGGCGGGTTATGTTTGCCTGGAGATTTGGGGATTGGGTATGTATCATGGGGTGCTCAGATGGGCTTGGGAGACTAGGGGAGGTTTTGGGGGCCTTGGATGGGTTTTGGGGAATTGGGGAATAGATCTTGGGGGGCTTGAATGGGTTTTGGGGAACAAGAGACTGTGTTTAGAGGACTAGAAATTGGTTTTGGGTGACTGTATATGGGTCATGGAGGACTTGGATGGATTTTGGAGGACCAGGGAAAGGGGTTAGGGCATTGAAAATGAGTTTTCAG
The DNA here is from genome assembly GCF_017590135.1 of Pyrgilauda ruficollis. Lineage (NCBI taxonomy): Eukaryota > Metazoa > Chordata > Aves > Passeriformes > Passeridae > Pyrgilauda > Pyrgilauda ruficollis. The sequence continues at coordinate 301,543 of NW_024510433.1, read as the reverse complement.
GAGGCTGGGATCCATTCTGGGGGGACCAGGGATGAGTTATTGAGGTTATGGATGGATCTGGGGACAGCAGGGCTGGATTCGGGAGGGCCAGTGTTGGTTTCAGGGGGTTCCTCCACCCAGGTTGCTTCTGTTGTGACATCATGTGTTGTCATGGTGATGCTGGAACCTACAGGGTTGTGAGGCAGGGTTGGGAGAGTTAGGTGTCCCCAGTCCCCACTGGGTGCTGAGCTGGAGGATCCTGAGCCCCTGGTGAAGAGCCAACCCACCATGGTGACACTAGTGGTAGGTGCCGAGTGCTATGACATAATGGCCATGGTGGGGAAGGGGACTTTTGGACAGGTGATCCAGGGGCAGTCCAGGAGCACTGGGGAGATGGTGGCCATCAAGATCCTGAAGAACTGTGATCATGATGGCCAAATAGTGAAGAATGAACTGAGGCTGATGCAGGCTTTGCGAGAGGCGAACACAAAGGACTCTCACATAATTCATTTCCTCGAGTCCTTCAGTGACACAGTTTGGACCTACCTGGTCTTTGAGCTGCTGCAGCAAAACCTCTTTGACTTCCAAAAGCAGAACAACTTCTCACCTCTGCCAGTCCGACACATCCGTACCATCACAGCACAGGTGCTGGTGGCATTGGTCAAGCTGAAGGAGCTCTCCATCATCCATGCTGACCTTAAGCCAGAGAACATCATGCTGGTGGACCATGCACGCTATCCATTCCGCATCAAGCTTGTTGACTTTGGCTCAGCTATCCTCCTCCCTGAGGTCTGCCATGTCCAGGAGCCCTACATCCAAACCCGCTTCTACCGGGCACCAGAGATATTGCTGGGATTGCCCTTCTGCGAGAAGGTGGACATCTGGTCTTTGGGCTGCGTGATGGCCGAGCTTCACTTGGGTTGGCCACTCTACCCTGGCAATGACGACTACGACCAGGTATGCTACATCTGCTCCACCTTGGGGCTACCCCGGGGTGAGCTGCTCTGCGCTGCCCAGAAGACACAGTCCTTCTTCCAACGTGTGCCATGTTCCACTGGTACCTGGCAGCTCAAACCACCAGGGAAGGTGATAGCAAAGCCAATGGAGAGGAGGGAGCATATCTTTTCCTCACTGGATCAGTTGGCGGTGGTGAATGTCTGCCCGATGCCTGATCCTGATCAGGAGGAGCTAGCTAAGCATTGTGATCTGTACAGGATGGTGGAGCTGGTCAAGAGGATGCTCACTTGGGACTCACATGAGCGAATCACACCCAGTGCTGCCCTTCATCATCCCTTCATCTCCATGCAGGAGGTGAAGGCCAGCTTTGAGGCTACCCAGTACTACCAGCTCAGCCAGGAAGACCTGCGGGCTTCCTGTAAGGATTCCAGCATAGCCGAGATCTTCCCAGGCAGAGAGAAAGGTACCTTCATCCCTGTCAGCCAGGGAGGCATCCAGAAGGCCACTGTTCAGATGGATGGGCTCAGCCTAGCTGAGCCAGCTGGGGACACCGGTGACAAGTGTCAGCAGGACATCTGTCAAGCCCCCAGTCTCGTCTACTGTGGAAGCCAGCACTGTCAGCACCACTGGTGTCTCCAGATGGAGCCCACCAAGGGTCACTTGGCTGTGCCACGGTCTCCCAGCAAAATGAAACGGTATAGCCACTGGTATGGCAGCCCAGTCAGTGGCATCATGGAACAGAACCTGCCTGGAACATGCTACAGCTCATCCTGTGCCAAGGTACAGGGAGGGGGCTCCTGGGAATGGGCACTCTGGGACAAAGGGTGCTTGGGGTCCCTTCCATACTTGGGTTTCCTGGCGCTACATGTCCCTGGGTGCCTGAGGTTCCCACAAAAAAAGGAGGTAACATTCAACCCCTCCCCATGCTTTCCTCCCTGTTCCCCACCACAGAGAGCTCTGGTGATGTGGCGCAACCCCAAGCCTCCAGGGATTTGGAGAATAGGCTCCAGAGGCTGGGCTGGGATGCCCCTGCAGTACTCAGCACGCTCCTCCTACCCCAGAGCCAGTGGCACTCCCAGCATCACTGAGACCCCACAGCAACCCTTGCATACATTGCAGCAGTCCAGAGCTTGCAAGAGACCTTCTTCTTCCTCACCCTCAAGCACCCCCACCACCAAAACCCAGCGCCTTGCTGGAGGAGACCACAGTCAGGGCTGCAACAGAACGTACTGTGCCAGATGCTACCGGCTATGTTTCTCACATTGATGCCCCAATAAATAGTTTTGCCAAAAACTGGGCATTTCAACTGATTATTTGCCTGGGGAGTTTGGTACTGCCAAGACTTGGGGGGGGGGTCCCAGCTTCTCACCCAGGGCTGGCAGAGCACTTGGCAAAGGCCTGTCACTTTCACCACCGCAGCATGGGGGACCCCCATCCCCAGGCTCAACAACATGAACTCCAGAAAACTTGTGTTTTCTGTTTTTCTCCTGTAGGAGGGCATCTCACACCCCAAAAAACTTACCTGTAGCTTGTTAACTGGTCAGATAGCTCAAACAGGGCAAGTTGTCTTGTATGAATTATTTTGGTGTCATGGGGTTAACATTAGTCTGGCATCTCCCAACTGCCAACACCTTACTGTTGAAGTGAAATTTGGCAAAATAAGCTGGATTTCTGTCTGACAAACACCTCACTTCACAAACTATAAAAAAGCTGCTTTCACAAAGCAAAAATCTGCACATTTTTCTGGAAATGTGTGTAGTTTCTCTCCATAACAGGGATGCCTGCTTTCCAGTTACTCCTCTGGAGGCTGAGTAAAAGAACTCTCTGTACATTATCATCATCTCGGTAGTAAGTTACATTTGACTCCTAATCAGTACTATTTCTTTTACTGGCTTTAATATAGGTACCTTGATATTGTGCACTGTTCCATATAATTTACTAGTAGTTCCTTTAATTTTATACGGCATAGTAAGTAATTCTAATTAACATCTTTCATGTTATCTCCTGTCTGTTTAATAAATAACTCATTTATAAATAGACCTAATGCACTATCCTTAGAACTTGTGGGCCAGAGTAATTCTTGAATTTAAACTGGCAAGACTTGTTTAAAGCTTCTATTCACCCTGTGACATTCCCCAAACTGGAGTGGGAAGCCAGATTCAGCACAGCCAGACGCAGTGGTTCCTCAGTAGTCTATTCCTTGGCCTTGAATGGAGCTGCAGAGGCTCTCCTAGCACTTGGCATTGCCTGCTTACAAAAACTGCCAGTGGTGTTGGTGGCATGGTGTGGCCAGCACCAGCTCCACTCATCCTGAGCTTCACAACCAGCACCGAGCTTGCTGGCTGCACAAAGTCCCAAGACCAGTCGGATATCCCTGCAAGATTTTTGGGAAAGGACAAAACAACCCAAGAACCACCCCAAAACCACTGTCAGCAGCAGCTGGTGGTGACTCACCCAGAAGTGCTGACCCCAACCAAAATCCAGAGTAGAGGCGACACAGGCATTGAGAACACCCTCCACCAATATCCCCTCACAGCACCCTCAAATGCAGCAAGGGGCAAACCTCCCCTCGCCACCTGTCTGACCCCTCCACGACACATGAGGTCCCATAAAAGAGGCCAAGACCCCCAGAACCCCCCCCAATAGGACAGAGACTCCCCCAGCACTCCTGGAATCTCCAAATGGGGTCTGGAACCCTCCCAAGCTGGGTTCTGAGTCCCTATCCACACTTTTATTCCAGCTTCTCAGCTCCCAGTCATGCCGTTGTACTTGTGCTGGTGGGGGTCAATTTTGGGGGTTTGTCTCCCGCAAACTTCCCTACCCTGTCACACATGTAGGGGTTGTCCTGCTCCTGCAGAATGGTATTCACCATCATCTTCATCCCCATCCTCTGCCTGGGGGAGATGGGGATTCCCACCTGTGCCTCTCTGTTCCCCTGCAAGGTGTCACTTTGTCCTTGTTCTTGCAGCAGGGATAGTCATTGTCCAGCTCATCCGCTTCAGGGTCATGGGGGAAATTGGGTGGAGAAGGCTTCGTGAGTGGGTGGGGGCCAGGGATAGATGGAGGGACAAACATCTCCCTCTCTCCATTGGGGGGGATGGATGGACGGATGGATGGATGGATGGACGGATGATGGATGGATGGATGGATGGATGGATGGATGGATGGACGGATGAACAGCAGGATTGGCCAGCCATAGGCCATATGGACAGACACACAGCAGAGATGGCCAGGCCAGGGGAGAGACGGGAAGGATTGTCTGGACAGATGGATGGATGAATGGCCAGATGAAATAATGATTGGGCTGGATAGCCGGAGAGATGGACAGCAGGGATAGCCAGGATGAGGGATGGATGCACACCTGGATGACTAGCTGAGGTGGTGTCATGCCCCAGTCTGCCTGGAGGGTTTAGGGGAAGGTTCTTTGATTTACTTTGGGCAGTGTGTGGGAGAAACAACAAAATACTCAGGAAGTTCAAGGACAAACTTTTTTTGCAAACTTTAGAACATTAAGGTAGAATAAGGTTTTTAGCAAGTTTTAAAATGCAGCTGTTTGGGTTATTATCTATAGTAATGGGCAGAAAATCACACACTGAAAAGCCAGTGTCCAAAAAGACAGAGGAGTCCTGCAACTTTATTTGAATAAAGGGAGAGAGTCCACTGGGGCACACACCCACTGGGTTTTCTCTCTTGAAGTTTTGGAGGGCGCAGCCTTCTTTTATTCTAAATTCCCAGCCACACGTTGCCCTCTTCCCTTCCCCACTGGCTGAGGTACTCAGAATGTACAGGCCTTCCCAAATCACCTACCACATATTCCCCCCTTAAACATAAAATTTTGGCCCAAGTTCAGAAACTCAGACTTTTGCAGACCCATTTGCCATTTCAGCAGTCAAACAGTCTGGGTTCTGTAACAAACCTGTGGCTCAAAGTTAGTAGAGATATTAAGACTCATATCAAAGACGTTAATACCCATACCCACACCCATGAAATTGTTTGTGAAGACATTAGCATTCACCTTTCCTATCAGCAATATAAAAGCATAAAAATAACATTAAAGAAAATTTATAAGGAAAAAGAAAGAGAAAGAAAGGATAAGAACAGAATGCTTATATAGTTATCACCCACAAGCAGGTCCAGCAACAAACCTGGTTGTTGCAATTTTAATTAAAGTTGGTCAAAGTGATGTTCACGGTCTTGATCTATCAGGGGTGGAGGAAGCCTGCAAAATGCAAAGATCAATAGGTTAATATATACCCAGGCTTAGTGGGAACACCCAGGTACCTCCCTTGGAGCAGGAGTTCTACACTGTATGATGTAACACTTCAGATGGGGCACAAATGTTTTGAGTCTTTAACCATAAACATTCCAGTCTCTCACAGGCGGATGGCTGGGCAGATGGAGAGAGCAGGGACGGCCAGGCCAAAGGGAAGGATGGCAAGATGGATGAGGATAGGATAGATGGGAGAGTGGACAGGTGGTTGCCTGGATGGATAGACAGACAGAAGGACAAAAGGACAGATTAATGGATGGACAGATGGCTGAGTACTGATGGACATCTGTGACAATGGATGTCCCTCAGGGGTCTGTACTGGCACCAGTACTATTCAATATCCTCATCAATGAAACAGACAGTGGGATCAATGAAACAGACAGTGGGATCAAGCGCACCCTCAGCCCACTGGCAAATGACACCGAGCTGAGCAGTGCAGGTGATGTGCCTAGACAGCAGGGCCATCCAGAGGGACTTGGACAGGCTCAATCAGTGGGCCAACAGGAACTTTAGGAGGTTCAACATGACCAAATGCAGGTGCTGCACATGGGTCAGGGTAACACCCAGTATCAATACAGACTGTGGAATAAAGAGATTGAGAGCAACCCCACCAAAAAGGATGTGGGATGCTGGTGAGAGGCTGGACATGAGCTGGTCATGTGCACCGACAGCCCAGAAACTAACTGTCCTGGGCTGATCCCCACAGCATGGGCAGCAGGTGAGAGGGGGTTCTGTCCCCCTTCTTCACTCAGACAGGACCCCACCTGCAGTGCTGCCTCCAGCTCTGGGTTCGCCAGCACAGGAAGGATGTGGACCTGCTGTCCAGAGGCCATGGAACTGCTCTGAGGGCTGGAGAAGCTCTGTTCAGGGGACAGACTAAGAGCCAGGGTTCAGCCCAGAGAAGAGAAGGCTCTAGGGAGACCTTAGAGCCCCTTCCAGTGCCTAAAGGGGCTCCAGAAGAGCTGGAGAGGGACTTGGGAAAAGCTGGTATGACAGGTAAAGGAAGAATGGCATCACACTGTTATCTGGCAGGGTTAGATGGGACACTGGGAAGAAATTCTTCCCTGTGAGGGTGGTGAAGCACTGACATGGCTTGCCCATAGAAGCTGTGGAGCTGAGAATGTGTCACTTTACTCAAACGCATCCCTGAACCAGCCTTAGGACTTGATGCCAACTTGCTTCACTGGCAGCCTGGAGAGCTGCCTTCCAATCAGCTCTACCAGCAGGAGATTGCCAAGGCATTACTGTGAGTTTCCCTCTTCTCCTTCAGAAACTATGTTCCACACCCAGAGACAAGCATGTACTGGGAGGTGCTGTGATGGTTCCCACCAGCTGTCCAGGTCAGAGAGGTAAGGTAAGGCACCATGGAGGAGATACTGACTGTCACTTCTCTTGCAGGAACTGGGTTTAACAGCAGGAGGGAGCCAGGGCAAAAGAGCTCATAAGATAAAAAAAATGCATCAAACAGCAGCAAGAGAAGAGGAAAATGTGCAGATCACCAAACTGGGATAGTGTTTTTAGGTAACATCTGCCAGCACAATTACAGTGAAAAGCACTGGGAGGTCAGGGAGTGACTGAGAAAAGTGTCCAGCAGAGAGGAGAGCCCAGGGAGACAGGAGAAGACAGAGGGCATGAAAAAAATTGAGTGGAAACTGAGGCCACTCATAGTCTGCAGGCCCTGGAGAGACACACTGTTGGTTGAGCAGATGATGCAGAAGAGTAACCTGGCTTGTATTGCAATTTTTACATAATTTGCAAGGGTGTTTTTTGATGCCATGTGTGCCTGAGAAGGTAAGGGCACAGGGCACAAAGAACTGGTTTATGCAGATGAAACACATGTAGCTAAATAATAATACCATTTATCTTAGTAATTGTATAGTAAAGTATCTTTCCCTTTCTCCGAGGCTGCTGAAGAAGTGACTTTTACACAGGTCACCAGAACGTGACTGGTGCCAAGAAAGACCCCTGCACTTGGATGCTCATCTGGACTCTGCTCCTGCTCACATCCCCTACTCCCAACACCTTTTTCATTGGACTTGGTTGCTAGAGGGCACAGCAGCTCCGAGCACTGGCAGTGGAGATCAGAGAGGATGCTTTCCTCATTTTGGAGTGAGCTTCACAGCAGGATTGGGAGCTGGTGCTTTATACTTTCTGTGATAAGAAATGCCTAAATGTTTGTCTTGGTTTTGCCTCAGAAAGTGATTTTTGGGATAGCTGAGAAATAGGACAGAAGGTATATGAACTGCAGCTTGTGTGAGACACTGCAGAATCATCTTCAAGGTGAAGTGTTGTGTTTTTTAATCAAACTCCACTGCCCAAGTCTGCCAGGAAACCAATTTCTTCACCAAAAGAAGCAGTAAAAAGAGTGGAAATCCACCTGCTTAACCAAACAGCCCTGCTGATGGGGACTATCAGTGTCCATGCTTGTAGTTGCTTGGTTTCCCCGTCTCTCTTGCAAAGACATCTCTCCCTGGATGTTGCACTTGGGAGAACATGAGCCACACACAGGGGAGCTGAGCCTCTGATCCAGGAGCCCTGGCCACACTGCTCCTGAGAATTCTTTTTCCCTGAGGTCTCTGCATGCTCTTTCAATACAGGTGTACAAAGCATCCACCTTTCTGCCTCATAGGGGAGTGTTCATAAAAGAAGTCTTGAGTTAAACAAATTTTAAAAAACCCTGTCTGTTGTTTCTTGCATGGTCAAACTCTCTATAGAACAATCAGAAGTACCAGTTGGGACTGGGTTTGGTTTGATGGATTTATTGTTTCAATCACAAATGTCAGGTTTAATGGTCAACATTCTTCTGAGATATCTGCAGCCTTTGATGGTCACTGGCAGGTTATGCTGGGAAGCTTGGTGACCAGTACTGAACAGGTGTGTACAGAACCCATATGCACTTGAAATCATTGGCAAAGAGTGAGGCAACTGTTGCAATGTTGCAAATGTTGCTACTTTTTAGTCCTCCTCTCTTGAGGATGAATGAAGAAAGTTCCCTTTCTTCATTCTTACACCATCCTACCCTGAGCTTCTGCCATCAGGAGGCTCTTTCTCTCCCTATGGGAACAGCTGAGCCGGCTCCCATGGCCATGTCCCAGCTGGTGGTGAGGGTGCCCTGCATCTCCTGGGAGATGGAATGTCTGGCTGGCTTCTATTCAAGTTCTTCCCCTCCTCAGTGTGTGTGGGCTTTCTCCACCTCCTTGATTTCTTGCAGCTCCTTGCAGCTTCAGGCCTGTCATTTTCTGGCACACTTGACATGACATGCAGAAGACTGAAGCAGCACAAGGCTTTGGAAAATAGATCAGTTTTCCAGCCATGTCTGTCCCTTTCAGGCAGTGACTCATCTTTATACTCTCAGATGTCCATTTTGCCCCTTTTCACAACTGGCCCTTCTCAGAGAGCATGCATCTGGGAATTTACACAAGCCCAGATTAGTGCCTAACAGTGAGGGAGAAGAAATGGCCTGTCAAACTGCAAGACAGACAGAACTCACCTGGACAAATGGACATTCTCTCCTATGAAAAAAACCAAAACCCATCAGAAAAGAACAGCAAAAGGATCAGTAACACAAGTGAGAGTATATTCTGAACATCCTTTCACACTTCTTCCTACCTGGCATAGAGAAGTAAATATGTATTTTGGCAGAGACGTCTTGAGGCATCATTCATCTTGTACTGCTGCTCATCCCTGGCCTGCAAAAAAGGTATCTTCAGATGAACTGCAGGGGTTTTTAAAGCAAAACCACAGCTGGGACACACTGAAGGACACAATTCACCAATGCAAATCACTGAGTAGATTTTCACCCTCAGGAAACAGTAACACTCAAAAATTATCTTTAGAGTCATTAAGAAATGCCCTGAGAAAACCATGTCATCAATCACAGGCTGAAGGTGTAGAAATAGATCACCTTTGCTCACCAAAAGCAGGCATTGCCATTTTGGCATTTCAGTGGCAGAAAAGTGCTCTGCGCCAGCCCAGTTCTGTACAAGCCAAGTCAGGGCTGATCTTCACACTGGAGCCTTCTCTTGCCACAAGGAAAGGGCAAGGCCCAGCTGCAGCACTGATTGCACACAGACAGCTGCACTCAGCCACTGAGTGCATACATAACAATTTCCAAATCAGGATTCTCGTCCAGGAAAGGTCTCTTTCCAAGCAGAAAAGTTGCAGTGCACTTGTTTACATACCTTGCTCATCTTTCTGCCACAGAAAGCATGACTTCTGCTCAAGCACAGTCAGAACATTGAAGGATGTCCTGTAAACGACTCATAGGCAGTGTTCAGCTGATCAAACCTTGAAAGCGAGCACAGACCTAACTGTTGCAATCATGGAATTAGTGGAAAAGATCCAGAAGATTGAGACCAATTGCTCATCCACCACTGCCAAGGCCACCACTAAACTATGTCCCCAGGTGCCACATCTACACAGCTTTTAAACTCTTCCAGGGATGGGGACTACCACTACTCTGGACAGTCTGCGCCAGGGCTGGATGAGCCTTTCCATAGAGATTCTTACTGATGTCCAACCTGAACCTCTTGCCCTGCAACAACTTGAGGCCAGTCCCTCTTGTCCTGTCCTTTGTTCCCTGAGAGCAGAGCCTGACCCTCACACGGCTGCATTTGCCTGCCAGGGGGTTGTGGAAAGCAAGAAAGTCCTCTCGAGCCTCCTTTTCTCCAGGCTGAGTCCTCCCAGCTCCCTCAGCTGCTCCTTGTGCTCCAGACCCTTCCCCAGTTCTATTCTCTTTTCTGGACATACTCCTGCCCCGCTATGTCTTTTCTATAAAGAAGCACCAAGAACTGACCCCAGGACTAGAGGCGCCTCACCACAGGTGGGTGGTCACTGTCCTGGTTCCACTGGTCACACTGTGGCTGGTACAGCCCACGTGCCATTGGCCTCCTTGCCCGTCTGGGCACAACTGGGCTCATGTTCAGCCGGCGTGTGCCCAGTGGGGCAAGGAGATGAACGGGCAGGTCTTCCCAGCCGAGCAGCGCTCTACTCTGGGGAGTCCGAGCTGCCCCAGCAGGATGGAGCCCCGGACGCCACCCGGATACCACAGATACGGTCTGGACACACCACACACATCCCGGACAACCTTACCCCCACCGCCCGCCAGTCCCTCTCTCGCCTTTCGTCGCCGTTTCCACTTCCGCCGCCATTTCCGCTTCCGGCAGTGGTAGTCGCGATGTCGGCGCTGGCAGCGAATCCCAACAACCCCGTGGTTTTCTTCGATGTAACCATCGGCGGGCAGGTGGGGGTGCTCCAGGACGGGGAGCGGCGGCGCCCGGGGAGGGACTGCGGGGATAACTGGAGATGTCGGAGTGTTTTGGGGATGAGAGAGCACGAGCGCTGCCGGGGGTTCAACGTGAGGCTTGCGGGGCCGCAGCAGGAAGCGCTGGGAGGGGCGGTGAAGGAGGCGGATGGCGGGTCTGTCGGGTCACTGGGCCCGTGGGAAGGGCTCGCAGGGCAAAGGAGGAGGACTACGTCAGGAGGGGCCGGAAGGGATGGGGGTGAATGAGGTGGCCGGTTTGGGGGAGTACCGGGGGTCGGGCAGCAGGCGTCTGTGTGTGAGGGTCCTGGAAGACTCACCTGGCCCCCGTCTCCTCAGGAGGTCGGCCGCATGAAGATCGAGCTGTTCGCAGATGTTGTACCCAAAACAGCAGAGAACTTCAGGTAATGAGCAGCTACCGTTCCTGCAGCTCAGCCTGGACTGGAACTGCAAATGCTTTCTGGTGCAAGAATGGCAAACTGATTAGCTGACACCCACCCCAAACTGCTTCACCTACTTTGTGTCTCTGTTCTCAGAGGTGCTGTGTGGCATCTTGGTCTCTCAGGGGACCCTGTCTGGCTGGAAGGGCTCCTCCTCTGCTTCCTCTGTGAAGCCTCCTGATTTGCTCCATGCATTTTGAGCAGGCAGTGCCTTGTGCCATGGTGGAGGTCTCCTGGCCACCCATTTCTCCTGCCATCAACTGAGGGATTCACCATGTGAAATCCCACTTCCATTGGAGGGATGGACATACCCTGATCTCTGTCAAACACAGTGCCTGCCCTACATTCACAGTCTCTTACAACCTTGGTGTCAGCTCTCTGACCTCCTCACTACAAAGAGCACTGAGTATGTTTTGAAATGGCAGGGGGAAGGAATTACCATTTCCTGTTCCTGTTTTTCTGGGAACATCTCTGACACAATAAGGAAAATCCTGTGCACTAGTTGGTGCAGCCCTCAGAGTTCACATGCACCTAACACTCTGCTCTCTTTTTGTTTGCCAGGCAGTTTTGTACAGGTGAATTCAGGTAAGTGGATTATAATGTCCTTTAAGTGTCCCACTGGAGAAACAGGGCTGCCTGAGGTAGAAAGGGTTTGTCTTGAACTTTTTCACGTTGTACAAAATGGAAGAGAAATCTGCTCTGAGGAAATTGTGAGGGGCTTGGAGACTCACAGAGATAGCAGATTTCTCTTTCTTATACGACTTTTTGTGTGCCCAGGTGGCTCTAAAAACCCCTATCTGCAAAGCCCACCTGCTCATGCTGCACATTGCAGTGGGATCCTGTGAAGGTGATGGTGGGTATGTTACAGAGAACAGAGTCATTTCATGTGCAGAGCCCACTCGAGGCTTTTTTATGCCTCCAACAGCAGCAGCTGAGAGGCTGTGGCATTTGGTTGTATTTCAAGGCAGCTGCTAATGTATATGGCAACCCTTTGGGACTCTGAATTGCTGGGACGATTTTCTGTTGGGATATCCAGTAGGTTGCAATAATTCTCCTTTTCACTTCCCTACAGGAAAGATGGTGTCCCTATAGGTTATAAAGGAAGCACTTTCCACAGGTAAATCATCTACTGTTGTTTTGACACTAAATAGCAGCCTGAGCCATATGGGGTTTTGTGACCTGCCTTGAGCTGTTAGTGGTGTTGCAGACATTTGCGGATCATGGCTAATGTAATTCTATGGCTTTGGGGGACCTGGGGATGCTGTCCTCCCCACTGGGAGGAATCCTCTGTTTCTGGTGTGCCACATCAGATACTGCATGTATGATATAATCACTATCCCTGTTCAAAAGCAATGAGTCCTAAAGGACTTCATATCAACCATTAATTAATATATGTTGTCAGTTTTAAGCTGCAGCATTCACAGACTATTAGCTTCTGTTGCACAGCAAGGCAGAACCGCTTTTCATCTTACACTGAGCTTCTTGAGGCTTTTGGCCACTGAGAACTAAGTGTTGTTTTACTTCTTTAGGGTAATAAAGGATTTCATGATCCAAGGAGGTGACTTCGTAAATGTATGTACTCCTGTACTCTTTTTGTCCTTTTCCTCTATGGTATAACATGCTACTGTTTCCAAGGGTCTGTGCTGATTTGTGGGCTCTCTTTCTTTTTTGAGGTATCCAGTAGTAACTGGAGGTATCCTCATAGCATTGCTGCCATCCTACTGCAATGGACATTAAACCGCCTGAAAACAAATATGGAGCCTTGGGTGAACACACATTTTTCCCAAAATATTTTCTCTCTGCAATAGCCTGCCAAAACCCTGGAAGCTTTCAAAACTTGAAAAATTTTGTTTGCCCTGTTTTTCTTCCCCCTTCTGTTGTCCTCCTCCAGACAAAAACCTCTGTGAATTTCAATTCACATTGTAGATAGACCCTAAGTACAGAACCCAGTGCATAATATAAGACGTCATTTAAATCAAAACTATCCTTTTGTTACTAAATTTTCTCAAAATAGAAAAGTCTTTGCGCTCACAATGGTGGTCGTGCTCTGATATGGGGAAAAGCAGAATGTATGAGTGAGGCTGAAGGGCCACAGGATCTCTTCGCTGTTCTAGGATTCAGTAAAATTATTTTATTTTTGGAAGTGTTTCAAAATATGAGGGAAGCAATAAAGATTTTTTTTCAATATAAAACATGGTTGTATGAAAGTTTCTGAGAGAAATGACCACACAGCAAGCAGTCCAGCAACACCAGACTCTGTGGTAGTTGCTAATTGTGACACTGCTCAGATGTCCCAGTGCATGTATTACTTCCACTGCATCTCAACGAGCTTTACACATTGCTCCAGTATTTGAAATTTATATGTTATATTTATCACAGAGCCACCTGGGGAGCAAGCACAGTCACACTGACCCCTGAGACAGGGTGCAAGTTTCTTTCTCAAAGCCAAAAGTTTAAGCAAACTACAGAGAGAAGGAGGGAAACAAACAAGGGCTGTGCAAGTAGAGCAAAGGGACTTAGTAGAAAGTGCAACGTAAACAGAAAATCTTTATATTAGAAATTGTCCTTGTAGAACAGAGAGATTGCTTTCCTATTTCTGATAAAGTCACAGAAAATAAGGTGAAATACATAAAACCACTATAAGCCAACTTTTGCCATGCAACCACTTCGGCTTTCTGTGTCACACCATCCCATACTTCTGTATCTCCTCCCTTTTCCCTTCCAAGTCCTGATGGGTCTGTACCAAGCAATCTGTTGCCTCCACTTCACTCTAGGAGGCTTGGACTTAAACTTACCATCTGCATGGGCTTCTGCCAACGTAAGAATGGTGAACGGTGAACTACGTGTTAGAAACCGGTTGCTGTTCTTGCTCAGAAATGAAACACTGTATGTGTTCCCTGCTGGTGTATGTAAATGGCAATACATAATCCATTTTGCCCTTTCCTCTTGTTTGGAGATTTTAAATTAATTTTTAAATTGAATTGTTCTGTAGCAGTTGCTACAGAACACATGCTGTCGCTGACTGGGTACCTCTGTCATGCAGGGAGATGGCACTGGAGTAGCCAGTATATATAGAGGTCCTTTTGCAGATGAAAATTTCAAGCTGAAACACTCTGCTCCTGGCCTGCTTTCTATGGTGAGTATAAAATAATGACATTACAGACTAAAAAGCTTTTGGAACTTTCTCTGTGCCCTTTTCCTAAGTGTATATAGTATTTGCTTGGCAACAGAATCTCTGCCATTGGGTACAAGGTCTGCTTTGTAGCTACTAGTCAAGCAGCTACTTTTGGGTTAATATGTTGAGTAACACAATAGTCCTGATTTTGCAGCATCCTTTCTTTGATGCCTGTTGGAGTGCTGGGGCAGGCTTAGCTTGATTGCTTTCAGAAGAGCTTAATTCTTAGAGTTTTCATACAGTGGTGAGTTGGTGGTGTTTTCTTCTTTCCTGATACTGTTATCAAACACTGACCTTGGCAAGGATGAAACAGAGAGATTTGGGAGTTCCAAAGCCACAGCAGTGTTACCATGGTATCTTTTAAAACAGACCTTCCTATTCAACATAGTAGGAGAAACTGCAACCGTTGCACATTGTCTGGTAGGAGCAATACCCTGACTTTTGGAATAGAAAGCAAATGGAGCCAGTGCTTCAGTGTTCCTATCCACAACTACTTCTTCCCCAGCTCTTTCAGCTGCTCTGCCCTTAAAACCACTTGCTTAGGACATTTAATAATTTCGGTTAGTTATTCATCCATGTTGAAAACATGACCCGAAAAGAGGTGTCATGGCACAGCTAAGCAGCTAGTGTACTGTGGTGTGAGAGAAGGGATTCACTCCAGTATCGCCAGCTTTGTGTTAAAGTGGCATGGCTCTGAAGTCATTATACTGGGTCAAACCTTGGATCCCAGAAACCATGGATCCCAACTGGATCCTTTTGAAGCTGGCTAGCATTAACTAGAAAGCCAAAATGATCCTGTCCTTTGCAGTCCTGCAGCTGCAAAACTTGACCAGTTCACTCATCAGGACAGAAACTTGCTTTAGTAGCTCCTGGTTGTCAATATCACAAGTGGCATTCAGTGTTGCAGAGATGTTTTCTTAACAGAGTGCAAATGCTCTGGGTTTTGTACTTGGGTGTGAACAAAATTTCACATCTTCATCCCATTGTTCCTGTGAGTTCTGTGCCAATACAGTTGTTACTTTTCTCATCATGATAATTGAATTTTTAAAATTTTTATTCTGAGGAAACCTCCCAAAAACCAGAAATCAGCTGGGTTTTTTTCTTGCCCTGGTTTCTGGTGTTCAGTTTTCCTCGGGGTAATGCTGCAGCCAATAAATACTTCTCACCAAAACATTCAGCCTTTTTTCAGGAGTGTGCTCTAAAGCCTGGACTTCGGCAGAGTCTTGTATTGAACACGCCTTTGTAGAAGTATAATAAATAGTTGGTGACGTGACTCTTGCACATTCTAGTGTGACCAGAGGTGGTGACATGCTACATCCCAGCACAGTGTGCTCTCCTGCAGATATGTATTTTCTTTCCTTTGGTTTGTCTAGCAATAAGCTAAAAATAATAGATACTTGAGCAACACCTCTTCTTTACGTGTCTGCCTTCGGTTTTGGTCAGTCTGAAATAGTATACTTGTTGTATTTTGCTATTCTCAAACCCCAGGCAAACAGTGGTCCGAGTACCAACGGCTGCCAGTTCTTCATCACGTGCTCCAAGTGTGACTGGTTGGATGGGAAACATGTTGTGTTCGGTGAGTACCTGCAGTAAAAGTCCTGGAGTGGCAGCTCACAGGCATCACTGCGGGGAAGCTGTTAAAATAAATAGTGAGAATCAGAATATTCTGAACTGGGAGGAACCCAGAGGGATCATCAAGACCAACTCCTGACCCTGCACAGGTCACCCCAAAAATCCCACTCTACCTGAGAACACTGTCAAAATTCTCCTGGAGCTCTGGCAGCCTTGGGGCTGTGATCATTCCCTGGGGTGCCTGTTCAGTGCCCAACCACCTCTGGGAATGGACTGCTCATTCTTCCTTCCTTGCTTGTGCTATCTGAGGGATCTGTACAACCTAATACTGTGATGGATCACTGTTGGATCACTGTTGAAATGAATTGTTTTTTCACAGGTTAGCTTTAATCCAGATCAGTGTTCAGTGTACTATATTTGTACACAAATCCTTGTGCCAGTGCAGAGGGCACAGATGAGTGGAAGGATCCTTTCTTCTCCACTATTAGAGAGGGCTGAGCTTTCACCAGAGTTTTGGACAGTAATTCTGTGAAACCATATCTGCTAACTTGTATTTACTGCTGGTTGAACTGTAGGAGTTCCAGGCCAGTCTTAAGCTGGTGGTCTCAACCCCCAAATTTCTACATACACTACCCCTGTGATGGGAAGAGGCACTTAATCTGTGCTGAATGTGGCAAATGTTTGAAGAGGGATTGTTTCCTTTATGAGTTTAGTGATCAATAACAAACCCTGAAGTGCCCAATAGCTACACACTGCCCAGGGCTCTTCAGGAAGGACAGAAATGCATATACCTGTGATGGGTGGGGGGGAACAAAGGTAAAAACCAGCCATATTGAAGTGGATAAATTTTCTCATTCTAGGTAAAATTGTCGATGGGCTGTTGGTCATGAGAAAAATTGAAGTAAGTTTGAATATGGCTACTTCCTTGTGAATGTCTGCATTGGAAAGTTACATACATGATTAAGTAGAGTTGTCCTGCTGTCTGTTTACAGGATGCCAGTGAATACCAGTGTTGACAACTGGCATTATTGGTTGTCATCATTATAATGTAGCAGGAAATCTGTTGAAGCACAGGCTGTCATATGAGTTGGCTTTGGAAATGCTAGGATCTTGTGACTGTGATAGTCTTTGAGCAGGGATTGCGCTCTTGGCTTTATTTGCTTTGCATTTGTTCAGAAGCTGAATTAAAAAGTTGTTCCATCAGCAGCTCAGACAAGAGCGTAAAGCATCTCACTTCTTTGGATTATTCAGTGGATGCAAAATCATCAGTTCTGCTGAACTACGATCAGCATGTTTAATAAGAAAAAATTAAACTAATCTCCTGATGGGCTTCCAGGAGCTGAAGATAAATACAGTCCAGGTGATGATTGCTGCCAACATCAGGCCTGGGTGTCATGGCAGGATAATGAGTAGATTTAACAAATAGCAGCAAGTTCTCTGAGACAGCCAGCATTGACTCCATGATACATGTGGGATAATGTGCATAAGGGTCTCTAATCTAGAAAGCAGGGCAAAACACAGAGCTGTTGGGCTTTGAGAAAAGGTCACATGGAAAGAGTAGTACCGCATGGTATAATTTGCTGGAGCATTATGGTGAGCCTGCTTTGGGTACCAGTACAGTGAGCCCAAAGTAAAGAAATAGAGATTCAGAGAACAGCTGAGTCCAGCACATCAGGAGGCTCAGAATGAGGGTTTCTTTGCCACTGTCTCCTTCTTTTCTGTGTGAGCACAGGTTTGTTTTGCTTGTGGCAGCTGCTTTTAGTATCAAAGCCAGAGCAGCCTCAAGTATCTCCATGAGGAGCTCTCCAGTTTTTACTCTGTTCCTTCCCTCCAATGCAAAGGACCAGCCTCTGGTCTGTGTCCCAAACCTCTGCTTACAAAGGGAATTCACCAGCTTATGATTGGGCCTGTTGCCAAATATGTAATGGTGCTTTTCTGCTCCTCGGAGCTGTGTCTGGAATTCCCTGTTCCTCATGTTACAGAGATCTCTTAGCCAATCTTCCGGTATCTGTCACTGCCTGGGTTTGCTGTGCTTTTATAAGTTTTAGTGTTCTGTATTTGTTTGTCCCCAGAATGTGCCAACGGGTCCTAATAACAAACCCAAGTTGCCAGTTGTGATCTCTCAGTGTGGGGAAATGTGAAGCAATGAAAAAGCAATGTGGTAAGTCTCAATCTTCACAGGCACAGTGCCATGAACTCTGGGCTGCTCTGCTTCTTACTTTTCTTTTGATTTATTTTCACGTTTCTTTGAACCTGCTGAGAGCTGTGTCAGCTCGTTGAAACACCAGAAAGTGCTTCTCTAACAGCATTTGTTTTTTGTCAGCTGAAGTCCCAGAACTGGCTTCCCTCCAAGCTGCACAAACACCAGAGGCAGCACAGCAGGGATAAGATTTTGCAGCTGTAGTCGAGGAGAAGATGGGTTTATGGGAGCTTTTTCTTGGATTGGGTTAGGCTGCCTTGAAGCCCCGATTGTAGGAAGTGGATGAAAGGGAATTACAGCAGTAATCTCTCTGGCAATACCCAGGCAGTCTAGCTGGTGTGAAGCCTCACTGTGACCTGCAGATTGGAGAACTTTCCAACATCTACAAAAAGCAGACTATCCATGGGTGGGACAGGCAGGGATCAAGAAAAGGAGAAGAGAAAGGGAGAACTTGAGCCTCCTTGCTCAGTATAGCTGTAGGACCAACATAATGAAGGACCAAGGAATTACCATTTTGCATAGTCTTACCTTGACTTGAAAAAAGTACCACTGTCTTTATCTGAAAAGAGATGTTTCCACTATTTACTGTTATTCAGGCTTCATTTTGGTTAAACCAATAGTCTCAGGCTAACATACAGTACGTATTCTGTTTCCATTTGTCTGCTCAATTTACTGTAAAAACTACAGGCATTTAAACAAATCTGTCTAGATTTCAGTGTGTTGAGTTGCACCTTGTCAAAATCTGCTGTATTAACCATTTGGTTGCTGATTTTTTCCAAATTTCAGGAGGCAGTTTGGACAAAAGCACATACTCACAATTTTTGACCTTCCATTAAATGATATCCAGAGGAAACTGGAATTGCCCACAATGTTCCTTCTTTTGTAATAAAGTTTTAGAGACCTGCAGCACTTCAGACTCTTGGGAGCTCTTGCTGTTTGATGACGTGACAACAGGGAGTGTAATCATTCTTCCATTCCCCTGGTACTTCTGGTGGCATTTACAGGCTTTTGAAAAAAGCCTGCTAGCAAGGCTGTCCCTTTTCTTGCAGAGCTGTGCTGATGGGTCAGGTCCTCTTTAGGGTTGTACTCGGTCCCAGACTTTATTATCATTTTAGTTTGGAGTACTGGATCTCTGGCCAATGCCCAGCTTGAGCCTGGAAGCTTTTCATTCATAAGTGCAAGGCTGCTGCCACCTTACTTATTTCCCAGACAGGTCTTAGGAACAGTCTTGCTGCACTCTCATGTCTCTCATCTGACTGGGGACGAGAACAGCTTTTGCTTTGCCTGATGTCAGACAGCCACATCAGCTACTTGTCAAGATCCTTGAAAATCAGCTGGGAGAAACAGACACTGTTGCTTTTAACTTCAGAAGTAGATGCAGTTGCCTGGCAGGCAGACTCAGGAGGACTCCTGAGTTCTCTGGATGATGAAAGCTGGTGTGTGTAGCAACTGCCATGCACTTAAAATCGCTGTGTGGCCAGCAGTGTCACTGCACAGGCTGGCTGTTGTAGGATCTGTTGGCAATGGCTGTTCAGCATTTAGACTTACCTGTTTCTTCTTCCTTTCAGTGTTCCTTTACTGGTGATGAGACCTATGCTGGCTCTATGCAATTCGAATTCCAGCCAGCTCACCTACTGCCCCAGACTTCTGCACAGGCCAGATCCATCCTCTTGAGGTTCTCCTGAAATTATTTAATAATGGGCATCTTTTTTTTTCTTTTCTTTTTTTTTTTTTTTTTTTTTACATTTTGAAATGTAAATAAAGAATTTTTTAAACATGAGCAGTGCACATCAATTAACATTAGTGGGAATGGATTCTTCTCTAGGCGAGAAGGGCTGTAACATCTTCAGCAGCATGCATTATCCCTTGCTGGTTCAGTCAGGAACATTTACTGCATGATATTGAGAGAAAGAAGGGGTGAAAGGAGCTTGGCAGAGCTGTGCTGCACCAGCTCTTTCACTCAGCAGGTAACTACAGCTGCCTGGCTGGCAGAAAGGTTCTTGGTGTCTTGGGAATCTCCAGAACCTTTGTGTGTACAGCCTTCCTGAGGCATGAGGAATTGGTATAGCACAGATTCAATCACCATGAGTGCTGCACTCTGAGGAGAGTTCTGATGTAAACAGGTGTCTTTCAGCCTTCTCCTGGCACATGGTAGCACCAGACCATTGAGCTCTTATGTGCCACATGTGTTGGAGGAGGGATTCACCTGGGTACTTACAAGGGTGTTGGAGCAGGCTTGTCATATGGGAAAAACAGAATGGTGATGCTATAGGAATGAAACTGGGGCTGCTTCTCCTGTGTAGTGAGGAGAGTGCAGCTGAGGCTGCCTTCTCCCCGAACAGGGCTGAGAGCTCACCGTCCTGGCAGGGAACAAGCTCGCACCCTGCACAGGCCTGGGTTCCAGCAGGAGCTTCTCATCCAGCTGTTCAAAGGTAAAGCACTTGATGAAAGTTAGGACAGAGTCTGTTCTGTCACATGCAGGTGCTTCATCCCATGCAGAGAGATCCCATCCATGCCTGGGCACCGGGTGTCGGGTGCACTCTCTGCCTGAGCTTGGCCTTGCCCAGCACTGACATGCCTGGAGAAAGCTCCCACAGGCTTGGCTGTGCACTTTTCTCTCATGGCTCTGAAATCCTGGCAGCAGGCTCTGGCTGTCAGGATTCCTGTGTTCTCATTCCTAGGACTGCACAGCAGCTGAGAACACTCACTTCTCTCCAGCCTGAGGCATGTCACTTTGTACCTGCAGTACATCAGGTGATAAGCACAGACACCCCAGTCCTTTCTTCCCCGGCCCCACACATGCTTTGCAGAGGGCTCTCCTGTGAGAGGCTGGCTCAGGTGCCTCAGGAGCTATGCCTGGCAGTGCTGTGCTGAGGTTTGTACTTCTGGCTGCTGGTACCCAAATTCATCATATTTTCACCAGAGAAACCAGTTTATTTCTGGTCCAGGCTTAGCAGCACTTTTTCAGTCTGATGTATTTATACCATTGCCATCAGCTGGCCTCACTTCCTGCATACAGGGGTCACAGAGCTTCCCCAGATAAATTAAGAGTGGCAAACCCATTACTACCTCTTTGTTGTCACAGTGGCTAATTACATCCCATTATATTTCCCTTCAACATGGAGTGTGCAGGATTCCAGCTTTCGAACTTCTGTGCCATGTTCCTTACCTGCTGACTGAAAGTCTTCTCAAAAACCACATTTTTTGTTTGAATTCCCCCATGATGATGTCACCTTTGTGTTGCCTGTAGCAAATCCTGGAATGTCCTGTAGAGGAGATGATGCACCTCCTCTCAGCTCCAGCATCTTCCTCCAACTGTGAATGCTGCAGCTGAAGATGGCGTTTCTGGTGGCCTGTGCATTTCCCTGAGGGTCTGAGTTGCCTCTGGATCCCACACTGTTACCCCCCAAAGACACTGTTGGGGCCCACAGTTTAGGCTGCAGGTGCATGGCCCTGACATCCCCACAGATTTCCTCCCTGGAGTTTTATCTGTCATGGGTCGCTGCCTGGTGTATTCCCTAATTCCAGTTCTATAGTAAGATTATTTTTCAGGTGACTCACTGTAGTGGTTTTGGTTTGTTAATTTAAGATTTCTTAAATGTTGAGATTTTTTTAATTAACGTGTTGATGAGTGTGATGGGTTTTAGTGTTGGCTAATTATTTATGTATTTATTTCTTGTTGTGAGATAGGAAGATAGAATTACAAGAAAGGTAAAGTAGGCTTAAAATTTTAAAAGGCTATAAGGAAAATTTTATTAACAGTAATTAAAAGAAAAAAGTAGTAAGAAAACAAACTCTTTAGAATATTTTTCTTTCTAACTTTTTTTACTGATAATGTAAAGAAATAAAATTCAAAAATTTTAATTAGTTAATTACTTTTTTAAATAGGTTGTTTTTTGGTTTTTTCTCATACAAAACTATGTCAGTCACTAAGCAGCATCAATTTTGACATCATTCTAGCTTCTTTATCCAGGTCATCATCCTGGTGCAGATCCTTGTGGGATTGTGTTATTGTTTTCAAGCCCTTCCCTTCATTTACTGATTGGAAGATCAGGTAGAAGAGTTCCCAAGAGAGCAGGATGAGACCAGTGTTCCTAATGGGTTGATGTGGTGGGTTGAGCTTGGTCTCATTGGAGTCCCTCACCTGGCCAGCGTGGAATGTGGGGAACTGGGATGGCGAACTGGACAGTTATTTGTGTGCAATGCTGAAAGGGCTGATCCCAAGGGGATACATGCTGATTGCAAAAATGGTGGAGTGGTGTCATCTCCCAGAGAAGTTCTGGGTGGTTGCTGATGACTTTTTCTTCCTCCCATGTTAGACAAATGACAGCCAAATCAGGGCCAGGAATCTGTCGCCACCAACCACATTCTTCAACTGCCTAAGGAAAATTTAATTGTTGGACAAGGACAGGGTTTTCCTCTGGACCTTCCCTCTGGGTAATCCAGCAAGAGATGTCGGGTATCTCCAGGCAGCTGTAAGGTGAAGACATAGGGGTAAGGACGCAAAGAGGAGCTGAGAGGTGGTGGCTGGAGAAAAGCTCCAACAGGGTAAAGGACCCAGCAGTAATGCTTTCCCGACAGCCTGGGTGGGTAGAAGGGCTCAGGGTGAGGATGCTTAGGGAAAAGCTGATTCCCTGCGGGTCAGCCCCGTGCTGTAATTGCACGTCCGTGCGTGGACTGGGGAGCTCTGACACGGCTCCAAATCCGTCATTTTTCGCTGGAATGTAACGTTCCCAGGCCTTTTCTGGCAATCACTAACGGGAGTGGGCGCCCCCGGAGCGCTAGGAGCGGAGCCGCCCGCAGGATCGCTCTGCCCTGGATCTTTCCAGCGAGCGGAAGCGGGGTCGGAGGCGGCATAGGACAGAAACCGCCGCCACATGGTCGCGCGCACTTCCCCGATCGTGCCCGTTGGGGGCGGGAGCGGCGGCCGGAACGGCCAATCAGGGGCGGGGGCGGGGACACCGGGTCGGCCGGTAAGAAAAGCTAGCTTGGCAGCCACGGGCGAAGCAACCAATGGGCGCGCGCTTTTGAGGAAAGGCAGGTGTCGCCGCCAATAGGTTTTCGGCGGGGGGTGGTGGTAGGTTGGGGAAAGGCCAATGGGGTCGCTCTCCGTTTAACGGGCGGGCCGGGTGGCGAATTGCGGCGCGTGCGGGCGGGGCGCGCGGGGTGGCTAGCCGGTGCGCGCCGCCATTGTGGCCAGTTCGATCGGTATCGGGAGCGGAGAGCGGAGCTCAGCGAGCCCGGAGCAGGGAGCAGCCCCCCCCCCACGGCCGGCCTCAGTCACCATCACACCGCGGGAGGCGGCGCAAACAGCAGTCACCACCACCGTCCGCACCGAACAGCCGCCGCCATGAGCAGCGAGGCCGAGACCCAGCCGCCCGCCGCCCCCGTCCCCGCGGCGGCCCCCGCCGCCCCCGCCGACTCCAAGCCAAACGGTGGGACCGGGAACGGGGGCAGCGGCCTGGCCTCGGCGGCACCTCCCGCTGGCGGGGACAAGAAGGTCATCGGTGAGGGCAGCCTGGGGTCCCGGAGTGGGGTGGGAAGCCCCGATCCCCTGCCCCTCCCCCTCTGTGGGTGGTGCGCGCTCCCTTCCCCCCCGAGGGGCGGTGCGCGCCCCCTCCCCGCCCCCGGCTCGTGTCCTCGCTCGCTCGCGCGCGCGGCGGCCGTTAGTCGCCCCCCTCTGCCTCGCCTCCCCGCGCGCTGCCGGCCCCGCGTGCCGGGTGGGGGCGGGGCGGCGCAAGATGTCCGCCACGCGGGGCCTTTGTGCGCGCGCCCCGCCACGTGCCCCTGACGCGCCGCTCCCTCCCCTCCTTCCCCTCTTCACTCTGCCCCTTCCCGCAGCAACGAAGGTTTTGGGAACAGTGAAATGGTTCAACGTGAGGAACGGTTACGGCTTCATCAACAGGTGAGCGCCCAGACGCAGCGGGCCTTGTCACGGGGAGCCTCGGGGAGGGGGGCGCGGCGCTTGTGTCGCGTGGGTGACAGGCAGGCGGGGGGCGGCGGTGCCTCTGCCGCCTCTCCCCCTGCTTGGTAGAAGGACCTGGTGACATGCGCGCTTTCTACACCCCGGGGTTTCTGACCCCCTCGGGGATTGCCTGGTTGGCTTTCCAGTCCTTTAACCTAGGCAAGAGCTGCGCTCTCGAAGCGAGTCTGTTTCCACGGCGATATCTTACATTATGGTCCATCCTTTTATGGTGTTTTGGGGTTTGGTTTTTTTCCCTTAAGGAGGTAAAAGTATACTGGCTGTGTCAGCACACACAGTATTTGTTTCAACTGCTGCGTGAAGTTCAGTCAATGCAAGCAAAAACGGCTTTTACCACTTGGTAGTTAAAACACTTTCTAATGAGGACACCCTCGACATGTAGGAAGATGAGCAAAAGGAGCTCAGTTCACACAGTCTGCTGCCACATTCAAGTGTATGGACTGGTTGCATGAAACAAGTGCCTAGAAGATTCTTTTTATGACAGTAGTTGATGTGAAAGACTAATTTGAACGCTTTGGGACTTAAATTAAGTACCTGAAGTAGGCCTGTCAAGGAGAGGAAATGCTCTGCAAACAAGTTTCTTAAAAATTGGCAATTTTTGGCCCCATTGGTTGCGGGTGCCTCCCCGGAGTGTTGCCAGAGCTGTTTCCCTTAATTTGTGGTACTTAAGCTCCCCAGTCTCAGAATGAGGCTGCATACTGGAAAATCACCCTTTAGGTCAGCAAGTATAGTGTTATTATTGGAACTTCTGTTTATGTTTGGTTTAAACATTGCCTTTTTGAACTGCCTGTTACTTTATGAACTAGTGTAAATTGTCTGTCAAGCTCCTGAATTGGTTTTGTGTCTGCAGCTTTACAAACTTGCCTCCCAGTCTGCCCAGTTTGCATTGTTCATCATGCCATGCTTCAGCTCCCGGTGTTGAGGAGTCACCAGTGCTTAGAGCTGTTGTGTCTCTGGCCCTGGAAACGCCTCCCAAGTCCCAGCCACAAACCCCACCTCGAGGGAAGGCTTTTCCTGTTTCCTCAGCATTGAAAATGTTCTGTGATGTCAGTCAAGCAAGGAAGCAGCAGCAGCTAGTTGAGACATCCGAGTAGCTTCCCCAGTCATTACTTTGGCAGCTGTTTAATCCCTGAGGTTGCCATTTGTAATGAGAAACCCAGCATGATCTCGTATTATCAAGAGATTAGAGCCTGGTAACTGAAGGGGAGGACATTTCCTCAGCTCTGGAATCTTTGCCTGGCTGCAGGGAAGCTGTGCAGGAGCTCCTGCCTTTGCATGGCTCTGCTTTAGCCAGGTCTGCTTTCAGATAAAATGAAGCTATAGAACTGAAATGAGGTTTGATGTAGGTGCATGCTCATTTCAGGTATTTTCTGTGTGTTTTTAATGTTAGAGGTGTGATTGTGTTCCAGAATAGGAAGGAGTTTGAATTCTGGGTCTTTGATAGTTGTTTCTTGTGTTTGCCAAAGTAAAGCTGCTGGCTTGCTCTGTGCCATAACTGGAGCTGCACTGTCTGTCTGGCGTGGTATTTGGTGCCCTGCTGGACTTGGCATCTTCTTAGTCTGTCTGCTTGTCTGTTTCCCTTTTTCTAATACATTTTAGTGGATAAAAGACGTAAATAGTGGCATAGTGCAAAGATCAGTTAAATTATTTGTTCGGCCTTCAGAATGGGTGTTTGTCTTGTACCCTTCCAAATTTTCTTTGAAAAAGTGATGGTCCTGCTGTTCCATCATCTGCATGACAGCATGCTTGCTGCTTCTAGATGTGCTTGCTGGAAAACTGCATTGAGAGTGATGTGGCCAGTGGCACGAGGCTGTAAAATGGCCTGGCGTGTTTTTCACTTGATTCAGTGAGCTCTGTGTGACCTCGTTAGTTATCGAGCCAAAACTCCGATGTCCTCTTGAATGGAAACTGCTTTGCAAATGGATTTTAAAAACAAGTGTCTGATCTGGTTGTCCAAAATTCAACCTGGACAAAAGTACAAGGTGTCCATGTTTGTGGATGAGCATTTCCTACCACTGTTTTTCAGCTGAGGATGAAAAAAGGTGCTCAGCATTTTTACTAGAAGCATGTTACTGTTCTCTTGTGAAGGTTTTCAGCATTTTGGGCATGGTGTTTTGAAGAAGAGTCTTTCAGCTTTGGCTTTACAAGGGCTTCTGAGTGCTGTGTTCTTGGGGCTTTGGAGATGAGATTGGAATGGCTCTGCTCCACTGCCTTTTGTCTGCCTTTTCCCAGTAATCTTTGAGGTCTGTAGGCATCAATTTCAAGAGGAAACAAGGGAACTTATTTTTACAGGTGATGTCTGATGGAATAGCCTTAGCTTGGATGGCGTTTCTGGAAGAAGTTTAATTGTCAAATCTCACTTTTTAAAGCCAGGGGTAAGGAGCACCTGGCTTTATCTTACTAAAAGCCAGACCAAGTATTCTGTTACCACTAGCCATGAGCACTCCAGTTGAGAGCATGTTTTCACGCAAGCTTACTTATGTCTTTAACTAGGAAGTAAAAGCCACTTTGCTGTTGATTCAGATTGTTCCATGCAGTAATGAAACTTAACACTGCAGTGAGGGTGGGTCGGTGTTGTGGGAGCTGGGATGTCCATGCTTCAGGAGTGGGGGAAATGGCTTGTGCAGCTCTAAGCAGCGCAAGGTTGTCTCTGTTGTACCTCTTCAGAGCAGAATAGAAACTTCTGACTGAAGCTGATACTGAGCTGTGGTTGTTCGGGCTCCTGGCAGTTGCAGAAACTCTGCCAGGGTCATGCTGAAGGATGGATGCTCTTGGGTCCTTATAGATACAGACCTGAGCTCTTTTCTGTTTATTGAGAGGGGAGACCAAGGCTTCACCAACTGTGCTGCCTTCATAGGCAGCTGGTGTTGCTGTTCCTCAGGTAAGTGAAACATTGAGGCTGAGGGGATGTAAGTGAGGCTACAGTGGCAAGGACAGAGCTGCTTCCAAAAGCTGCAGTAGCCAGTCTCCCACAGAGCACTGCTGGAAAGGAGTGAGTGGCCACTGTCAGGTTTTCAGACATCTCTGGTGATGGGATGTGAAGGATAGAGAGGAGTGTGCAGCAGTGAGGAGGAGCGTGCCTTACTGAACATTCAGCATGCGCTTTGCGCTTGGTGTAAGCTGGTCTCTTTCCTACACACAGTAAGCTAATAGGAACTAGCTGAGAGCAGGTTGAGAGTAATGCTCAAAGCCTGTTATGATAGATCAGCATTTTGCCTCTGTATCAAACAACTGAATTTTTAATTTACTGTGCATTTTATTAATGAAGTTCAATTTCCTGTTGTCTTGCAGGAATGACACCAAGGAAGATGTGTTTGTCCATCAGGTAAGATTTCCTTGACACTGAAACATATTCTCTCTCAGAAATTGCCTGTTCCTGACCCATTTAAGTAGGATTGAAGTTATGGAAGAGCCTTGCCTTTTCACTCTTACTTGAACACAAACAACTTACTCTTGGTTGCATTGCAAGAAAAGCCTGCTTGCACTTTGGGGTTTTGCACATCAGCCGAGTGGGCTGATGGTGCAGAGTGATAAGAATTGCACTGGATGCTAGCATGGGCTTGGGGATAACTGCTTGCAGTCCAGTCATCTTGTGGATTCATACAGTGGTTAAGTGAACATCTGGAAATAAAATTAAAAGCTTGCAGCAGGGAGAGAAGTTAATTGAACTTAATAATGAAGTGCCAATGAAACTCATTTTCTTTCCTAGGCAGAATTACAGATTTTATTGCTCTAGGCTTTCAGTGAAAGTCTACCAACGTTTTAGTATGGGCTTTTCAATTTAACTGATATGTATCCTTAGATATAATGTATGGCAAATAGATAAACCTCTGGAAAACAGACAAGACTGCACACCACACCTGTGTCTTACTTTATGGAGCAGGTTTGCCTTGGTTTAGTTCTTTCTCTAATTGAGAGGCTGTGATCAGCAATTTGCTTTTTGCCCTTTCTGGCTCAGGATCTCCTTAGTAAGCAGCCCACAAAGAATTCTTAGTGGAGCTTGCTTTACTCTGGCATTTAGGAGTCCATGGGTCATTCTTTTGTCTCAAGTTAGGGATATGCTGCTGGTGTTAACACAAAGGAGGGGAAAAACAATGCCTGGAAAGTGTTTTGTTTTTATCATCTCTCAGCTTCATGCTTGTTCTTTGTGTGAATTACCAGCTTTTAGAGGCACTGGTTTGTTATACATACCCCAAGGGGAAGCTTTCAGACCCAAATGGGCAAGTAGGGCCACCTGAAAGTGACCTTGACTTATTGGTTGTGTTACAGGACTTGTCATGTAGCTGCTATCTGTGTTTCTGAAATAACAGTTTGGTAATGATTTGGTTTAGTGTAATATTTTTACAATTAAACGGTTATAGGGCTCTAATCGGAAAAAAATCAGGTTGTTTGAGAAGTCTAGCTGCGTGTGCTTTTCTCCATCCCTGTTACGTAGCTTAGGTGTCACAAAAAGCTATTGGACTGGCTGCCTGTTGTAATAAGGCTTTCCTTGAAGTTACAGAGACTTGTGAGCATGTTTTTCCATGTACAATTTAGGCAGAAGAAGTCTAATCAAATTGTGTGGCAGGTATTTATATTAAAGTTGTTGCACTTCTATTGCCCTTCAGTTAAAGTGTTTGATAAGCAGGACATGCCTGAGCGCAGTGTGTATTGAGTATTAACTTGTCTGTTGAAGATGTCCAGTACTGCAGAGCACTGAAAACTGAGTCTGTTCTAGTAATGTTGTTTGACAGGTGGCCACTGATACAGAGGATTGTCTATTGCTGACATCTGGAAAAGACCAATCCTTGTTGTGCAATACACAGCTGGAGTAGATTTAGGATTAATTGGTTAGACCTGTAGTAGAAACTGGTGTTGGAAGCCTTGGAGGAGGAGATCCCTTTATACGTGGCCATTTTTATGTTTACAGAGTATGAGACACAGAAGCTGCTGTGTCCTGTGGTGTGTGGGAAATAATGGAGGGCTGGAAATCCAAGAGTGTGATTGGAAGGGCTGTGATATATTGGTGTATAGGCATCAGAGGAATGTATAACTATCATAGTGATGTTGAATTTTAAACTCTGATTAGGAGTGCTTTAGCCAGTGAGTGGTGTGAGAGTTTGCCTCTTTGTTTTCAAACTGCCTTTTTAGCCAGCAGACAGCATGTTGACAGGTGCTTTCAGTTAATGGTAAAGCTGTTGCACATTTGAGATAGTCCAGAGCATAATATAGGTACATTTTATGACATCCTGAATTTTCCCAATTATTCAGTTGCTTTTTTGGAAGTACAGGTCTTTCTCCTAAGATAAAGAAACTGAGTATTTAGTAATCTTAAAAAAAAAAAAAAAAAGTTTTCCTTTGTATTCTTATGCTGTGCCTGCACTGTTGTGTTGTTAGACTGCCATAAAGAAGAATAACCCCAGGAAGTACCTCCGCAGCGTAGGAGATGGAGAGACCGTGGAGTTTGATGTGGTTGAGGGAGAAAAGGTAAACACATCTCTCGGGTGTCAGAGTGCACATGGAAAACTCAGGTTGCAGGCTTTGGTGTGGTGCCTGTGGTTTGAGTTGATGCCTGATGACATCCAAGGAGGTGAATGGTTTTTCATTTCTTCACAATGTGGTTGTAAATCTTTGCTCAGTACTAGACTGTTATTCTGTAGCTGGTGGGATGGTGACCGTTTCCCTAATGCTATTTCCACTCTTTAGGGTGCGGAGGCAGCCAATGTCACAGGACCTGGTGGAGTTCCAGTGCAGGGCAGTAAATACGCAGCAGATCGTAACCATTACAGACGATATCCACGTCGTAGGGGTCCTCCACGCAACTATCAGCAGAACTACCAGAACAGTGAGAGTGGGGAAAAGAACGAAGGAGCAGAGAACATACCAGAAGGCCAAGCCCAGCAACGCCGTCCCTATCGCAGGCGGCGGTACCCACCTTACTATATGCGTAGGCCCTACGGGCGTCGTCCACAATACACCAACCCTCCTGTACAGGGAGAGATAGTGGAGGTAACATTTGCCTGACATATGATGCTAAATGGGCTTGGTTGCTTTGGAGCAGGGTGAGGGGATGCACCTTTTGACACTTCTTGTAGGTACTCCAGATGATTTAGGTAAGATTCGGCAGTAGTGTGAAATGAAGTAGGTAAAGGTCTTCATGTTACAGCTTCTAAAAACCAAAATGTTTCAATTTGTATGATTAAGTGGAGGATTCTCCATCATGTGTGCACCTGTTCCGTAGAACTGCTGTCCACCTTGACTGAACTGATGACCTTTCCAGCTCCTTTCTCACAGCGTGACAAACTGTGGAGTTAGCACATTTCTGGTTGGGGCTAAGGCGGTCTGTGGCCTGATGTCTTGCAGGGTGCTGACAACCAGGGTGCAGGAGACGGCAGACCAGTCAGGCAAAACATGTACCGGGGTTACAGACCAAGATTTCGCAGGTATGCTGCAGATCAGCTGCTGGTTTTAGCCTTGTTCAGCAACAGAGCCAGGACATGGTGATGCTCAGGTGCTGCATAGTTAAAGCCTAGCTTGACTTTCAGGGGTCCTCCTCGTCAAAGACAGCCTAGAGAGGATGGAAATGAAGAAGACAAAGAGAACCAAGGGGATGAAACCCAAAGTCAGCAGCCACCTCAACGTCGGTACCGCCGTAATTTCAACTACCGACGTAGACGCCCAGAGAACCCTAAACCACAAGATGGCAAAGAGACGAAGACAGCCGAACCACCAGCTGAGAACACGTCCGCTCCCGAGGCTGAGCAGGGCGGGGCTGAGTAAATACCGGCTTAACATCTCTACCATCATCCGGGTGCGTGACCAGGGGCCTGGGGATGCCATTTGCTGACTTTTTCTTTTGTTGCTTTTTATTTGTGCCTTACAGTGTTTGGACTCTTCTTGCTCACGCATGCTGTAACTGATCTGTGAGTGTGTCTGCAGAACTGGACTGCGAGGCTTTGTTGCATCAATGCTGGCTAATTGGGAGGACTTAGTTACAAGCTTTAATTGTCATTGACAAAATACTATTACACTTAAAATCTTGGCTGCGTGCAGTAGTTGAGTTGTACGGCAGTCTCTGCTCACCCAGAAATTTGATTTCAAGTAAAGACTTGAAAGTAGTCAGGAGAAGCACATGCTGGGATTTACCTGACTCCATTAGTGCCTGAGCTGAGCCCCTACAGGGAGGTGAATGGCATTGGGACCTCGGCATCTGTTTCTACAAAGGTGATGCAGAATTAGCAGGAGTGTCTCACGAGCAGCCTTTTATCTAATCAAAGTGCTGGAAAAACTGGTAGAAATGGTGTTTTGTCAGAGCATGTGGGAGCTGTGTTGCAGTGCTGAGATGGGGACTCAGAAGGGTTGTGTGCAGTGCAGGGTCCAGAGGCTGGGTTAGTTGCAAGGGAACCTGTCTGTGATTGGGGCTTGTTTGGTGCTGACTCCTAAGAGACAGTTCTGCTAATTTGGAATATTTTAATT
Source organism: Pyrgilauda ruficollis (assembly GCF_017590135.1). Taxonomy (NCBI): domain Eukaryota; kingdom Metazoa; phylum Chordata; class Aves; order Passeriformes; family Passeridae; genus Pyrgilauda; species Pyrgilauda ruficollis. Next base: position 270,252 of record NW_024510433.1, on the reverse strand, counting down.
GCCAGGACTCTACTTGTTCTGCATTTCTTGTCACCCATATGTGTATCCCATTCCTTTTGTCCCTTGCTCCTTATTACTTGAAGGGCAGGAAAGTGGAAGAAGCATTTAGACTGTAGTGGGAGCAGTCTGAGTGGTCATATTGATGGGCTGGACAGGGGCTGGAGGAGTTGGGCTGGGAGAAGGCTCAGTGCTGGCAGCAGCTGCAGCCTCTCCCAACTGTGGGGGCTTGGGGACTTGATCTGCATGGGCTCTACTGCTTCATGTTCCACTTGCTGATGGATCATTCACTCACTGTCCAGACTGTGCTGCAGTGATCTCTGTGCACTTTTGGTGAACATTTGTTGTATCCTGGTATTCATTTTTGTGGTCAACACCTTCTGGATGAATTCTTAGAACATGGGCTTCAGAAGAATGTCACAATGTTACCTTGGTTTCTCTTGCTGTCTGGTAGCATTGGAGAATATTTGGTTTAGTTTCTGTGCTTTGAGCAGTGGCTGAACGTTGGCAGAGCCTGGTGGAAGCAGCTCTCCCCATGACGGGAAAGATCCCTTTGGGCTTAAGTTGACTTGACTGCTCTCTTTGGAGTCCTTGGCATTGTTCCTTTGCAAAGGTGGCTGGTGAGGTTGTGGGGGATGGGGCTGACAAGGGGAAGTAGCTGGTGAGGGTTGGGCTGTGAGCTTCTGACAGGCAGCTTAGGGTGAATTTTTGAGTTGCAGGTGAGCCGTGGTACACAAAGCACCCCTGTAACCCTTTGAAAACTGTCTGATCAGCCTTTTTTTTACCTCTTTTTCAGTTTAGTCATCAAAGAAAAGACTTCAAGAAATGAAGAAGAAAATGAAATTCCAGCAATAAGAAATGAACAAAAGAATTGGAACTGAAGACCTTAAGTGCTTGCTTTTTGCTGTTGACCAGATTACTAGAACTATCTGCATTATCTATGCAGCATGGGGTTTTTATTATTTTTACCTAAAGAATTCTCTTTTTGGAAATGATAAACGCGTTTTTTAAAAGCCTGGTTTTTCTCAATATACCTTTAAAAGTTTGTAAATTGTTTCATATCTGGTCACGTTGAGATTTTTAAGAACCTCATTTTTAATTTGTATGAAATATACGCCTGATTTTTTCAAGTCAAACTGCAAGCATCTGTTAATAAAGGTCTTAAAGAGTTACCATGTGTGCTTAGGTGCTTTAAAGGTTTTAAGTATTCATAGAAGGTTTGGGAAAAAAATGACTGATTTACTCTTTGGGCATACAGGCTGGTGGGGTAAATCACAAAAGCTGAAGTAAAAAAACCAATGAAGGTGCAGTTGAGTCACATTGGAGAATGATGGGCAGGCACAGAGGGGTGGGAGTTTCTAGTGCTAGCCCAGTGTGTTTCCAGGAGCTGTTTGCTGGTACAGCTTGGCTGTGTCCTTGCTAGAATACAGCACTTGCAGACCTGAGGTGGTGTGAGGGTGCTTAAAAAAAAAAAAAAGAGGGAAACCCTCCCCCAAAAATGGTAACATCACACATTGGTTTGGGTTGGAGGAATGAGGAACCTTAAAGCTCACTTCATCCCATACCCTCTCAGTGGGGCAGGGACACCTTCCACTTGACCAGGTTGCTCCAATCCCTGTCCAGGCTGGCCTTGAACATTTCCAGGGATGGGGCAGCCTGTGCCAGGTTCTAGATACCAAAAATATCCCAAACTTGTCATTGGGGCTGTGCTATAGCACAATTGCTGCATGAGTGCACTGCAGAGCCAGCTGGGTGCAGAAGCATGGAGATGGAGCTGTGCCTTATAACAAAACTGGCTTTGCACACCACTGCCATGGTGAGAACCTGGTACGTGGGGGCTGCTCCCTCAGCCTGGAGCTCACAGCTGTGCCATGGGCTGACAGCACCTGTTAGAACCACTGCAGAGCACCTGCAGCAGAGGGTTGATACCCAATGGCAGCTTTTGGGACCTTTCACATACTAGTGAGTTCTGTGCTCTTAATAATTTTCCTGTGGGCTCCAGTGTCCCAATCACTCCAGGTGTCCCAACAATCCGAGTGCTCCAGGCTTTGCTCTCTCCAAGCACCTGCTAATGCTCCCACCTGCCCATCCCCTGGCTGTGAGCCATCTGTGAGCATTCTGCCCTCCAGACACTGCGGTTTGACAGCACAATCTCATCTCTGCTCCTTCCTGTCACTCAGTCTTTGGATTTTCTGCTTTCCCAGGTCCCTGGGGTCCTGGAAAACGGACAGACTTGCCCCAGTCATTCCATCTTGCAGAAGTGTGAGAAGCTGCAATAAACAACAGCTTCGCTGCCTTTTGGCTTCATGTGAGGGGGCAGATGGCTCAAGAAGACCCTTACAGCTCCCCTAGGTTTTGGATGCAGGTGCTTTGTAGCCTGCCTGGGCTGCAGGAGCGAGACTGCACGTCTTCACACCTATCCGATTTGGGGACTGACTGTACCCCTGCAACACCATCTGCTCAGGCCTGGAGCTTGACCTTCCTCCTCTCAGGGTGACAGTGCTGAGGAGCTTCTGCTTGGTTTCCCTGTGCTGCAGTTGGTGTCTGTGTGCTTAGCTTGGGGTGAGAAGGGAATGAGGCCACAACCAGCATTCAGTAATTGAGGGTGGTGGGGATTGAGTTGGTGGTCTCATGTTCTGGTTTGTTTTCATAATGGTTTACAAATGCTGAAAGATAATAATTCATTTGGAAAAGAGAATTGCCATTTTGTGTGCTTAAAAACCACACTCTGCTGGCAGAACATCTGCATCAGGCTTCAGACTGACTTATCTCCTTGTGTCTGGTGTGTATGGCTTTGGTGTTCATTCATGATCCCCCATGAAAACATGGATAACTAAGTATTCCAGACTCCTGGTTTTACTCAGTTTTTGAGCACAAGCCTTGTGCTGCCCTGAGTCCGAGCCCAGGGAAGGTTTCCAGTGGGGCTGGTGTGGGAGGGCTACCAGCCACATGGAGTCAGTGCTGCTCCGTGTGGAAAAGACTTCCCACTGAATTCCCCCAAAGCATGGGCTGAGCAATGTCAGAGGAGCTACTCTGCCTTCAGTGTCCTGACAGCTTTCCTGGGCAACAAGGGCATCTTTCCTTAAAGCAATACTTTTCTGGGATTTATTTTCATGACACCTGGCTGGAAGTGGAGGAAAAACCCTTCCCTGGCTGACTGCTGCAGTACCTTTGCTTTTAGCAGTCAGCTGGCTGCGTCAGAGCCTGGAAGCAGCTGCAGAAATGTCTCAGTACAGGTGCTAGTGCTTTAATGGGGTCAGACTGACAGGGAGAGTGTCCCATATCGGGGCTGGGTGCAGGAGGTGCTGCTGGCCATCACACACGAGAATCCATGGCATACATCTTGCTGGTGACTGTCTGGGTGCCCTGGGGCTGGGGATGCCTCTGGACTTGACAGCGGCTGCTGGGAGCTACTGCTGGAAAGAGTTGGGGTTGTGTCATGGCCGGCAGTTGCTGGGTGACTTGGGACTGCCACAGCATGGGGACACAGCGGGAGAAATTAACTCAGCCAGCAGGGTTAACTCCCACCCCATGAGACCAGGCATAAGGATTGGAGATGACTTCTGGGAAGGCATCACCTGCCCAATGTCCCTGGTGGGGGGCTGTATTTCAACCAGCACATCCCTGCAGCCACTGTCTCAGGCTTTGGCTGATGACAGGGATTCAACTCCAGCACAGCTGCTGCTTTGAGTAAACATCAGCACACCTTCACCAGGACCTGGAGGCCCACAGATGTGGATGGATCCCTGCACCCTCTTCATGCCCTTATAGGGTTTATGGGGCCTCTCACTCAGCCCTGTTCTGCCTTGTGTATCCTTCCCAGCCAAAGGGCACAGGGCTGAGTACAGAGGAGTCCCCCTTTGTTAGGCTGGACCCTGCAAGAAGCCTCTGTGCCCTCTGAGTTGGTCCTTCACCCTTTATCCCTGCTAGGCAAAAAGCTACTTGACATAGCATGGGGTGGAATGAAACTGACCTGTGCAAGCACAGCGGCAGCAGGTCAGCAGGACAGATGCCACAAAGCAGCCCATGGAGCCAGCCATCCCCAGCCAGCATGACCACCCAAAGTCATAGTAGACTCCGAGGAATATATTGTGTGACACCAGCATGGCCCTCTCCACGTAGACTTCCACTGCATACCACACGGAGCCTATGAGCCCCAGGATGCCTAGGAGGAATGGGGCTTGTTAAAAAGAACCATACAACATCCCATGCTCCCCAAGCCCTGCTGAAGGGGTGCCACTAGCTCCCAGCAAGCTCCCCAGCTCCCTGTGGGACATGAAGTCTGTCTGCTCCAAAGCTCTCCTAGCCACGCACTCCCAGCGCAGAGTATGACTCCAGCTCCATAGCACATCTTCAGTTTGATACAAGGATCTTCCTTGAGGAACGTGATGCAGTCAAGCCCAAGGACCAGTGTAGCCAAAGCCAGGCAAGCCAGGAGATCTGCCGTGATCATCAGGGTCCGTGTCACCACAATCTTCACTGGGCAGGAAAGTTAAAAACAGCCATAAATGGGAATGAGGAATTATCAGAGGAACAGATGTCTCCAGATTTCTGCCCATGTCCTTTTTGAGTCATCCAGCTCACCACTGGTCATCACACTGGAATCCACCAACCCCATCCCTTCCATGGGCCAAGGGAAGGTGCTCAACAAGCTCATCAGAAACTTAATAAGGACTTAAATCCATGATTAGACCAACTCAAGAAACCAAACAACTCAAGGTATACCCATCACCTGGTATAGCACCTGGTATATGGTTGCCTGCTCAAGCCATTCTTGAGCAGAAGACACTGCTGCCCACACTGTTTTTTCCTCCAAGTTGTGTAGCAGGTGTTTTAAACAGCAAATGTCAATATACCAGTGAAAAACTAGAGCTGGCATGGATCATATCACCAGCTGTGATGGGACTGTGCCCTGCAAAGCTCCCTTCTCCACAGAGCAATGTGGCAGTCCCGCTTAGTCCATACCAACTACTCTCCTTCTCCACTCCCTGAATCTGTGTTGTTCCATGTCATGACCCAACACAAAGGTTCTCTCTGCAGGGCTTGGTGTGCCCTGTACAGGCCAGAAGAAATGTCCTTATCCTGATGTGACTGTCCCTGAACTGTGGGCATGAGTCCTTGGCCAGTGGGAATGGTACTTGCTCTGCCTGCAGCATAGTGGGTTGCAAATCCTAGGCTCTGCATGCTGGAGCATGTTTGTTGTGAGGTGGCACAGCTTCACAGCATCCTTCCTGCCTGATGACCCCAGGCAGGTCTAACTGCCAAGTTTCTGCCAAGACCAGGCTATTGGGGCAGGAGACCAAGAGCAGCCCTAAGCTGGTGTGGCTGACTGACAAAGGGCAGCTTGGCACAATGAAAACCACTTTCCCTCTTCCCTTTCAAGAAGACTCTGAGTTGTGAACTTAATAAATACCTCCAGACCAGGTCAGCTCACCTGGGTGGTCAGCCAGAATTGAGTCATATTGGTCGCAGGTCCTGACCCCGTCCTGCATGTTAGTGACACACTCCCTCCAAAGGCCCCGGCATTTGTGACTTACCTGGAAGCAGGAGAAAGGCACTCATGAAAAAAGCATCAGGGTCTCCCCAGCTTCCCATGGATCTCCCAGCCCAGCAGGGCAGATTTCAGGCTCCCACCACTACACCTGGACAGGTCCTGGTGACTCCTTGCCCATACCTGCTGTCTGTTTTCTCCTGCTCCATCCCTCTATCTCTATGATAGTCTAATCCTTCAACTCAAAAAGCAGTGGGTTTGTCCCACCATGTCCCTTTTCCAAGCCTGTGGAGACATTGTGCAACCTCATAGATGGCAAAGCACCCACCTTGCTCTCAGCTGCTCACCTTGAGGATGATGGTTGCTCTGCTCACCTTAAAGGTGGCTACTCTGCTCACCTTCCAGGTGATTTCTCTGCTCACCTCCAAGCTGTCATCAGCATTGACCATCCAGCAGTCCGTGCACGTGGCCAGGAGTAGGAAGAGCGTTGAGAGAAGAGCGAGCCCAAATGCTGTCACCTGCAGGGCTGCACTCATGGGGAGACCTGAAAAGGCACAGAGATGTTCACCAACTCTGCTTGCTCTGGCTACTTCCAGACACCCGATCTTGCTTACAAGACAAAGTGCCACCGAGGCCAGGCATCCTCTGGATACCTAGGAGTCATCTGGGTCCTGTCTCACAGTGCTCACTTGCTGTCAAAATGCTCTAATATCGTCAGCCAAGGTTGGGCCACCAGGTTTACATATAGAGAGAGCTTTTAGACACACAGTAATTTTGTAGTGGATACATTCCCACTTTGGTTCCCTCTCTTCCAAACAGAAGATGCCAACCATCAGTACTTGCCCTTTGGCAATCAAGAGCTGCTGGAAACCACTGTCAAATAACTGCTGCTACAAAAACCTGTGACCCAAGCATGTCTCCAGGTAACTTCTAGAGACCGCCATCCCTGCCATATGACTTGGTGGGTACATCCTCTGCCTTTTCTTGCTTTTATTTTTCTCCAAGAAAAGCTATGAGGTGTTGAACATCCAGGTTGGAGCATAAGAAATTGTCCCATGGAGGTGTCCTAATCTTAAGCACAAGCCCAAAGATATAACTCCCATTCCAAGGGGAACAAAGGCTGCTGGGACATGGTGTGGGTGCCCTGAGGAGCTGCCAAGGCTTTCCAGAGGAGAAGGGATGGCACCATTTGTTTTCCATCCTAGGTGGATGTTTTCCATTCCTAGATGAAGGGACTCTGCAGAAGGGGGAGCTGTGCCCAAGGTATGAGCAGGGGACATTGTGTCTGCAAATCCTGGGCAGGAATCCTACTTTGTCATGTTTTGCAGCCAAAATGACAAATATTTTACTGCCTGAAGTTGCAACAAACCTTTGGACAGGGGTTCATACAAATGTGTTAATTAGCAAGACCAGATGAGTTTCTGAGCTACATGGGTTAATTACCATGAAATGATAACTCATCATCATCAGGTTTAGTACCTCCAGCCAGAGGCTGCCCACCCTGGCATGGCACAGGCTCCCTGTGGGGCAAAGGTGGGAAGGAGAGTTGTCCCCACACCCAATGTGCCCAATCTCCTGCCACATCCCCTCTTGGCATGTCACTGGTAGTAAAGGCATCACTCTGCCATCATCTCTGAGCACTTCCATCAGCTTCTCTCTAAGTGGTCAGTCTCTTAGACCTCGATTTACAATGATTTTTTTTAATTCCCCAGGCTCCCTTCTGAGCTAATTCCCCAGAGCCTTATTTGTTTCTGCTAGAGTCCAGCTGTTTTGGAGCCTTTGAAGAAAATCTGTTCAACCACTTCAGTTATATAATCAAGAAAAAGGAAGAGAAAGAAATTCTTAATGCTGGGAAAAATCAGCTCTAAACCTTGTTGATAATAAAAGGTGTTCATGGAGAGCATTACCTTCACTGCAGGCTCATCCTTGTTGCAGAGGGGTGAGGACAGAATCTCTTTGTTGCTGATGATTTGGGATAAGGGATGTAGATCTGGAAGGCTTTTAAGTGCTGATGGGATTGGATCCTGACTCATCTAATGGAGTCAGGGATACGCAGCACCAGCTGGAGCTTGTGCTCGGCTATTTAAGGTTTGTCCAAGGTACGTCAGCTGGGTTTTGTGCTCTGAGACAGGATGGGCATCCCTGCAGTTAGAGCAGTCATAGGCTGGGAATGGAGCCTCCCCAAAAATGTCACATGAGGAAACCAGTGGAAACCTGCTGGGAACTCTCCCCAGGTGGGGGACTATGTGTCCTGGACAAATAACCGTTTTTTTATTCGACCTTTCAATTACTGCCTAAGAATGCGTGGCCTAAGACACTGGAATGGCGTAAGATCCAGGAATGATACCTGAGTTCAGAGGGTTGGAAGGGGCCAAAGAAAGGAGCTGGAAAGCCAGGCTGATAATGAACCTTTTTGGCTGGTAATTAAGACCTTTCTTTTTTCCCCATTAAGCAGAAAACAAGTGAAAACCTGCAGCAGACAGCGCCCAAGGAGGTGCCTCTGAACCTGAGTAGCAGCACCCCAGCTGTCTGGCACTTGGAGCTGCCCTAAAAGCTTCAGGTTTGTTCTCTAATCCCCTACTGTTTGGGGATTACACAGGATCTGTGTTACAGCATCCTCTGAGCATACCTGGGCTCTGCCACCGCTCACCCTCATCTCTCATTTCCCTTTGTGGGTCATAGTTGAGATGCACTTGGGTTTTTAGGGTGGGTTTGGGTTTTGTTGTGTTTTGATTTTTGTTTTTGATTTTTTTTTTTCCTCTGGATAATCATCTGCAGCATTTTACTCTGGGCATTTTGGCAAAACACAAATCTTGGCAAATCCTTCAGCCCTGCAGAGATGCCCAGGTGCCTGATGTGTGAGATTCCTGGGGCTTTGAGTTATTTTATTTTCCCCGAATTCTGGCACATGGCAAGTCTAATGCTTTGGAATGCAGCAGTGAATTTAGGCCAAAAATGTTCAGAAGGGTTTGTGAACCTTCATTTTCCAACCTTTACAGATCAAGAATTTATGGTTCTTGGACATCTGTGACACATGAAATACTGTGTGACCCCAAGTGATACAAAACTGTACCTCCGTGGTCTTGGCAACACCTATAAAATAGGTGTATTTATATTTTCTGCTCTGTCTAAACACTCAGTTTATGATACATCAAACGAATCCACCTTGTTAATCCCCAACTGGAACCTTTTTGGGGGTGAAAAGAGGCAGGTAGAGGAGCAGACCTAGGAGTAGTCAGTCTGTCACAGCACAGCTAGTCTGTAGCTGAACTAGGTAAATCTAGCCGTAACAACAAATCCAATTCAGCTGACCTGGCTCATTCTAGAAAAGAGTAACAAAGACCTCAGCCAACTTTGTTCAAGCTTAGATGCAGATACACCACTGGCCAGAGAGCTGGGGGGAGAGATGTCTCATCCAATCAGCAATCTAAGCTGGGAGATTCAAACGCCCTATGAAAAGCGCAGCCATACTAAGCTCAATGCTCTTTGCTGGTGACTCTCCATGGTGTGTCGTGTGTCTGTCTCCAGCCCACGACTCCACAGATCAGTGGTCAAATGATTAAGCTCCTTTCCCGGGTTAGTGACAGTGAAAATCAGATCTTGGGTTTGTCAAAAAACTTTGGTTTGTCAAAACTATGAGGTTTGTCACAACCATGTGTTTAAAAAGTGCTGACAAGACCCAAACCTTGAACTTCAGCAAATATTTTACTAAAAAAAACCTGGTGTGTCTGGAAGGGGAAAAAGATATTTTCTGAAATGGGAAAATCTCAGAGAACTAGAGAGGACTCAGTAGATGCTGTAGGGGCAGGACAGTGAATAAGAATTATTAAAATCACCACCAAATTCAGCCATGTCTCAGATGTGTGAGAAAAGCCCTTCTGCAAGCCTGCGTGTGGGGGTCATTTTCCCTTTCCCCTCATTTCTGCTGTAATAAATAGGTATGATTCATGCTGACAAAATTGAAACAGTAATCAATATTGATACAGTAATTAATATTTAGAAATAATGAAACAGTTAAAGGTGTAATGACAAGAAAGGGAGAGGAGGGGCTCCCCCCCTTTCTCCTGCAGATGTTTAGAACAGGAAGAAGCAAGACATAACTATTACTAAATTTAGTTGGAAGAGAGGAGAATTTGGTTGGACACCAGGAAAATGTTAATTATATGAGATTTATTGCTTTAATGTTAGAACATAATACTGGCTTATACTATACCAGCTTGGTGTGCACATGTAATCCAAAAGGTGAACTAAAGGACACCGAGGAAGAGTAGAGGCCTTCCTCAAAGAAGACCTCCAAAGAGTGGTACGACCCCCCTAAAAGAATGGTGGAGTATGCGTGGTAAAGGTGATTATGAGGGTGGAGATACAAAGTGTGACAAATTGAAAATGGGAGGAGATGGTGATGAAGTACAGCATAAAAGAGGGAATTTTGGCTTGGGAAGCTTGTACGTGAGGTGACGCGGGTCAAGCCCTGCCCTCTGTACCCCGCGGTTATTTTTGCTTATGCACTGTTATCAAAACCAAATTATTCCTTATTTTAACCAAATTATATTGTCAATATTGCAAGTGTATTCAATTTTATATATTTTAAGTTACTTAATTAAAATTGCTGTTACGTTTTTGTTTGGGGTTTTTTTTTGATGGGATAATTGGGCAAATATAACACTGCCTATTTAAAAAATGACTGTTATTTCACAGGGGTTTGGCTGAAAGCAAGAAGTATGACCCAAAATCTCAATTCTGCTCATTAAATTGGTGTCTTGATCTGAAAGACAGGTGTCTGCTAAGGAAGGCAGGAGCCTCCCTTGGAATGGAGAATGTAAACCTCCTCCCCCCGAATTATTATAAATTTGAAATCAAGGGGCTCTCAGGCAAAGATATGAGGATAGGAATAACAATTCTTTACTAGTATGTATAACAAGGCAAACAAAACAGTAACTATGATATTAATAACAAACAGAACCAGGGACCCAGTAAAAGCCTTCTTGGCTGCTGGCACTTTCCTCTTTGGTGCAGTTACCGTCACAGCTGGCAGAAATGAGCAAAAAAATCCTGGGATGGTAGACTAGATGTATTAGAAGTTCCACAGTGGTAGCTGGAACTCAGGGACAGTGCCAGCTACAGCATGGAGAAACCCAGAGCCGGACCGAAAAAACAACTGCCCGGCTCTGAGCAGGGCAGGACAAGGCGAAGTTCAGGATTCCCAGGGCACACGAGCAGATGGTGATCAGTCCCTCAAGGCTGAACTCGGGCTATGTCAGTGAATTCTCCCTTGCAGTAAGCGACAGCCTGGCCATCCTCCTCCGATGCCAAAGAGCAAGAGCACCCAGCTGCCCCCCAGCCCCTTCTTTTTCACCTGCCCCCATTCTCATGGTCCCCGAGAAAAAAAAAGCTATAGCCAGATACTCCATTCTTCTCCTGACTTCAGACACAGTCTTTTGTCTTTTTTAAGTATCCATAAGTACCCATTAGTTTGTTTCCTAGCAACTTATGGGGAAAAATAAAATCTGTAAGTAAAAGAAAAAGGAAAGAAACCCAACCCTCAACAACTGGTTTAATGACCAAAAGATGTGTGTTGGAGGAGGGGGGGTAAGTAACTCTGTTTCAGTCTGCCTGTGCTGTGAACAAAGGCAGACCCCTGTCTTTGATGTGCTTCCAGCATGGGTGTCCATCCCCAGGGAGCCTTCAGGTGACAATTGGAGATGTCACAGCAGCCACCAAGGACAGCAAATCCCTGGGTTTGAGGTGGGATGGGATGTATTTCTGGACTAGGTGTAGGAGGCAAGACGACGATGCTAAGACGACACATCAGCCATGAAAAAACCTGGATGGAAAATGTTAGGGATATGGTAGAAATTTGTGCCTATGAAATACAGATATATGTATCAAACATGTTATTAAGGGGGGGACCAGGGTTTAATCCTAGAATGATGATACCATGGCTGGCTGACAAGGGTGGAACACGGCATTAACATACGAAGGAAAACTCGGCTGCACAGGAGATGGCTGTTCACGGTGGCATGTACCCGAGGATGCCCAGTGATGATGGCCCATGAAGATACACATCTGAGATAACCAGGGCCATCAACACCTTCCACCTGAATACAGGATTCCAGGAATTGGAGGAGAAACATCAATCTCTTCCCTGACGAGGTTTTGTGCAGCTTTGAGTGAAGAAAGAAACCAACATGAATATGATGAACTTTGAAAGGAGACCAAGGGACTCTACCGCGGGCAAGAAAAAGAGTATAAGAACTGTCCCTGCGGAGCAGTAAGTGTGGACGGAGGGGGATTCGGTGCGATAGAGGCCGGATCTGCGTTCACCCAGCCTGTATCCCGGGGTCTGCCCTGTCATTTTTGATCGGTGGCTGTCGGGACTGTAATACGGTCGCAAATATTTTTTTTTTTTAATTTTTATTATGATTACGTCCATTTTTATTTTTACTTATAACAGAAAACATGACCTCTGAAGCAAAACATGCACAGCAGGGGTCAAGTCGCTGCATAGGGGAGTAAAAATCAGCTTAAATTAGTAAACACCCAATTAGGCACAAGTCAGCTCTGAATTACTGGGAAATGGGAGAAAGCAGGAAGACTTCAGATATGAGGGTTCATAAGAGGGCCCATAAATGGAAGATGCTGGTGGCATTTCAGCCTTGGGAAGAGACTTGTGGAGGGGCCAAGCTGGATTCCCAAGGATTTAACCTGAAGAAATTTCTAAGACCACATCCCCACCTTTGAGAGCAACAGGTGGCAAAAGACGCAATATATTTAGCCAGGAGGGCAAGAACGGTTGAGGATGGGGGAGAGGCTCCTGCCACAGTGCAGAAGTGGCTCTGAACCAGCACCCAAGGTGACTGGTCCAGATGGGGAGTGAGGGGAGATCAAAGAGACAGTTCCAGAAAGATGCCCATCATTTAAAATATTTTAATACTGCCAAGTCATAATTTTAATTTAAAGAAAAAAAAAAAAAAAAAAAAAAAAAAAAAAAAAAATCCCCCACCTGTCCCATTTCCAAGGCCATGCATCCCATGGAAAAGTTAATGAAATTTATATTAATAGAATAAAAAACATTTTACAAAATTCTTTACACTGAAATATAAAAAGGCCTTTTTAGTGTGTGGGGTTTTTTTTGGGGGGGAGGGGGTTGTTTTTGTTTTTTGTTTGTCTGTTTTAAAGCACAAGGTTCCTTTTCAATCCTTACTGCAGTGGCTTTGGTTGGTGTTTTTCGGATCCCAAAATCTGGGTTCAGCACCTGATGGGTGATGCCAGCCTACAAGCACTGCTCTCCTCTGAGGTGTGACAATTTTACAGGGGGACTGCAACTTAAAAGAGATAAAGGCAGTTAATGCCAGGGAGAAAGAGAGAAATCAGCCCCCCCACCCTCAGGAAAAAAATAGCATTTCTCCTCCAGCACAGCCAGGGACCCAGACCTGGGCATGGGCATAACATCAAAGAGAGGGAAAGGAAATAAAACAGAAGGACAGAAAATAAAAAGGAGAAAAGAAGAGTAAAATAAAATAGAGCAAAATAAAACAGAGAAATAGAGAATAAAGTAAAATAAAATAAAATGAAGCAAAATAAAACAGAGCAACCCAAAATTTAAAAAAATCAGCTTTCTCTTCATATTTGGGTTTAAAAATAAAATTAAAAAATAGATAATGAAGCTGTTTGGATAATTTCCAGTGTCCTTCCCTGTGGGTTGGTTAGCACAACACCTGCAGCAGGGCTGAAGTACAGAGAGTTTGGAGGATTTACAGATTAAATTGGAGCTTTGGCAGTTGCAAAACAATTAATAGCAGTAGAACAGAGGTATGAAGCGATGGAGGCAATTAGCAGGTTGTGTTTGGAACCTTCACTGTCTGCTCTAGGGGATCTTGGCAGGGAAGAGGGATTTGGACCCAGCAGGGAGGCACCAAAATTCAGGGCTCTGTCCATCTGCCACTCAAAATACTTGTGTTGGGCACCAAAACTAAAAACAATAAATTTGTGTTCATAGCCCCTTTTTGCTGCTTTAATTTGCCCAAACCCATTTATTGTTTAACAAGACACAGACTGGTCCTGGACAGGAACGAGTCCAAGGCAGGTTTGGGCTGGCAGAGCTCAGCTGGAGAACTGGCCTCCAGGCAGGAATCAATAATAATAATAATTTTAAAGTGTTGCTTTTCAGTAGCAATGAGGCAGGGTAATGCTGCACCCTAAAAGCATCCCTCTGCCAAGAGCGTGGTGTGGGGATGCTTGAACCCCGAGTTGGGCTGGTGCTGTTAGAAGTGAAAACCTCATCCAAGGAAAACCAAACACTGGCTTTCCTCCCCGCTTGCTCCTGAAAACAGGATGTGGGAGAGGGGTGGCCATGGTACAAAGCATCTCTGTGCAGCACACTCCCGTGGGATTGGCCAATTGGCTCTGTGCCCCTGTGCCACTGGCATCAGCCTCCCTGCATCACCCCCACAGAGTACCTGTGACAGACAGACATGGCCTGGCCACATTGTGGGGCTGGGGGTGCCACCCCGCCCAGCTGAGGAGAACACGGCAATGATGGATATGGGAGGTATGATACTTAAAACCTCTACTTTAGAGGCTGGCACTGAAAATGGGGCTGAAACCTGGAAGACAAGAAGGAGAAAGGTCTCATGGGGCATTCAGGGTCCAGGCAGGGTGGGAACACCAGGGTCTTGCCTCTTTTTGGGAGGGAAGGGAGGCACTGGGCAGCAGGAGCGCAGGGTTGGGCTCAGATGTACTCCCGGGCTGTGGAGGGCTGTGACTGCTGATGGTACTGCTGTCCTCGGCGCTCCTTGGCAGGGCAGGAGCAGCACAGGAGGGACCCCCCCAACATGGAGAGGCTGGCAGCCCCCCAGCCCACGAAGAGAGCAGAGCCAAATTCGTACCTGTGATGAAAGAGGTGAGGGAGCATCAGGGAGGGGCAGAGAAGCACAGGTGCAAACTGAGATGGGCAAAAGGATGCTCGAAGCCCTGATGAGGTGATCAAGGTGACGTCAAGGCAGATTTTGGTTCTTCCCTTTCCATCCTCATCTTTCCTATTGGCTGTATCCAGCTACCACATGTCCACATCTTTTAATCCTCCCCTGGGCTGAAATTCCACATGTGCACCACTACCCCATCCCAGCTGGTAACAGCTAAAGCTTTAGCATCAGGGACATCTTCTGCAAGGTGGACTGGCAGAGGTCCCACCAGTGGGGCACATGGGCCCACAATGCTGTGTCTCACCAAAACCAGCAAGGAAAGGTCCACTGGGAAGTGCAGGGACAAGAGAGGATTCAGAAGGGCACCCCTTGAGCCAGGCTCTTACCTAGCGTTGATGGGGATGGTGCTCTCTCTGAAGAACTCATAGGTCACCTGTGTTGCATACAACGACACGGCAGCCAGTGTGCACAGACCTGGGCACAGAATCATGGAATCACAGAATGTTTTGGGTTGGAAGGAACCTTTAAAGATCACCTGATCCAAAACCCCTGCAGTGCTAGGGTTGTCTAGCTGTTCCACTATACATCAAACATTGACTGTCAATGACATCCAGCCCTCACCAAACTGCTCCCCTTCCTCTATCAGTGTTGAAAGGTGTTTGAGGATTCCTGCATCAGTGATGTATGAAGGCTAGAGCTGCCTTACCAGAGAGAATGAAGAGAACACCTCCAGCAACAGCTATGCGGCTTTTGGTGACAGGATCCTCCTCCCCAACTTTAGTGCATTTCATGCCCACCACGCTCACGATGATGCCAAAGAAGCCCAGGAGGAGAGAAATGACCATGAGAGCCCGGCATGTCTGGATGTGAACTGCAAGGGGGGAAGAAAAACTGCTCCCAGCAGGTGCCTTTGACCACAGCCAGGCACTGGAAGCAAGGTCACCGTGTTCCATGCTGGTGATAGGTCTGTCCTTAACCCTGTCCTTGCTGTGTAGCTCCCATGTCATATTGTCCCCACTTGGCAGATATGGGGACCTCAGCTCAGCTCAAGGCACTGCTCCCAGTGTCTTCCCTGACCTTCCTCCCTTCCACCCTCATCTTGGTCATGACTGGGCTGGGCTAGGAAACACCTTGCCAGGAGCAGCACCACAGTCACCAAATGCCAAAAGGGTGATGCACAGTCACAGAGCTGGGGCGGGGCGGGGGGGGGTGGTGTGATGTCCCCATGGGGCACTGTTGGTATCTAAATGTGATGCCCACATTGGAGCCCCCACCTGCTGGGGCCAGGAGCATCCCAGCCACACAAAGGGGCTCAAACCCACAGGGCCAAGAGGGGCTCAGTCCTGGGATGGGGAGGTTGGAGCCCAAGATTCACAGATGGAGAGGGAAGCTTGGACCCACATCGAGGCTCAGCTCAGTGGATGAGTGGACCCCTCTGAGGTGGGGGGTCAGATCTACAATAGGGGTGGGGGCAAGAAGGTTTGGACCTGAAAGTGACTCAGGCTCCAGGAAGAGCCAGAAGAGCTCAGATGCATAGGGGAAGGAGCATCCAGACGTGAAGAGGGTACAGACCTGTTGGGGATGTGTGTTCAAACTCATACAGGTGGGTTCAAACACGGAGAAGGGCTCAGAGCCATATGGGGGAGGGTGAAACCCACAGCGGGACTCGGACTTACAAAGGGGCAAGGGCATCTCAGGATCCCAGGGGAGCTCAGACCAAGGTGGAGACGGGAATCAGGGACTGCACCCAGGAAAGGAAGCGGGGTTCATCCTACGGGGCCCCGGGCTCCCGTACCCACCTTCGAGGGAGAGCAGCGAGTCGTGCAGGCGGCACTGCACCTGCCCGGTGCTCTGGGCGGCGCAACTCATCCACAGCCCCTCGTGGAGCCCCACGGCCGTGATGATGGCGTCCCCGGCGTACGAGCTCTGCCGCCACTGCGGCAGCACGGCGGCCGCCAGCCCCGCCACCCAGCCGGCCAGCGCCGCCAGGTACCCGGCCAGCTCCCGCGCCCCGCCGCCCATCGCCGCCGCCGCGTCCCGCCCCGCCCCCGGCGGATGGAGAGGGGCCGTGGGAGGAGGGAAAGGCCGGAGGGGGGGCTCTGAGGGGGAAGACGGGCCGGAGGGGTGGGGAGCAGGGCGACGTCGGGGGAGGATTTAAGGTGAAGGGAGAGATATGGGTCTTGCGCGGGGAGATTTAGGTCCCGGGGGGGATTTTTTTGAGTCTCGAGTGGGAGAGTTGGGGCCAAGGGAATGGGTTACCTGGAGCTTAGGGGGAATTGGGTACCGGGAGGCGGGAATTAGAGGCCTGAAGGGAAGAGCATTAAGTCTGAGGGGGAGATTTGAATCTGAGGAGAGTGATTTGGGGCTGGAGGCAAGGGATTTGAATCTTAGAGGGAAGAATGTGGTCTTAGGGGAAAGATTTGGGGCATGGAGGGGATTTGGGTCCTACAGGGGAGATTTGGGTGTTGAGAGAGATGGAAACCCCTGAAATGACAGTGGAGAGATATGGGGAAATGGGGCTCCCCGACAGGAGGAGGGAGGGGTTTAGTGGGAAGTTACCATCCTTGACCCCCTGCTGTGGGCTGGGAGCCCCCCAGAGGCCCCAGGGGTCACTCCAGGAATTCAACAGGGAGCAGAGAAACAGTTCATTCAATGAGGGAATTCTGGCACACCACGCCATCATGGCACCAACAAGAGAAGCCATTGTCAGTGGTGTACGCCTGTGGGGGTGTGCGGAACACGTGTCACCACCCTGGTGACACCAAGCCCATTGCAGCCCCAGGACCTGGCAATCGTTAACTGCCATGGCCTCATCAGCAGTCTGCTCACGCGCTCAGGCAGCTGGGGGTGGACGCTGGGATGGTGGGCAGCCTCCACTGGGACTGTATGTTATCCTGGAGAAAAGATCCTCCAGATTCCCCCTTGCCCACCCCAATGGTGAATGGCCCTCCAAGTGAGACAGGGGTGCTGAGCGGCTGCACACCGGGCAGGATTTATTTGCCCACATTCCCGGGATGGTTATGGTAATGGCCAGACATCTGTGGGAACAATTCAATGCCCTGTCCGGGGGTGCCAGGGTGCTCAAAGTCCTTCTTGTTCAAGGACAGTTCCCTCCTTGCTGGAATGGTGGGTTCCTTCCCACGTTATAGGAGCGGGGTCCAGGGGATGCTCAGCTGGAGATTGTATTGCCCTTACTGCCCCAGGGGCACCTTGTCTCCCACAAACACCTTTGTGGAGCTTACAGGGCTACAGTACTTCTGGGTAGATGCTTGCCAGGAGGGAAGGTTGCACCCCAACACTGATGACAGCCAAAGGGTGATACCAGCCTTCAGTCCCCACTTGGAAAGCAACAAGTTAGAAAAAAAAACACCTTTATTCACCCATTTTCTGCAGAAGGCACTTAAATAGCTCCAAGTTCAGGAAAGGCACACATGTTGGCACCAGGGCCCCACCCCTAACACAGCATCCCTCCCTTGTCCCCATGTCACCCACCCCTGAGCCGCCATCACACTCCCCAGGTCAGTTCCACAGGGAGATAGTGGATGCTGCAGGGGTAGTACACGGGATTCCCCAAAGCCCCATTCCAACTGGGTTGGGGGCAGAAGGGGTCCCATATGTTACCCTTAGGACTATGCAGCCCGAAGCCACAATGCTGACATGACTAGTCCCAGCAGAGACGTCCTGGTCCCCATAGGATGTCACAGCTCATCTTTCCCCACCACAATGGCAGCTGGTGATTCCTGCTCTGGCTCCAAATCACCCTCTTCCATGCCAAAAAGCATCTTCACCAGGTCATCCGCCTGCACACGCTCCTGTGGGCAGACCCATGGTGGTAAGCATAGCCACTGCCCCACACAAAAACCCTAGGTGCTGCCGGGAGGGAGCTTACCCGCTCACTGTGCCGAGGGTCCAGGGTGAACCAGAGGGCAATAGCGCAGCGCTGACCCTTCGTCACAGCTTTCACCCCATGGGGGTTCTCGGAGCCAGAGGAGAAGCCCACAGCACGGCCACACTGCGGCTGGACCTCTGCCTGTCAAGGGTGGGAAACCAGGAGACCCCAGTCAGGGGTGCATTGGTTCTCCTCAACGCAAGTTCATCTTTTGCAGTGGCTCAGGGGATGTTCCCAGAGCACACAGCCAACAGGCAGGAGCTAGAGTTGGTGCTGCACATGGATCCTCAGAGCTGAGCTACTCACGGTCTCAGTCTTGGCATCCAGCTCGGTAAAGTAGAAAGCTCCTCCTTCAAAGTCCCCATTAAGGTAGAGGATTGCACTAAAGGGAGCAGGGGACAAGTGGAGGTGACAAGTAACCATCACTAGCACTCCCCAACACCATGGCAAGAGCCAGAAGCAAGAAAGCCCAGGTTTGGTGCACCTCCTACCTTGCTCCTCCCAACTCAGGTGCCACCAAATCAAATGGTACCCTTAGGTGGGGAAGCTGCAGCTGACAGCCACCACCAGTACCTGTAATCCCGGAAAGTGTAGGCTGGGGGTTCCTTCACACATAACAGTGCCTCTGCATTGAGAATGCAGTTGTCCACATGCACCTCGTGGCTGTTGTCACTCCGGCCTTCTTGCTTCTCTAGGGTAGAACAGGGCATGTCAGGGCCCCTCTGTGCAGCAACAGGGTCCACCCCAAGTATCTTGTGCTTACAGATGACAAGAGTCATGTGTTAGCCTAAAGCATTTCCACTTGTTGGAGTGTGGATTGTGCAAGGCCATTTGGGTGGCATAAAAACACTGTTGACTTGTCCCATGGCATTTCCATGGCCCTCCAGGTACAACCTCTCTTAGTACTCATCCCAAAATGCCTCAGAGTGATGAAATCCTGTATGGCATGAAGCCATCTGCCCTGTTAGAGGCAGCAGAGCTGCTGCTCATATTCCCAAACTGGGCTTAGGGACAAGCTTCCTACACCCTCCTGGGAAGAGGAGGTTGGGTTAGGGAGCAGCAAGGAGGTTTCTAAAGAAAGGTCCAAGACTACACCACTCCAGCTGTTAGAAGAGATCCAGACAGGAGAAGACCTGTTCCTCTGGGCTACACTCACCATCAATGGCTGTGCGGCACACTAGGTGGGAGTAGGAGAAGTGGAGTGGGACCTCCAGGCGGAAGTAGGACTCAATCATGTGCCGCACCTTCTCTGTCACGTTGTAGTACAAGTAGGCACTGTGCAGGGGCACCTTGCCCTCCTGCCCCAGCTGTGGAGGACAGACAGGACAGGGACTCAGCCCCAGATGGGCATGAGCAACCATGTCCCCCAAAACTACCCTCCCTTGTCCCTACAGCCTGTTTCTCCACACAGCCACCCCAACCTTGAGGGCCTTGAGGACCGTCACGCCATAGAAGGTCTCGCTGGGAGTGTGAGGAGAGGTCTTCCCCCGATAGCCATCTCCAGCCGAGGCAGCCGCCTGCAAAACTCGATTGGTGTTACTGGTCTGATGTGTGAGCTGCAGGATGGGACCCCTGGGCATTCTCTACCCATCCCTGCCTGCTACACCCATTCTTGCACTCACGTTAGTGAGTCTCTGCAGTTCTCGGCACTCCTCAGCAGAAAGGACTCCATCCACCACGACACGCTGGGAGCCATTCAGGGCCTTGGAGTTCATGGTGACACTGGCTCCTTCGTACACCAAAGGGCCACCTGTGGCACAAACGGGATTGGTGGAGAGAGATGCCACCAACTCTGGTGTGGCTGGGGGAAACCGTGGTCCCTCCACCTGCTCCTGCTGCCACCCATGTGTGGAGGAACTGTGAACTGGCAGCAGGGGTCACAAAGGTCTCCATCCCACCTCCCCTCCTGGCCTTCTCCACCTTCTCGGATGAACTTGCTCATGTCGGCAGACTCTTTGGTCTTCTCCTCCACCAGTGTCTCAATCTCCTTCATGAGGTTGCCGATTTCCTCAGAGATGCGTGCTGCTGTCTCCCGCTCCACCCTGGGCATGCAGCAGCCATCAGCAGCAGCACCACCACCCCACTGTCCCCACATCAGAAATGAGGGCCACTAAGACAAGGGCAGGACAGGCTGTCTCAGGTGCTGGTAACAAAGCTCACACCTAGACTGGAGAGAATCACCTCAATGTATCCCTCACTCTGAGGTGTTTGGGGTGACCTACACGTGCCCATCATCCCATGGGCTGATAGGAAATAAAGTTCTGCCCTCCAGCAGCCTCTTCCAGTCCCAATATCAAAACATCCCCTGGCAGAAGCTCTATGCCATGTCCTTTGGCCCAAAGCCCACAATGGAAGAAGGGTTTCTCCTGTCCGACCCCCACTGGGTGAACTTGGCTGGGGACAGCACTCACTTCTGTTTCTCTCGCAGTCTTTTTGGTATCACCTCTTCAGGTGTCCATGTGTCCTGCCGCCAGAAGAACAACATCAGGAGCTGGACAAAGATCTGGCCAGGACACAGACCCTTCATCTGCCTTCCATTTGGCCACGGCATCACCCTGGTCTCACATCACCCACCGGGTCCACAAAAGGGATGCCAAAGACGTCATAGCTGAAGAAGAGCAGTTTCTTCTCCATCAGACTCTGCTGGTAATATACCTGGATCTCCTGTGGCAAGAGGAAGAGGGATGGGATGAGGTACAGCAGGAGGATTCTGAAAAACCCTGAGTGTGGGCAGGAGGATGCAGGTTTACACCATTCCTGTGGTCCTTGCTCCAGACCTGCAGCCTGGTTTCCTGCTCCATCTGGCAGCTGGGAAGCAAGTGGCATTCCCCATCCTGTCTGAACCTCCCTGTGGACAAGCCCTGGGGAGATGACAGTTGAGCAGAGGCCCATGTGTGTCCCTTCTGCAGGAAGCTCTTTAGGAGCAATTTCCCTTCTCCTACTCCAACTGGTGTGGGGCAGAGACTCCTATCCACGCCTATCACATCCCAGGCAGGACCTGACCATCGAGATTTGGCTATTTTGAAGCCAAATACTTTCCTTTATAAGCAATTTCACTTCATTTGTGGAAAAGTGCAACAGAGGTGGCCTCAGATCCTCCTAAAAAGATTGTCCACCTGCCTCTCACAGCACCCTCTATCAGGAATGGGTCCATGTGTGCCAGTCATGCCGCTTCACTTGGCCTAAGACATTTTGCCAGTGATGTTTTTCAGCTTTTCAGCTACTTTCCAGCTTGTCTGATCTTAAATCCACCCATTCCTGTCCACCTTAGGTAGCTGGCATGGAGGAGACCATACAGCTTCTGCAAAGGTCCCCAGTGAGAAGATGTCCCTACAATCATTTGTCCTTCTGATTGCTCACCTCTCGTGGTTGGATGGGTCTGGCCAGGTTTTCCCCCAGGACGGCGGTGTAATAGGCCAAATTTTGGTTCATCACCTCGTCATGTGGGAAGAAGAGCAAATAGGTTTTGGCGCATTCAATGGCTTTTTCATAATTCCCATCTGCAATGAGAAATGGGGCTGTTAATGGCATGTCCAAGGACACTGGAGGCACAACAAAGACAGATATGGAGGAGAGATGAAAGACATAGTCCTTGTGTTCCAGACTGTGTCATGAGTAGAGCAGATCCCCTGGAGCAAGGATAACTGCTGCCACAAAGGCAAAATTCAGACTCTGTTGTGCTCTCCAGTCTCCAGAAACCATCACAACAGAAACCAGGGGTACTTGTATAGCTTGGGTACTTTTCTCACTTGGAAAACATTACAAAGCCTATTTAGAGGTAGCCAGACACAACCATTTACTGGCAAACCTGCAGTTTCCAGCCACTGAAGCATCCTACCCAACTTTTATGTGGTCTTTCACAGAATCACACAATCACAGAATGAGTCAGATTGCAAGGGACCACAGTGAGTCATCTTGCCCAATCTCTCTCCTCAAGCAGGGTCCTTCAAGAGCATATAGCACAAGACTGGGTCTAGATTGCCTGGAATATCCCCAGTGAGAGAGATGTGACACCCTCTCTGGACAATCTCTTCAGACTGCAGTTGATGCAAACGTCCTCATAGCCAGGTGGAACTTCTTAGCCATGAGTTTCTGCCTCTTGTCCTATTGCTCAGCACCACAGAGCAGAGCCTGACTCCATCCTCCAGCACTACCATGCAGATACTGACAAACATTGATGAGGTCCCCTCACAGCTGTCTTTTCTTGAGGATTTCCATCCTCTTGGACTTCATATTTTTCCCCTCCTTTTGAAGAAATTCACACAGAAACATTTTAAACTTTTCTAAAGAAGTAAATAAAAAATGAAATCAAATCAGGTGTATTTTCCTGGGTTGTAACTCTTCTGCAGTGGGAGTGTGCTGCTGTGATTTGAGGCAAGAGGTGGACAGCTGGCAAGGAGGGAAAAAAATATGCTTCTCTTGGCTGTTGTTTCACTTGAAAAGTGTAGCTGCCCAGTAATAAAGCAATGTGGAGAGTGACTGCAGCCAAGCACAGAGAGATCCCATCTCCTGGAGAATGTTTCAGGCGGGAGGAACATGCCTGTATGAACCTTATGAAGTACAAGGCCTAGTGGAAGGCTCGCCACCAGTATCAGTGAAGATGGGGGGATGGATGGGATTAGAGCACCCAGTGGAGAAGGATATGGAGATAACAGTGGATGAAAAATTGCACAGGACCCAACCATGTGCACTAGCAGCTCAGAAACCACTCCCCCACCACAGGGTGATCCCTAGCAGCATGGGCAACAGGTGAGGGAGGGACTCTGCCCCTCTGCTCCACTCTGGTGACATGCCACTTGCAGTGCTGCGTCCAGCTCTGGGTTCCCCACATAAGGACATGGACTCATTAGTGCGGGTCCAGAGGACTGGAGCCTCTCTGTGAAGAAAGGCTGAGAGAATTTGGCTTGTTGAACCTGGACATGAGAAGGCTCCTGAGAGATCTTGATAGCCTTCCCATACCAAGAGCGGCCACAAGAGTGATGAAGACAACTTTTTATAGTTTATAAGGTTTATAGTGACAGGACAAGGGTAATTGTCTTAAACAGAAGAAAGGCAGCATTAGGTTGGCCATAAGGAAGGAATTTTCTCTGATGAGAGTGGTGAGGCCCTGGCACAGACTGCTCAGAGTGTTAAGAGACCGGGTTGGATGGGGCTGGGGGAGATCTGAGTGACCAGTGCTGGATGTCCCTTCATCTCTGGTTGTACTGATGAGATTATTTTTGAAGGTCCTTTCCCCACCCAAACCACTGTCAGGATCTGTGATTTCAGGCACAGTGCCGAGTGCTGACAACCACAGAGGATGAGGTGAGGAGCTGCTTACTGTTGTAGTAGGCAAACTGCAGGTAGTTGAAGTGCGAGGGCAGGAAATCCTCCAGAGGCTTCTCTTGGCCGGGCTGGGAGGCCAGCTCTGTGACGCAGCCCTGCTTGCAGCTTAGCACTTGCATGGAGTGATCTGCCGGAGAAAAATGCCATGTCACTGCTCACAGTCACCCACAGGCTGATGGGCAGGACCCTGAGGGGTATCCAATCTCCTGCTCATACTGGGGTTGTTGCAAGCTTTTTGGTAGTGGAAGACCCTCAGGGATGGGGGTTGTCCACCTCAGAGATGACCAGTGTGGGGTTGTGGTGCTCCCTCAGGACAGACTAGCCACTCTCAGCCTCCCATCACATCTTGGTGACCCTCTACTGGCCTCTCTTCTGTCTTTCCATGTTCTTCTGGAATTTGGAGAATTCCTGGGCATCAGCCCCAGTGCCAAGTGCAGGTAAACACCTCCTGCCATTTACTGGCCACCCCTTCCCTAGTGAAAGCCAGGATGGGGTTTCCACTCTTCAGGGACCCCCTACCACCACCACAGGTCTTTGTGGACCAACCCCCCCAAGAATTGTATTCAACTCTTGTGACAGGACACAGAAGAAATGGCTCCCACCTGTAATGGCCTGGAAAAGGTCTGCATTGTACTCAAGGTAGTTGTAGCCCTCGTAGTCATACGGTCCCTCGCAGAGAGCGCGGCACTCGGTGTCTGCCACAAAATACTCCTCCAGCGCCTTCTCCAGGTGCAGGATGGCAGCAGCTGGCTGCTCCTCTGTGTAAAACCGGACGCCCAGCTGAAATTCGCTCTGCGGAAGGATGAGAAACGATGAGGGGATCTCAATGCTTCACTCCCCATGATGGATCACCTCATCCCCACCACAATGGCATCTCATGAGCTCTCTGAGCCAGCAACTGTGGTGTGATTGTCCTGGGTTGCACAGCGGACAGGGGCTTTGGGAGGGGAGGTTCTCACCAGGTGGGGTTTGGCCTCCAGGTCAGTGAAGTCATCCTCGTGGACTCCCACCATGGCCTGGTAGTACTCCAGGTTCTGCCTCATCTCTTGGTGCCCGGGGTTGGCCACGAAGAAAGTGTGAGCGGCCGCCGCCGCCTGCGCTGGCCGGTTCATCTGGGTGGGACGGGGGTGAGACAGCGCGGATCCCATGTAGAGCGGAGGGGACACCCTTCCCCGGGGCATCCCGGCAGCCGGGGCGGAGGGCGGCGACAGGGGCGGCTCCGGCCAGCTCCGACGTGGCACTGGTGGGGGGGGCGAAGGCGGGGGGGCAAGGCCGGGACTGCCGGCCGGCAACCCCACTCCGCTGGGGCAGATACCGAACCCCCCCGGCGTCCCGGGACAGGGATCGCCACTGGCCGGTTCACCCGGTCCCACCCATCCATCCTCCCGCCTGATTCCGGGATCCTCCGTGCATCCCGCCCGTCCCAAAACCCGTCGTAGCGGGACACCCCTTCCCTTCCCCCTTTCCCTTTTTTTCCCCGCCGCCGGTGCTGCACCTTGAAATAGGCGACCTGAAGATAGTTGTAGGGGCTGCGCCGGCCGAACTCCCGGTCCAGCTCCTCTCCTAGGCGGTACCGGGAGGGCGCAGCGGGCCCGCAGCCCCGCAGGCAGGCGGCGCGGCGAAGCAGCGCCCGAAAGAACCGCAAGTCCCGGAGCACCGGGTCGGGATGGGACTCGGTCCCCTCCGCCGGTCCCGCTGTGGCGTTGGCGCAGCGCAGGCGGCACCGCATCAGACGGGAGCGCACGGCGGCCCGCGCCCGCAGCGCCCGCTCCATCTGCAGCACTACGGTGGGCCAGTCCCCCCGCGCGTACGCCTCGGCACCGGCAGCGAACAGCGCGTCCGGGGACTGGGCGGGCAACGGCGGGTCGCCCGGTGCTAGGGTCGGGACCGGGACCGGGACCGGCTCCGGTGGCGTGGCCGCCCGCGCCAGCAGCACCATCAGCAACGCCGGCAGCAGCAACAGCAGCAGAAGCGACGGCGACAGCGCCATGACCGAACGCCGGCCGAACCGCGGCACCAGCCACCCCGGGCAGCGCAGCGATACTAACTCCGCCCCCTCCACCCCGCCCGCCGGCCAATCAGCGACAGCGGAGCCCCGCCATGGCCGCATGCCTCACCGTGCGTGCTGACGCCTCAGCGGAAGCCTCTCCACCGGGCGGAAGCGGTGGGTCGTGGCTGTCCATGGCGGAGGGCGGCGCGGAGCCCGGGGATGACGCTCCCGCTCCCGCTCCCGGTCCCGGTCTGGCTCTGGTCGAGGGTAGCGCCGGCCGCGCCGGCCGCGTCGGTGACCCCGGGGACCTAGTGGCCCTGGCCCAGCAGGTGCAGCAGGTGAGGGCCGGGTCTCAGCGGCGGAGCTGCGGGGGCACGACTGGGCTCACGCTGCCTCCCGGACGTCTCCGGGGCCTTCTCAGGCGGCGGCCTTGGTGCTTTCAGCACGTCCCGTTGCTCCCCGGTGGCCCCGGCGGCCTCCTGGTGTATCCTGTGCTGTTTCCCACTGTCTCCCACTGTCCCCTCCCAGTATGTTGCAGTGCCCTGCCAGTATCTCCCGAGTTCCCACGTTGTTGGTGTCTCCAGAACGTCTCACTGCACTTCAGTGCTTCCCACTGTGCCTTGCTGCCCCACAGTGACTCTTAGAGCATTCCACTGAAGTCCCATCCCAGTATGCCCTGCTGCTTCCCAGTATGCCCCACTATATACAGTTCACAGCAGCATGTACAGATGCCTCCCACTACCATACTGCCAGTCCATCCTCGCACCCTTCATATGTTCTGTGACTGCTTCAGTGATTCTCAGTACATCCTGATTCTCAGTTGACCCCAGTTTTTCCTGGTATGTTCAACTGGTCCTCCCAGTGTGCTCCAGTATGTTATACTATTCCCCCCGTGCCTCATAGGACATCCTACTGATCTCTGGTGATGTCCCCCAGAGCTTCTCAGTTCACCTAAATGCTCAGTGTATGTCCTACTGCCCCCTCCCTGTGTATCCCACTACCTCCCAGTCCAACCCATTGCCTCCCAGTATGTCCTGCTGCTCCCTCTCACTGCCCCTCAGCCTATCCAGACAGCTCCTGGTCCTTGCTTCTGCCTAGGGGTGCCCGGACAGCTCCTGCACCCCCCAACTCTGTGGATGCCTTCAGCTTGACCATAGCTGGCTCAGCACAGTCCAGAGGGCTGCGGTTCTTTCTGTTCTGACCAGCCCTGATTTTCTCTCCTAGGCCAATGACTTTGTTCGAGCAAATGCCTGCAGCAAACTGACAGTCATCGCTGAGCAGATTCGGCACCTGCAGGAGCAGGCACGGAAGGTGAGTAAGGATGGGCAGAGGGCTCATTGCCCTGCCATGGGAGATGAGCATCTGCTGCCACTTCTGGGCATTTGGGGAGAGCTGTGGCCTACATGTGAGTTGGGGCCAGGAGCTGAGCAGAGAAGATTTAGTGGAAAAACAGGGAGGTTTATTGTCCAGTGTCAAGGGGGATGGGGGAGCGTTGATTTTTGTGCTTTCCCTGTGTCCTCAGCAAACCAAGAAGGACTTTATTAATAAAGTAGGGGAGCAAGGGCGGGTAGTCCAAAACAGCTCACGAGTATCAGGACAGAGAGAGGTGACTCTGGTTTTGGGACAGGTGACTTGTGTGTGCACTGTGCTCTTGGAATGATCTGATGAAGTGAGGATGTGGCCCTAACTGGATCTGAGGCCCTGGGATAAAGTGGTGCGCTTCAATGGGTTCCTCTGTGAGCGACTAGCGCTTTTGGGGCCTGGAGCACGCTCACTGTGATAGGTGACAACAGAGGCAAAGAACAGGTCTTTGTATGGAAGTCTGTGTATGGAAATCCAGGGACAGTTTACCAAACCACAAAGGGAATCCAGGAACAAGGACAAACTGGGCCTGAGGGCACAGGGTTTTATATGGTGAAAAAGGGGTGGCTCTGAGGGTTAAAGTCCAATGGGAACAAGTGAAAATGGTGCAGAGGAGGGGCAGCCAACCAGGGGAACCAATAGGGTAATGGGGGTGGAACATTGCATCAAACTGGGATCAATGGGGATCAGGAGAGGGGAGAACATTCTAGAGAATATGCATATAGGGTGAATGGGGGCTGCACTGGGGTGGAGCAACTGTATGAACCAATGGAACTTAATATATTAACATGTGCCTGCAAAGGCCTATGGGAGTGAGGCATTTCTCACCCTAAGAGGGTGTTTCTCCTTGCCAGCTTCTGCCTCCCCAGGGTTAAAGGCTAATAGCCCGAGTGGTTGGTTCTCAGGCCTCCCTACTGGGAAAGATGAATTCTCTATCTAGTAATAAGCTTGGTTTCATGTCAATCCTGATGCATTTGCTGGAGTGGGTGGTCCCAGGAATACACAGCAGGGCTTGGCTGTGTTCATCAGTCCAGCCTTCCACTGTTAGGAGTAAAATCAGGAGCCAGAGTGGGGGAGGATCTGCCAGTCATTGCAACTGGCCCACTGCCATTGAGGCCATTACATCATGTAATCATTAACTGGTGGAGCTGGAGCAGTCAGGTGGTGGAACTGGGGAGATGAATTCTCCTTTGTTTGCTGCCCCTTCCCTTTCAGGGCACAGCAGGAAGGGCTGTCTTAGGTTGCAAATGCAAGTTGTGGCTGGGGGTGTGTATTCTATTACTATCTGTCTGAAGTGGGGCAGTTATCTTCTGTTAATTGGGCTACCTGCTAAAACCAGGTGGGGCAGTTTTCTTTATCTCTTCCATGACCCATCCTCCCTCCGGGAGATACCTTCTGTCAATGGGCCATTGAGTGTCACTGCATGACTGATAAAATTACATCATCCCATTGGGAGATGCTCCACCCAGGGGAGGAGCCAAGCATTCCTACCTGGCTATAATCTGACATTTGGAACACCATAGTCAGCCTTTTCCCACTGCATTCCCAAATGAGTAGCTTTCTTTTCCACTGCATTCCCAAAGACCAGACCCATCTACACCACCACTGGACCTTCAGAGGAAAACTACACCCTTCTACAGGATCACTGCTTCAGCAGAACAACACTTGTCACTCCAGTAGGACTGCAGCCATTATTTAATCAGACTGCTACCAACAGCCTGACCCACAGGGTGTCAGGTCATATTTCTGACTCTGTCAGTGTTGTTTTGTATTACTGCATTCTTACTTTTATTTTTTTTCTTAATAAAGAAGTGTTATTCCTACTCCTGTATCTTTGCCTGAGAGCCCCCTTAATTTCAAAGTTATAATAATTCGGAGGAATGAGGTTTACATTTTCCATTTTAGGGGAGGCTCCTGCCTTCCTTCTTTTCAAACCAAGACAAGGCCCCAATCCAGCAGCTGTCTGTGGAGATGAGGAATAAGCCCAGCATGTGGTAGGATCAAGTGTAGAAGTGAATCTGGGGTGAGGTGCAGAGGTATCTCCACCTCAGTGGAGAGATTCTTTGAAGTCCTACTGACAGGGAAGAATTGGAAAAAACTTTATCTCTTTGGAAAACGTCTCCTTCCTGTGTGCCAGGGAGATCAAGGCCTTGTGACCCATAGGTCAAATGATGTGACTTGGGCTACGGCTGAGAGGCAATAGCATGTTGTCATTTCAAGTGTAAAGGTGTCAAGTTTTGTGTATTCCAGGTCTTAGATGAAGCTAACAGGGATGCTGATCTGAACCACGTGGCCTGCAACCTTGTGAAGAAGCCAGGAAATGTTTACTACATGTACAGGCGGGAGAGTGGGCAGCGGTATTTCTCCATCCTGTCTCCTAAGGTGGGTGGTTACAAGCCATGAAGAAGCAGGGAGGGGGAAAAAAGTAATGTTTCTGGCGCTTGGGAACATACTGAGCTCAGGCAAAAGCACCAGCTTGATGGGGGCATTCATTTGTCCCTACTCAGGTTTGGTGTTTGCCCTTGCTCTGGGTTAGTCTGCTGGGGCCAGAGCCATCTTATGGAGTTCTCTGGCTCTTGATGGAGAATGGCAAGAAGCCCTTTGGCGCACGGACCTGAATTTTGTCTTTTGGTACCTGCAGTTTTTGTCTGGAAGTAAAGAACTGCCAACATGCCCTGAGCCTTCCCTGGCTGGTGTGGCTGCCTGGCAGGACGGTCTTTTCAGGTACTTCAGCCCAGGAACTGAGTTTGTCTGCAGCTGAGGGGATGGTCTTGGAGTTCTCCTCCTTCCAGACTACCCATTTTCTTACATGCAGGGTGAAGGCTTCAGGGCAGGTCAGGGAGATCTTATGTCCACAAGCCTTCCTCTGTCAGCAGTGCTGGAGCTCGGCCTGATCTTGGACTTGGGGTAGCTGAGCCTATTTTTAGGTTAGGAAATGGTATGGTCATGTAGGGGGGACTGCTTCGAAGGTAGTAGTGTTTAGGGACACCACAGCCCAGCTCCAAGGGAAACTGAACACTGATGGAATCTCTCTTTTCTCCACCAGGAATGGGGTACCGCTCCCCATGAATTTCTTGGTGCCTACAAGCTCCAGCATGACATGTCCTGGACTCCGTTTGAGGACATAGAGAGACGAGATGCTGAAATAACTGTCCTGGAGAAGCTCCTGAGCCAGCAGGCAGCACTGCCCCCGTGCATGGAGCCCAACTTCCAGGGCTTGACCAAGTCACACAAGTGACCACACAGGACCCCCTGAGCAGAGTCCCCGAGTGAGGAGACACAGTGCCTGTACCCTGCCAAAGGCAGGGTGGAAAGAGACCAAGAAACAAAAATGCTGATTTCTTTTGTGCTTTAAGAAGACTAATTCTGAATTCAGTCTTACTGGATTTTCTAGTAATTGAATAATTTGCTTCATTGACCCATGCTAAGCTGTAGCAAGAGGCAGGTGATACCAGGAGGTGTGAGCTCCAATAGTGCTTGGAGCAAAAAGCAGAAATGCTTGGGGCAGATGCTAATGCTGTAAAATAATATCTCCTACCTGCCTGGCTCTGGTGTACCTCACTGTGAGAGCATCAGGTAATGATCTCAAGGCTGGATTTTCCCCCTTATTAAAATGCACATATTTAGAGAGCTCTGTGGCCTGGGAAGAGTGGTCAAAAGCCTGTGCAAAGGGTCTGCTGTGATGAGTCCTCTGGTCTCTGTCCTAGCAGGTCTGAATCCCTGAGCTGGGAACATGAGGTGACCAGAAGCTCTTTTCTCTGGAAAGAACATCCTCAAAAGGGCCATGCAGACTTCAGGTGCTCTTCAGATGATGTGTACCTCGTGCATTCCCCCTTGGATTTGAGTGCATGAGCTGCCAGGCAGAGGCAGAATACTGGATGACTTTATGGCAGAGCAGTGGGGTGAGCAAAATAAAGCAATTGTGATCTCACATGTACCACCAAGACAGGCCCTGTGTTCTTCTTGTATGGCAAAAATACCTTAAGCTTTTGCCAGGAAGACTTAGTGGCACGTAGAGCTGGTAGGACACTTCCAGCATGTTTTTTCCACCTAGGAAAACTAGAGAGAAGTAAAAATCAGAGCTGCTGAGGAGATATCCTCCCTCTGCCCAGCCACACAGGGCTTCTTCAGGAACTTGTTTGCTTTTCTGTGAGGAGCCAAAGTTGGAATTTATTGATAGAGAGGATGTCCAGGTTGGATCCTGATATGTAACATTAGATCTGGTCGGATTCTCCCATGACTTGCTCACTTTCCTGACATGACAAGATGATCTTATATGCTGCTCCACACATTGCATGTGCACAATTGCCTTGCCACCTCTATGGGAAACATAAGGAGGGTTGGGGACCACTTGTAGGAGCTGAATTCTGACCCTGGGGTCTGGACAGGCTATGGATGCAGTTGGTGCTTCTTGGTGGAGCCCAGCTGTGAGGGCATCTGCAAAAACGAGACCCTTGGGGGCCAGCACTGTCACTGTGTTTTGCCATTGCTGGAGTTTATTCCCCCTTTGCAGGACACAGCCTCGCCTCAAATCTCTACTGTCTCTCTGTCCTCATCCCCACACACTGGGAGTTGCCTTGGGAGATGCTCAAGGCTGCTGGCAGTGACAGTTCCTCATGGGAAGAGCTGTTTCCTGCTCGCGTTACAGAGGATTAGGAGGTTTGGGGCAGCTCCCTAGCAGCCCAGGTTTTTTTTTGTCCCAGATTTTCTTCTCCTAGCTCTGCCCATTGCAGTAGCTCACCTATATCCCAGCATGGTGGAGCCTCTGTTTGGCAGAAACCTGTTCCTTGGACTCAATATGGGACATTTTCCTCAATATCTTTCCTCACTTGGAGCACAAGAGCATATTAACAGCAATTTAATATTATTAGTAGTAATAGTATTAGACCAGGCTATAATTAATTCCTTATCAAGTTACAGGTGCTGAATTTGACAGGCTTTTTCTCTGCTTTTTTATCACCTTGAGTCTGATTTTACTGCATGCTATTATATCTTAACTTGGAAGGGAGAAAGTTAATTACTGTATGGACTTTGTGTGGTGCTAATTATAGCAACACCGGATCTTCTGTCTTGATGTATGCTCCTCTGGGAAGTGAGGATTCCTGCCCTGGTTTTATCTGTTTCCATCATTAATGTCTGTACCATGGCGTGCACAAGAGGATTGGGGGTGGTGGCTGTGGACCTCTGTAGCCTTTGGTGGGATGTCATATGTGTCCAGCAGACACCCCTGGCCCTCCATACCCCACAACTCACTGGTGTTCTGCAGTTCCTCTTGGCACTGTCAAGTCTTTCTCTTGGATTTGCCCCCAAAAAGCAAAACCACTGTGGCTTTGTATGGAAAGACAAAGGAGGTCTCAAGAGACAGGACATGGAGATGATGAGCTCATAGTCATGCTCAGTGTTCTTGGCACTGTGGGAAGTGGGGAATGAGGCTGGTGCAGGACGGGGTTGATGGAAAGGGGAACCATTCCCCCAATATTGCTTATGCATTGTTGGACTTCCAGAAATACTGGAAGGTGCTCTAGAGCCAAAGCAACACATCATCTGGAACACAGACCAGGATGAAGCTGGTTGAGGTGGAGCCTCCTGTGATGCTTGGCAAGGATGAGTTTCTGCAGGAATGGTGAGATGGTGCCCTGTGGGGGACTCCAGGGTCTCTCCAGATTCTTGATCTCATCTGCTCGGCTCAGCCTCTACCCAGCTGGTGCCTTTTTGGTTGACAGGGCAGGGATTTCATTGAAAATCATCTGGAAGAGACAGTGAGACAATTATATCCATTCATGATTTCATCTTGAAAATTCTTTTGAAAATATTCCTTTTCCTTTGCTTTTTTGTGAGTGCTCAGGGCAGCAATGAGTATATTCGGAAGGCAGTGGCTCTTCCCAAAATCCCCAGGGATGTCCAATATTTGCAAAAGGCACAGATGTGCTTCTGACACCATTTCATTGGGCAGAGTGGGTTTTGTTCTGTCTTTGGCCATGCAGATGAACCAGGGCTCATTTAAAAGGTCCAACACAAAGATGCTCTGAGGGTTTGACCCATTCCAGGTGCTCCCCAGAGCCAGTGTTTGGTGACTTGAGGCTGCTGGCACTGGTACTTACAGCACTTTCCAGCTTTTAAAATTTGAATTACTCTGGGGTTTTCTGTTTCAGGCCAAATTTTTGCTTTGCTTCTCAAAGTAGCTGTGCTTGGAGAGTTTCTTTCTGGCCTCTTGTTACTAAATGATGGGGATGGTTAGGGGGATTTAACCTGCCATAAGTGCCCGCTGCTCTGGGGTGTCATCTCCCAGCCACGAGGAGTGTCCCAGCAGGAGGAACTGTGGGTCTTTGGCCTTCTTATATCAGCTTCAGGTCCAGGGAGAAAAGATTAAAAAAAACCAAACAAAAACAGCAACAAAAACAAACAAATAAAAAAACCACCCCAAAAAACCCAGACGGAGTTCGGGCGCTGCCCAGGCGAGCCCCACGTCGGGCAGGCCGTGCCCGCGCGCGCCCCCTGCCGGTCCGTGCGGCGCCCTGCGCGCAGCGGCGCGTGGCCGACAGGGGGAGCTGTAGCTGGCACGCCCCTCGCCGGCACGCTGCGCGGTGACGTCAATCGGCTGCCCCTGTGCCTGCGCCGAGGAGACCCCGCAGTGAGCTGCCAACGCCCGGCGGAGTGTCCGAGGTGAGAGTGGGGGNGGGGGGGGGGGGGGGGGGGGGGGGGGGGGGGGGGGCGGGAGGGGGGCGGAGACGGGACCGGGACCCCCGGCCGAGCACCGGGACCACCGACTGGTCCCGATCTCCGCGCGGTACCCACCAATGGACCCCTGGCCTTCACCTCGGTCGGAGCGTCCGTTGTGCGGGAGCCGCCCTGTCGGGCCCGCTGTGTGTGTGGGGCCTCCTCGGCAGCCGCCTGCCGGGGGGAAGGGCGGCCTCCTCCCGGCGGGTCCCGGTGGCTGCTGGCGGGCGCTTGCCTTTGTGGGCCTGGTCTGTTGAGACGGTGGGCATGGCCGCCGCTTCTCCTGCCCACCCTTCCCCCCGTTCCGGGCGGCGGACGGACTGGACCCTCGGAGCGGCGCAGGAAGCGTTCCCGCGGCCATGGCGGGGCCCGCCCGCACTCCTTGAGTCCTCCCGTCCCAGCCCCGCCCTGTCCGTCTCGGCCCCAGCCGCGGCCCTCCGCCCTCCGTGCAGCCCGGCTGCGCCCGGGGCTGTGGGAGAAGCCCCGAGGGGCCGCGGGCCGGGCGAGGTGTGCCGTGCTACAGGAGCCCGGAACCGCAGCGGGTGCGGGCATGGCGAGGGGTTAAGCTCCAGCTATGTGCCCTGCACAGACAGCGCTCAGTCGAGAAGTCGCAGACTCTTCTGGGCATCTGTCTCACGACCTGCCCTGCTGTGTGTTACCCAGAGCTGTCCCACAGCTGTCGTTACAGCGTGATGCCACTGGCTGTAGCTGGGGCAGGAGCTAGCACTGCTTTGAGGGTTGGATGTTGACATGTGTCTTTCACTCTCCTTGGAAATCTCATAAAAATGTATATACTGCAGCAACATAACGCCTGTCTGTGTTTTAAAGATCTGTTTTAGTGATCTAGACTTCAGTTGTGTATCTGTAAGTAGATAGAACTTGCAGCTGGTGACAGCAGTAGGAGAGAGTTGCAGAGCCATGTAGCTGTGAACAGAACAGCCAGCACTGGAAACCTGTCCTTAACAAAGAGTGCTCAGGATTCCTGGTGTCCTTTCTGTGTGGATGCTGTGGCCAGGGCAGTCAGAGCTTCCGTCTTGACAGCAGCATGAGGAAGACAAGCTCTGGCGAAGAGGCCATGTTAGATGGCAACTGGGTGATCAGATCTGGATTGTCTTTGTGTCGTATTCATCTGTGCTTCTTTCCCAGGGAAGGAGGTGTGAGCTGTTCAGAGTATTGAGTTGCAGTGCCCCAAACGCTTTTTTTTTTTTTGCCCCCCCTTTTTTTTTTTTTTTTTTTTTTTTTTTTTTTTAGGGGCATTTAAAACCTGGATCAAGCTCTTTGTATTGCTGATTTGGATAACTCAGTAAAGCATTACAGCTTCTCTTTTTCAGTAAGCAAATTATATTCAGCTGGCTGTATGTGAGGAAGCTGTTGTAAACTTCCCTTCTGTTGTAAACTTCTGCTTTGTAAACTGTTGTTGGTGTAAGGTTCTGAGGAAGATAGTATAAGCAAATGTATATTTGAGTCAGGTCTTAAACATGCATGTAAGGTTTGAATGAGTATATTGCTGACTGTAAAAATGGTTTGGTGTTTAAACTGTTCTCATTTATGCTTCAGTAAGAAAACAAAAAAAAAGGATTTTTAAGTCTTGGCAAGGAATAAAACATTACTGTGGTGCAAGATAAAACATGTTTTCACTTTGGTAACATATCCTCGGCAGAAATTTTAATCACTAGATTTGCATACTTTGAACATGGTTATTCACGACCTGCAACTGATGCTCTGAATTCATTAAGTGCTCTGCTGTAGAATTGTTTGTTTGCCTAAAGCTGATGGCCGGCCTGGAGAGTTAATGGTGTTTTTACTGTTGAAATAAAAAAAGCTCTGGAAGTTCTAGAGTGTGAAGTACCTAAAACAGAAACTGTCCTTCTGCTAAAAAAAACAACAGTAAACAGAAATGGAGCCCCTGTGAAACTCCCAGGGATTTCTCTTACAAGTGTGCTGTGGGCTTTCCTTGCTGTAAACCGTGTGTGAGGCTCATGGAAAGTGCAGCATGAAGCTGGCCACTAATCTTGATGTAAAGTTTCTTTTTGGTTAAAATGCAGCTGTAGTACTAAAATAATTTTCCAAGTCTTTTGAGCATAGATAGCTGGACCTTACAATTAAAACCTTTTCAGCAGCTCTCTTGTTACCATGGGGGGTTGGTGTAGCTGGGTTCTAGCTCTGCTGTTAGCTCCAGAAGACTTGGACAATAAACGGACCTCCAGCACTACAGCTGAGGTTTATGTAAGATGTTGCAGGTGAAGTGTGTGTAATCTGCTTGATGCCCATGTGAGTGCTCATAACTTTTGAAAGTTGTCTGTGGGCTTGTGTGTTTTATCTTGCTCATTCCTCTGCCTGCTCTTTGTGGTCAGCCGAGCTCTTCTGCTGTCCTTTGACTCCATCATGAATTTATGATATGAGTTTCTGGAGCAAGAGAAAGGAGGAATTGTAGGGGGTGTAGTTATCCCTTTTTTCCCCTTTAGGGAAAGATTCTTTGCTGAGGAAAGAATGACATCTTTTTCATTTTAGAAGATTAAAGTTCTGTCAAATCAAATGGAAGTGAAATTGGTTTCTGGTGCTTCAGGTAGCAAGAAGCCCTCTTTAACCACTTAGTCTTCTTCCTTTGCTCCTTTCATACCCTTACATTAAATGTAGGTGAAGGCACCCTATTTTCGGTAGGTAATATGGGACAAATAAAACAACTTATTGACCAGATAAGCTTTTATGCAAAGTTTTAAAAGAAATTTAAAGTATCTTTACATTTCTGCAGCCTGTCACCATTTAATTGTCTGGTTTCCTCCAGATGCTACGCTTTACACTTTATTATGGTGTTACACTATACAAGCTAAGTGTATATCCATCAGGAAGGACTGCCATTAGGAGTGGTAGATAAAGAAATCCCTTTCTCCAGAGTTTCTGCAAGGCCTGAAGACTGGCACAAAAGTTCTTCCTCCTTGGGGATGTCTGGCCACCCCAACATAGTGGTCAGCTGCCTCTTGCGGCCCATAGTGTGTATGTCGATACTTGAGGTGAGTGACAGGAATGGCATTAAGGCAGGTAATTCCCAGCTTCTGGTGGGGGATCCTTTAGGTTGCTTTTGAGTGAACAAAATGGGTTTGGTTACCTGGCCGTGGGTGTGCAGGAAACTGCAAAGAGTGAGAACAAGAAGCAGAGTTTGTGTAATTAATCTTTGTAAACTCCCCTTGGAGTTTCAGAGAATGACTGATCTAAAGAGTTGTAAAACTTCAGAATACTAATTGGCCCCTTTTCAGTAGAGCAGCTGTTCTTTCTGTGAGAGTGTTGATTTTTCTTCTAAACAAATGGTATTTTATAAAGAGAAAACAAAGAATTTGTTTTTAAAAGCTGTTATTCTGTTTAAGCTCTTGTGCTGCCAGTTCACCCCATTACTTTAGAGTGTTGTGGCATAATTCCTACCAGGAGAGTTGGTCCTTGCACCATTTTCTTGTCTCATAAAAAAATACAGAAGCTTTTTAAATAATGTGGGGGCTTCCTTGGGGCTTTTGTCTGGAGAGGGTGTATAGGTACTTCCAGCTACATTTTTGCCAAGTTGTCCATGCCTGTGATCAGATCTAATGGGATCAGCATGTGTTTTCCGGTGTAGACCAAACTCTGGCAGGTGAAGGTTTTTACCAAGCTGAGGTGATGTAGAGCAAGCCTTAGGCTGCTGTGGATTGGGACCGGTGGAGACCCTGGGGGAGCTGCAGAGGGTTGCTGTGGCATGTGTTGCTAGACTCACAGCAGTAGCTAAGGCTGCCACAATTGTCTTGCTTTGGAACAAGCTGGTTTGAATTGCTCAGCTCTTCTGAAGTTGAAGGATATTGTACTGTGTTTCTGGCCTCACTCATGATGAGTGTTCTGTTTGGGGAAATAATGACAAAAATGCTCCTGCAGCTTTGCATGCAAGTCATGAAGGCCTCTGCTACTCCATGAGCTGGATGACTGCATGCACCAAAGAGCGGCTGGAGAACAGCTCAATGCAGAGGGGCTTGTGTGGGGCCTGGATCTGACTGCATCAGTGTGTTTGAGCAGTTACCTTGAGTTCAGTGGTACTTCAGGGTTTAGTGCATGTGAAGTGTTGTTGAATCTCCCTTGTCCTGGAATACTTTTACTTTTTCGTGAGCCTCTTGTGCATCTGGCAATGGTTAAATGACTGCCAGTTGCCCAGCAACTTGGTCCGGAGGAGAGGGCTGCTGGGGCTCATCTTGGGCTGGGCGAAGTGGGGTGGTTCCAGCTGTTCTGGTTCCTTCTGTTGATTAGGTGAATGAAGGGCAGCTCCCCTGCTGCTGTCATGGTGTTGGTGAGCCTTCCAGCTACTTTGTTTTAACAGTGATCCAGGATAGCTCAGTATCTGGAAAAAAGTTGCTTTTGCAGTGTTTTTTAACCAGGCTTTATCTTTGGAGTCTTCAAACAGCATGCTGGTACACAGCCTGAGCTATTCTCCCTGAACACAGCGCGTCTTCCTGGGAACTTCCCATTTGTGTGGATGGAGGACCTGCAGCTATCCTGTTCCCTAAGCATAATAGGGGTAAGCAGGATCTGCTAGAGTGTGCAAGACAGGGTGCTTCTCATGAAGGAAAAACATGGCTCAAAATAGAGGAACTTCTGCCAATGTGTTTTCTAACTCTGTTTAATGTAGCTGGCCAAGGGAAAGTGGGGAGTACCATCAGGGACATGTGGACCTTGAATGCTGTGTCCAAATAAGAGTGTTGGTGCAGCTGATATTTTAAATGTTATCAGTATATAACTAAGTTAGTGAAAGTAGGGATTTCTAAGTGGTAGTAAAAATATTGAACAGGATTTTGTTGCGTGGTTGAGGAATACAGCTTCCTGTCGAGCATGAAAGTGAAGAGTAATAAGATAAGATTAAAATAAAATGCCTTTGGTAGAAAAGGACTTAATGTAACCCCACACACTTCCCAGTGCTTAATCTGGGGCTGGTTTTTCCAGTGGTGATGCTACTTTTGACAGTGTAACCTTAACCAGAGTGATAATGGGGAAGTTGTCACTTTTTTCTGTGGAGTTTGTGTTCAGGTGAAGGTGGTTGGTTGGAGCCTTGAAGTGGGATAGTGGGAAGTACCTGTGGTAAAGGAGGTGCAGGCACACCTGCACCACAGTGTAACTGATGTAGCAGCAGAGTCTGCTGAGTCACACTACCTAGCTGGTCAGCTTTCTGGTTTTGAATTTAGGGCTAAAATGGGGTGACATATTCTTCCTCTTCTTTTTTTGAAGTTGCAGAACTTGGAATATGTGTTACAGTGCTGCTAGTAGTTTGGGCTCAGGCTATTCAAATTCCCCTGCCTAGCTGTCTTCACTTCCTGTCTTGTGCGTGTATGTGCCAGGTGGTTGTGAGGAGTCTTTAGGAAGATGTGCAAAGTAGCTGTCAAATATTACAGAATTAGAAAAAGAAAATTGCATTAAGTATAGAAAATATCAGTTGACCTCAAACAGTGGGTCCCTTCCAACTCAGTATATTCTGTTCTATTCTATGATAGGTCTATGATAGTTGCATTTTGAGAAGAGATCTCATACTGCTTCTTTGGCAATTCACAGTAATTTGTCCCAAAATGGGACTTCAAACCTGCAGAGGTGCTGGGGTATACAAGCTCTGTTGAGTGGCAGATTAAGGGATGCTCAAGGACCTCAGACACATGCTTTATCTCCCAACAGGGATTCCCATAACGATAGCAAACTTTGTGAGTTTCAAGAACAACAAGAACCTGTGAGATAAATCAGGGCTGTCATGGTATTGATCCAGCTCTGTTGTGATGGTGATCCTGTGGCTCTTCCCACTGCTTGTTCTTGTGTGCCTGCCCACAAATTTCTCATGCTGATACCCAACACCAGGTTGAGACTGTTGATGTGAGCAGGCATGTGGAATGGAGCCCAGCAGTATGCTCTGCTGCTGTCAGTCTCTTCAGCCTCAGATAAAAACCCACCCACTGCAGATCCAGGTCTTTACATGAGTTCTTGTGCTTATCTTGACAAAAGCTTCTAGTGCAACTGAACTTTTGTCGCTCTGTCTCGTAATTAAACATGCTTATAAAGTAAACAGCAACACTGGTTTTTGGAGATAGAATTCGTACTCCACAGGGAGAACTACGGTAGAATTTAAAGGATTGTGTCTGATCTGTTAGTGACAGTTAACCCCAAAACAATGCTTAAAGCAGGATAGCCTTTTCAAGATCGAACTGATTGACTACAAGATTGTCTCAAGTCTGTCCCTTGTGCTTTTGCAGGTTTTAGCCTGGACTTCATGATTGCTCTGGAGGAGTGGAACTCTGATACTGTGCTGGTTTGTAGTTCAACAGCCAGTTTAAGCCTCACCTAAGAAACTAAAGACCCAGGTGATTAGCTTGACTGGGAACCTCTGGAAACAAGTGTGTTTGTGTATAGAGATTAAGTGTCTGCAGCAGCCTAAGCTCAGGGCAGTATGGGCAGCTGAGCTTGGGCACCAGGTAGTTTGGAACCTAATATATTCTTTTATGTGTCATTTACCACCTTACTAGCATAGAAGTGGCAGATGTGTTTAGTTCTGGGGTGAGATCTTCATGAAGAAGATGATTCTTAGCAAGCTGGAAGGTCGGCTTTGGGCTGGAGAATTTTCATTGTGTCTGTAGGTTGCTGCACACGTGCCGAGGAGAATTCTGGCCATGGGGATACTGCTTTTAAAACCAGTTTTGCTTTCTGTGCCAGTTCGTCCTTCTGTAGTTTAACTCTTAATCAGAGAGTGGCTTCTGTTTGTGTTTTGCATCACAAGTTGGTGACTGTACCAAGAGGTCCAAGGTCTTCTCCCTGTGCGGTTGGCAGCTGAGCTCATGTGGTCCCTTCGTTAGTGGCTTGGGATCTCTGCAGAGAAACTGTGTTGTATGTGGTGACCTTTGTCATGTAGTGTTTGCAATATAGGCATAGAGTACCTCCTCCATGTAATGCTGGTAGGTATCTCTGGTGCGGCAAATCAGGTTGCTGCGATTGAAGCAGCCAAGTACCTCTCCTTGGTGTTCCTGTGACTGGAGAGATTTGCTACTTTGAAAAGCAAAAGCGTTAGTTTGTAGTAGGGCTAGAAGAGGTGGCTGAGGGTAAGGACATTGAAATGGATTGGATTAATTTGGGAAGAAATTATCAAGTATAAAGGAGGACTTTATTTAGACCTGTGTGGTTTTATAGGGTATGAAATGAAACTACTGTGAAAGGCAAAAGTAGTTACCAGAGATCATGAATAAAATCCTGTGAATATTCCTGTCAGTGTGGACTCCTGAGTGCTTTGAGTTGGATGAATAAACTGTTAACTGTAAAATGACATTGGATGGGGAAAAAAAAAAAAATCTTAGTTTTCAGAAATGGCTGCTTGTTTTCTTGGAATGAGGAGCAGGTGCCCAGACAGGATCTGGAAGCTGTGATGGACTGGTTAAGGTTCAACTCTTACGCTAATGGTGTATCCCAGAGAGAACCACAAATTGGTTCTTGATTGGCAGTACTTTGCAGTGAGCCATGGTAGCTGCTCCTAGTGATGAAATGGCAGTAGTTCCAGTCCTGCCTGATAGAGGAAGTGGTGGTGCTGCTGAGGCAGGAAGTGAGTTCAGGACACACAGACAGATCTGATAGCAGTTTCCTTTGGCTGGGAGAATGTGCACATTTTAACCTGTAGCTTAAAAGTTAGAGAAATTTTAACAGGGTTGAAGGCTTGTGATTTCTCCTTCAGATTACATGTGAAGCAAGAGTGAAGGTGAGATTGTGCAGATTCATGACTCTGGGTGTAGTAGGAAACCCTGACTGTGTACAAAACCCCACAAAATTTCACTTAATTTTCCAGTTAATAGTGCACATAGGTACTGGAACAGATTGGAGCTACTCTTAAGTTACAGAAAGTTTGTGAAAGCCAAGTGCTCCTGTAGTACCACCATGTTTTGTGTGCTTGCCTTGCCTTTGGGATGGGAAAGTCAGACTTGCACAGGAGGTGCAAGTGTGTTTGGGATGGTATGGTTTGTGCTTAGTCAGTGGAAATCTGCCATTGGTACCGTGGATTTTTTCAGCCTCTTGTGATCGGTCAGTGTCTTGATGCTTGAACAGGCCTGTGTGACCAAATTCATCGCTCCGAAATTTCCTTTGCACCAGGAGGATTACCGAGCTCCAGAATGTCCTGCTGGAGACATCAGTTCCTTGTTTGTTGTATTACTTGCATCTCTGTTAACACTTCTGGAATTAATCCTAAATGCAGATCAGCTGTCTTCCACGAAAGTGTAATTGAGCTTTAAAGCAAAATTCTCTAAAACGTGCCTATGAATTTGACAGAGTTTACATGGCTGTGTAATCCGCAGTTTCCAGATGCCAGTTCTCTAGGACAGTGTTGGGTTCTCAGAAATCCTGCTGTTGTGATCACATGCGCTGAGCAGGTTAAAATCCTGCAAATACTGCAAGTATCATTAGTTAACATGTGCTTTACTGAATTGCTGAAGGTTTTGGTTACACTACAGAGAGGCTTGAGGGATCAAATCAGTGCAATGCTATGTTTCTTTTTTTGGTAATTTTTATTTATGTTTTTAAGAAGTCTTCAGAGCTCCTTGAACAGAACTAAGTCAAATTGACCTGCGTTGCAACACCAGTCTTTATCAGCTCTCCTGTCTGGGCTTGGCCAAATGGCACAAAATTACGTGGCTCAAAATCCACTCATTGCCCTCAGGCTGGGATGACTTCAGTGCTTTCCAGTCTGTTTCAATTCCTTCAGATATTTA
The DNA here is from genome assembly GCF_017590135.1 of Pyrgilauda ruficollis. Lineage (NCBI taxonomy): Eukaryota > Metazoa > Chordata > Aves > Passeriformes > Passeridae > Pyrgilauda > Pyrgilauda ruficollis. Next base: position 227,825 of record NW_024510433.1, on the reverse strand, counting down.
AAACTGCTTGGAGTGCTCTCTCTGCTGGGTTTTGTACATACAAAATGTTCAAGACTCCTTTTAGTAGGTGGTGACTTCTGGGGGGCAACAAGCCCAAAGCCTCTGTAACTTCTTTGTTTCTAATTCCATTGTCCTTGCACTCTGGGGATGAGTTATTCTGTGGTTAATCTCAAATTGGATTAAATTACTTGTAAACCCCAAGTCAGTGGTGTATGTATCTTTGAAGCTATTCCTACAAAAGAGAAGGTCCCAGGACAGTGAATCTAAGCTCCTTAGAAATGAGCTTGTTTTCAGCTGTGATCTGTGCAGGACTTCGTACAAGTGCAAAACATTAGCTCATCCTGCTACATTGCCACCGCTAAGAGTTTGAAGGCCTGTGCTGAAGACTAAATCTATTTAAAACTTACACCATCTTATTTCAGTATTTAAACATAAAGTTATACATCCATTTAAAAAAAGTGGGGGGATCTCTCTACCTAAGAGATGTGCTCAATTTTTTGTTTCTTTTAATGTGTAATTTTGAAGTGTCTAATTGTGGTGGGGGCAACCAGAATTGAACACCTTGTGTGAGAGCAGTGGTGCTTGCTTGTTTCACAGAGAATTTCCAGTGATCCAGTTCAATTGTTCTCATGGTAAATGCTGTTAGTTTTGTGTTTTAGAAAGGAGGAAAAAAAAAATAGAAAGAAAACAGCCCTGCCTGGGCTTTTCCAGACCCCTGTTGTGCCGTTCAGATTGTGCTTTAGGCCCCAGAGCAAGGCTTTGGGTTATTTGCTCTCTGTTTTGTTCCCACTGCCAGAAAACTGAAAGGATCAGGTCACCTGGTAGAAAATGGTAGTGCGTGCTGCCTCACCCAGCGCAGTGGTGTGTGTGTTTCAGTCGTTGATCTGCAGCACATTGACGCTTTGCTTCAGGAGGGAATTGGAGGTGCAAAGAGAATGAATGAGCAGTACTCCTGTAGCCTGTAGATGCTCATGATTTGCAGTGCTGGTGTTCTCTGCAAGAGAAACTGTGTGGATTGGGCTGATAGCTCGCTGCCAGAGTTGGAGCTGTGGCAGGCATAATATGAGATGTATGCAGCTGGTGCTCTGTTAGCCCCAGACTCTGACCTGAGCCCTTGCCAGAGAGCAACAGCTTCTCTCCCGGTGTCAGCGTGGGGACTTGGCTGTGTCCAAGGACAGGGAAGAAGCAAAGGCTTGCAGCACACTCTGTGACCTGAGACACTTTCTAGTACTGTGGCTTGCTTGGTGCTCTCTGGAGTAATGAGCTTTAAAGAGTAATGCTAAACCCATGTTTTTTCTTTTTACAAAGGTGTATGTGAGTTTTTTGGTAATATACAAAATCTGGGTTTATGGAGAGTCATGGATTGGTCTGTTGTAGTGAGCACAGGGAATGCATCAGTGCCAGGATTTTATCTCTGCTGTGCTTTCTGGGCTCTGGACAGGTGGTCTGAAGCAGGTGTGTAACCTGCAAGTTACAGGTAGAACAGGAAGGGAGGATTACAGCATGGAGGAGTTCCAGTCTGTCAAGGGGAGAGCTGTGTGGAAAGAGTGCTTTTCTAAAGGTTTGACTCTAAGTTACATGAGAGGGATGTTCCTCCACTTGTGCCAGCCCTGGGGTGAGCAAGGACAGCTGGAGCAGGAGTTCCAGGGACTGGCTGGGCAGTGTAACAAATTTGAGTGGAAGTTGGAAAAACATATGAAAAGTGACTGGGAAACCCAGTCTGGAGATTTGCTTTGTACTTACTTCATTTACTAACTCTGAGAGGAATTCTTGGAGGCAGCAGCTTACCTGCACTGAGCAGCAGCAGAGCTTTGGGCTTTGCCCATACCGAAAGGCAGATGGTAGAATTGTGTTACCTGTGTGAGCAGGGCATACTGGTGAATGTGTCTGGGATTAGCTGGAATGCACTTGGGTTCATTTGCTCTGCCTGAGTTTTGGCATGTTTTCTTTTGAAATCACCTTAATGAGTGGCTCATCCGTTTGCTCTGAGCATGAAGACTTTCTTAATATGGGCCTGAGCTGTGCTGTTCCCCTGCCTGCTTTCTGTCTGGTTGCTTTTTCTTTGTTCTGAAATGGGACTTTTCTCTGGGATCAATCAGTGCCGACAGCATGGCAAGGCAGAACTGTGGGAGCCCTTCGCAACTGAGGCAGTATTGAATAATAGTGCTTGGATGTAAACAGCTGAACTGGCCTGAACACAGAAGATGTCTTTTGAAATGTAAATAGTTGCTTTTTCCTTCTGAGTAAATATGTGTTTGCTTCAGGGCCAAATTGCAGAGCTGTTTGTTGTATTAATGAAGGGCCTGTTGATAGGTCTGCACTGTTCATCCTTCTGGATGTCTGCTGGAAAATTGAGATCTGCATAAATCAATAGATTCTATTGATATTGAAATGGAGCACTGATTGCAACACCTGATGCTTAAACACATAATTTATTATCTCTGTGCTTGCTGAAAGAAGAATTATAGATGAGGATGGCAATGTGAGTGTCTGGTATACCAGGTGCTGGCTGATGGCCTGCCCTGAGAATTTTGCTGCCATTTCCTAAAACTGCTTGTGGGAATGGTTGTGGCTAGTATTCCCCTAAAGTACTGTTCTTAGGAACTTTTGAGGATGTTTGTTATGAAGGTAGTTGTCTTTCTTGAAATCTTAGCGCAAGCCTGTAGTATCTAAAGAAGAGCTGGGGGTGGTATGTTTCTTTTGAGTCCCTAGCAATTTCCTTTCCTTGCAGGCATGATGGTGTGATATACAGTATCAGATCATGTTGCTGGCTGTCACTAAAGCCTTAAAAATTTGGATTTGCACTGTACTTAATTTGCATTACTGTAAGAAGTGAAATCCCCCAGGAAGTGACCAAGTGCATAGTTCAGGACCGATCGATTTGGATTTTTTTAATACAGTTACCCTGACTTGCAGTTACCCAGACCTGAGAGCCGTGGCAGCATCCTTGCTTGCTAAAGCTTTGCTGTTCCTGTGATGGCAAATTTGCTGCTTGCAACACCTCCTGCCCCCTGTCAGGACTTTACAGAGACTTTGCAGCAAGTCTCTGTTGCTGTAAATAAAATTGTTTTGGATGATACTATGCTGACAGTCAGTGAGAGCTTTGCCGCTAATTTCCTGGGGTCAGGATTTCACACATCTATGTGAAGGCATGACCAGAGGCCTGGTACACCTCTAATTAAAGTAATACACAAATGAAAGACAGCTGTGCAACACTGGAGATAGCCAGCAAGTGTTTGGAGAAGATATTAGTGATGCATACTGGTTTAGTTAATGTACTAACGTTTTTACTGAGACAGTGTTGGAGTAGCTGAGTGCCTTTGGATTTTGTGATGTCTGAAGAGTAATCCCATCCCCTTGGGATCTGAATGCCCTGCTGAGCTCTCAGTGCTGTTAACACTTCACGGTGAGCATAAAGGTGTATGTTAACTAGAAAATTGTAAAACGGTGCTAAGGTCTTAAAAAAGGCAGGGAAAGAAGAAAATAATCATGTTTATTTCTGTCTGTACATGTTAAATTTTATTCCATAAACACTTCTGGTGTGTCTTGCGCTGAGCTGCTCTCCAGAGAGAACTCTCTGGAAGGCAGGTGTGTTCTGAGCAGCTCTCAAGACCAGAGCTTACGCTTCCAGCTTCCAGTGCATCTGAGGCTAGATGCTTCCATGCATAAAAAATAGAGTCTGGAAGAGCCAAAAGATGTTTTTGCCCACATCTAGGTACCTAGGCAAAAATTCTTTCGCTTATAGAATGCGAGTTGCTTTGTGTGTATGGTGGAGGGAAAGGATCTACCAGCTCATTTAGGAATGTCATGCTTTCATATCTCACATGTGCTGTTAGTGGTTTGGGCTCCTGTCAAAGGTGATGTGCATGGCTATCTACTGCATGTGGGAAACATCTAAATATATGTATCTTTTTTTTTTCTTCTAGGTTCTCTTTGGAGTTGATATTCTAATAGATTTCAGCAATGCAGACGATCAAGTGTGTAGTAGTGGGTGATGGTGCTGTTGGTAAAACCTGTCTCTTAATTTCTTATACAACAAATAAATTCCCATCGGAATATGTACCAACGGTAAGTGTGAGAATGCTCAAGTTGTTCTTTGGGCATGATGGGGTGGGGTAGCATGAGTTCCCTTTCAAACTAACCTTGATGGCATGCATGCCGTAATGCATGTTCTTACAATCTCTTGGAGACTGATGCAGCCTGGCCTGGCCTGACTAATACAGCCTGGAAAAGTGAGAATCAGTCTGATACCATGCTGCTGCTGCTTTCCATATCACCTGGTAGTGCTAGTGCAGCTCTCCTCTACATGGTCAGTTCTTGCTACTTGACTGCTGTGCAGAATCTGGATTTTCTTTTTGATTCTGTGTGTGAGATAAGCAGTGCGAACAACTACAGACCAGTGGAGAGGAAGCAGCAGGAACACCTGCTTTCCTGGTTGTGCTCTCACTTCCTGCTACATCTTTGTTCTTAGGGAAGGGAGTGTTTCATGTTTCTAGAACAGTCAGTGACTACAGTTAACATTTTCTGAGGCTCATTTTTCTCATCCTCACTATGGAGGGTGATTAGTCAACTTCACCTAAGTATGAGGAGTGTGTTTGGATGCAGTCACATTCTTTTGTACTTCAAAATGTATGCATAGTCCTTAACTACGTTGGAGTAACCATTTTGAATTTCACAGGTTTGGTTTTCTGAAATACTGAATCCCTTGACTTACCCAAAGTTCAAATTGAGAGCAGTTTGACTGCCTGTGAGGCATGTGCACAGTCTTCTGTTAGAAAAGTGCTTTTCTACTTAACATTGCATATGCAAGATCAGCAAGTGGCAGCGTACTGCCACTGAGATGGGTCAGTTTTTAGTGAGGTTGCTGTAAGAGACTGGCAGCTGGATGCTCTTTTTACTAATTTTCTCTGTTATGGACTGAAAAGGCCATCTTCTCTTAATATACAAGTTGAAGAGTTTATCTATGCATCCCAAACAAATTTGGTTGTGGAAATGCATCACGGAGAACATCTGCCAGTGAAAGGGTTGGTAATATTCTGTGTGTTACAAAGTAACTCAGAAGACCAGGTAGCTCTGCCTGATAGCTCTTTCGGATAGGACTTCACAAAAATGTCTTCTCTTTGTGGGAAAGAAGTTGCAGTAAACATCATCATGTTTTTTTGACATACTGGCTTTATATGCTATCCAGAATTTTTCAGCTTGCCAAATACAAGGTTTATCCTGGGTAGGACAGACTTCCACAAAATAAAAACGTTTGTCTTTAGTTGTAGATCAGGAGCTAAAGGTGAAAGGACTCCCAAACCTCATAGTGTTCAGGGTAGAGGCAGTGGCCACTATTGGGAACTTGTGGATTGTGCTGTAAGCATGGAGACCTGGGATCAGCCTGTCTCATGGACTGTGTTATGGATTGGTAGAGAAGTGGCATTTAAAACTGTTTCGCCATTCTTAAGTTTTTCTGTGGTGTCAGGTATCCTGATGTGATGCTTGTAGGGCAGCCACTTTCTGTGCTGGACCTGTGAAAGGCTGCTTGTCCTATTTAAGCTGTTCTTTATAGTCAAGGCAAAATGAAATTGATCAGTGAGTTCAGCAGTGATTGTTTCTATACGTATCCCTTAAGGAAAGTGGTTAAGCTGAAAAATGTTATAATCTTAAGATGTACGTTTTGAAAGCCTTCAAGCTGGTCTCCTGTCCTGCACACAGTAGTACTAGCTGTAAACCTCTGCTAGCAAGGAATATGGAAAACATGCTAAAAAGTTAGTTGCCAGCGAAGTGCGTTCAAGGTGTGCTAAGGCTTCTCTGTAGTGCCTTTTAAATCTGCCTCATGTTTCCATAATGTTATTTACCTCTGAACTTCATGGCTTGAGGAACTCACTGTTCTGGAGATACCAGAGGCCCATTCCTAATTCTGTGAACAGCCTAGATGTATACTTCAGACTCTGGAAACTGGTACGTAACCTCTGATATTCCAGCTAATGCTTCTAATAATAAATGGACAGAGAAATAGAACAGATACTTCTGTTCTTGTGCAGTAGCCTGGCCACAGTATGGATGGAGAACACACCATTTCAGACCAATAGATAGTTCTGTTCAGTTGACAAAGGATTTTGCAATCCTTTCTCTTCATGGAGGATATTTCGCATTGGAAGATGGGTTTCATGGTGGTACTGCACGTAATTTGTTCCGTGTATGTTTTTGATGTTGTTGCCATTCTCAGAAATCAGAGCAGTGAGGGGCATGTCTTTGGAAAGGCACTGGCAGTGTTTGGGTTGTGACAGCTCAAGTGTGAGTCCTGTCCCATGAGAGCTCATGCCAGTTGCTGCAATGGGCTGTGTGGCACGAACTGCTTTGGGCTCTGGTTTTTAGCCATTTTGGCATAACTGAGGATGAAATTGTTTGTGAATTGTACTATGAGACTATAGTTGCCTGGTTTCTGTGAAGGCCAGCCTCGTAACTCTGGCCTTCTTAGGGCTCTACCCCAAACATTTTAATAGAAGCTGTACCTTAACAAAACAAAAAAAAGTTGAGAAAGGAGACATGCTAATTGCCCTGAAAGGGCAGCTACAGTTGGTAGCTGAACAAAAATGGGGGATATTGCTGGGAGATTGAGCTGCTGACCATCTTCTGACATGTGGAAGAGGAAATGCTCTGACCTTCATCACTCTGGTTCCTTGTTCTGTTCCTAGGAACAGAGGAGTCCTCATCCTGATATGTCTTTTGGGGTCTTGAAGCAGTACAGTCATGGGATTTTGAATGTGCCCTGCGAAATACTTTCCATCCTCCCTCAGCCTCAAGGTGTGATTTGGAGCTAGACACTTTCTTGGACGTTAAGTAAGGCAAACCCAGTGCAGTGTGTGGTGGATTGGGTTGCAGGTAGTGGGGACAAGTGGTGATGTCTCTTGCAGTGCTTTAAAATCTTGAAAGTGCTAATTCAAAATAGTGTGAGAAGTGGATTTCTGCTTCTGGATGATGTTCTGGGGATGTGCAGTGGCCATAGTTGATTTCTCAGTCATCGTAAGATGTGAAAAGCTGAAAAAATTAGAATATTGTTATGTCTGGCAGTCAGGTGGGAAGGAGACATCTGAACTCTGGGGAGTACAGCTTTGAAGTGCAGTCTCACCGCTCTTGCCTCAATTTTTGTTGTTTCTTTTTTTTCCCAAGGACCTAAGCTCTTACTATATTAGCAACAGATGCATGTGACTACTTGTTTTTGTCATTCCTCCCTGCTCACTTCTATGAAAAACCTTTGAGGTGGCTGCTGACATCTTTCCTGTTGGGATTTACTTCAGCTGTGAGAGCTGTTCAGGCTGCAGTTCTGTGAGGGAGCAGAATTTCCTCGTAATTTGATGGAGATCCTGACTGGTCCCAAGTGACCATGCAGCAACTTGCAGGGACAGGTGGTGGGTTTTGGTTTTTTTGCAGTGTGGAGGGTCTTTTGCCAAAGGTAGTTTCTGCAATACTGTCTGTTGTGGTTCTGAAGATAACATCATTATTGGAATGAAGCATGCTGACCTCAGACAGTGCTCTCCTGAGTGGGTGGGTGTTGGAGTTGAGCTTTTGGGTAGGCCCTTTTGCTCAGTTGTACTGTAAACCATTTAGTGGGTGAAACAATGGTTAGTGGTGGTTTTAATCTGCGCAGCATCCTGGAGGGCAGTATTATTGTGCCAGGTGCTGTTGCAGAGGCAGTAGAACTTGGTATCTGGAGCCAGACTCTCCTTTGAGATTGGATTTGACACAGACTGATTTTTTACCAGATACTGCTTCCTTCACAGATGGAGCATAAATCTCTCTTGAAAGGATGGACTCTGTAATAGCGTTCTCTAGATATTCAGAAATGTGGACTTGGGAGGATTTAGGTACTGTGAGATGCAGCCCCATCACTGTGTGCTCTTGAAGGGCAGCACTGACTACTTGTTCTGTCCTTGTGAGGATATGTTTACTATATCAGACTAAGGTTGAAGTTTGGAATTTCTGTGGCAGTGTGTGAAACCTCCTTGCAGTAACAGGCAAACACTGTTGTAGGTGTTTTGCTCAGTGGTTTTTACTATGTATTATTCAGTGGTGTACCTTATATGCCCTTGCTTGAGTATGTCACGGAAACAGCTGGAGTATCCCTATTCCATATGGAATTGTTCTGTTAATGCTATTAGTGGTAATAACACTGTAAGCCTGATGATTCTGTTTTCCTGTAGACGTGTCTCTTGTTCAAATCAGAGGTGCTCTGGCAAGGTGGGTAGGATGATGGTTTGAGAGATGGCTTAGTCATGTCTCCTTTAAACATGTGTCTCTTTTCTTGCCAGGTTTTCGATAACTATGCTGTAACAGTGATGATTGGAGGAGAGCCTTACACCCTTGGCCTCTTCGATACTGCAGGTGAGAAACCAAGTGCTTGTGCCATTGTACTTGACCAAGATTTACCTGAGGTGATGTTGAACATGAAGACATACAGTTGAGGTTTTTTTGTTGAGATTTTTTTTTAATGGAAGGGGAAAAAATCTCTCTTGATTCTGTCAAGACAGAATGACTAATATTAGAACCTCTTAAATGTGTATGTCTCAGCATCCTTAATGTGGATGAAGTCAGGGTGTAGATTTCATAAGCCCTCTCACTGCTTGCTTTTAAAAATTAAAAACCTGCTGGCCTCTTGTTTAAGCTGCATCTCAGCTTTAGGCTGGAGAAATATGCAGTGATAAAACAGCTAAACATTGCTTTGCATGTGTGAAAAGTTACCAAGAAATGGTAGAAACTGGTTCACCTGCTGGATACTCAGTCCCTACTACCTAATAATACTGAAGTGATGTGGCAGCAACTGGTATTGTAAACTCTTCTTCAAAAGAGCCCTTCTAGAGAGCTTAGTTCATAAGCTTTCATCTAAAATTGTCTGATGTAATTTAATCTGTTTCCAACTGTGTTCTTACATGCATCATTAGTGTCTGATTTGATTAATGAAACAATCTTAGGTTTTCAGTTAAACCTATAGCTGTTAAAGAAACTTTCCTTTTTGGCCATCCAGTCACACTTCACCACTTGAGCTGGGACTGAAGCCTGTTCATAGTGGCAAGTCCAGTGACCCAGTGGAGCCTCACTTGATTCTCAATGTGTACAACACTTCAGAGTCAGACAACGTCTCCTTACTGCCTCGGCCCCAGGCTTCTCATAGATGTCTCGGGCATCCAGAGACTTAAAATTTAATTGTGGTGCAGAACCAAAATAACAGCTTGAGCTAGTGCTTCTCGGAAGAGACCCTGCACAAAGCAAACTGTGAGCGTTTCTATCCCTCACAGTGTGTGTTCGAAAGTCTGGGAGCTTCCAGCTGAGTCCTTGGCTCCTGCTGTATCTCTGAATGTGCATCAGCTGGCTGTGCCACAGGTCCCCCGACCCTTTGTTGTGCAGAGGGTCAGTGCCAGCTCCTCTGGGGTTCCCAGACACCCAGAGCTCACCCTGCAGCTGGCACTGCATCTGTACCTTGAGCTGTCTGTACTGAATGTATTCTTCAGCATGGCTTCACTTAGCTCTCCATGTTGTCCTCCCAAATGTGATTTGTGTTCCTGTTATTGTAAGCTCCCTAGTTCATGGATGAGGATTTAGGTGGAAAACAGAGACTCCTTCCTGACGCATGTTGTGTGGTCTGCTTAGGGATCTTGGTGGTCCTGCAGCAGTTCTTGCATTGCACGGTCCCTGTGTGGGGAGCTGTGTTGGGTCCTTCTCTGCCTGTTTTCTGGCTGAGGGTTCAGACCTCTGAGAAGTGTGTGTAGCTATGCACATTTTCTGTTCTCATCAGGAGCAGTGATCCAGCTAGTAATTGTGAGAAGTTACCGAATGACTTTAATGCATGTAGGTTACTCTGTGCACTTGTGAATGTAAATGCTTTCTTTCCAGAGCTGGACTGGTGAGGGGAAAGTATTTGTTCTTAATGGTTGCCTGCTTTTTCTAAATAGCAGCCAGCACAGGTGACAAAATTTAGCAATGTATGAAACCCCTATTGCTAATTCTCAGATTAATACCCAAGTCTTTGTTTTGAGCTTGTACTTGGAAGACAGACTTTTGGAGTAGTCTGTTAATTGCAACAAGATATTTTAGATTTAGATTAGATGCTAGGAAGAAATTCTTCCTTGTGAGGATGTTGAGGCGATGGCACAGGTTTCCCAGAGAAGGCTGTGGCTGCCCCTGGATCCCTGGAAGTGTCAAAAGCCAATTGGCTGGGCTTGGAGCAACTTGATCTAGTGGAAGGTGTCCCTGCCCATAGCAGGGGGTTTTGGAATGAGATGAGCTTCAAGGTTCTTTCCACCCCAGACCATTCTGAGACTATGATTCTGGTCAGCGCTCATTCCTCTGTGTCCAGCCAAGCACAGTAGACAGAACAGGCTGTCTTCCATCTTCAAACCATAGGTCTTCTCCATTGAGGTGTCCCAGCTATTGTGTCGGCTCCTTCAGGATCTTGTAGGTCTTTGTCCTGTATGATGAGTGAGACAGCATTAGTTGGAATCTGAGACATTTTAAACAAGTGTTTTGCATTTCGTTGCTGCTAAGTGCAGCAGCTTCAGTGCCAAATTGGGTTTCTAAAAGCAGTGCTGCTGAATTGGGCAGGAGGAGGTTTAAGAATGAAATTGGACAGTCAGTCAGGTAGTGGTGCCTTGCAGAGACTGCATGGCCATAGGGACTCAAAGGGAGGAGGCTGGCTTCTTCCGAAGCACAGCCCATGCTGGGATTTCGGTGATGTTTTAGGGGAATACTGCTGGGTGGGTGGCCTGGTCGCAGTTGTGTACCAGCAACATTCTCCTCCTCATGCCTAGAGACACTTCACTGAGTGCTCACAGCATAAGTCAGAACATTCTTGTGAGCAAAACTGTTTCTTTCTCCCCTCCAAAGAGCAGGGGTTTTTTGCAGGGTAATGAAATTTGATGGCATAATACTTAAAATGAATGGACTAGAGGACCTCATCTATAACTGGATCAACTTTCTGCTACTTTCCTTTATAACTGAAGAGAGTCTTAATCAGTCCGAGGGTGTTAGAGTGTTTGATCTTGAAATGTATTGAAGGCTTCCTGTGACTTTCAGCAGCTCACTGTTACATAGCAACTGAATGAATTCTGGATTTGAAACATAGATTTTTCAAATGTTTGAGTTCACTATAGGCTTGGCTCTTTGCTTAAGAGTTAGGATTAATCACAGCCGTGTTATTGTGATGAAATGTGCATTCTGACTCCCTGTAAAGGGCAGGATTTTGTTGTCTGTATCTAATACAGTGTTAATTTCCTCCTCTCTAGGTCAGGAAGACTACGATAGATTACGACCCCTCAGCTATCCACAGACAGATGTATTTCTGGTCTGTTTTTCAGTGGTCTCTCCTTCTTCATTTGAAAATGTGAAAGAAAAGGTTGGTTGAACACTGCATGTAAAGAGCTGCTGAAGTATGTCAGGAGTTATCTTAGGTGGTTAGTAACAACAAATGCTGTGTTTCTTCTGTCTTTAGTGGGTACCTGAAATTACTCACCACTGTCCAAAGACTCCTTTTCTGCTTGTTGGGACCCAGATTGATTTAAGAGATGATCCCTCAACAATTGAGAAACTTGCCAAGAACAAGCAGAAGCCCATAACTCCAGAGACTGCTGAAAAGCTGGCCCGGGACCTGAAGGCTGTAAAATACGTGGAATGCTCTGCACTTACGCAGGTAAGGGTTGGTCTTTGACCATTTTTGCTTGCTTTTATTCCATACTTATTTTCAGTTCCAGAGAAAACCAGCTCAATGTGGATGTGAAGGGGTGTAAGCTCTGTTTCTGCTGTTTACAGTGTAGCTTTCTCTTTGTCATGTTGTTCTAAGGCACAGAGAGTTGGCAGTGGTACAGAGAAAAACAGCCTATGTGGTTTAGGCCTAGTGTGGGTGGTGGAGGAGGATGTGCTTACTGTGTTTGCTTCTGTGCTGGAGAAAAATGACTGTTGAAAACTTAGAAGGTACATTATGGACAATAATTGGGTTGGGACACAGAGTGCACATCACTGCTGAAACAAGCAGGCAAAGGAAAAAGAATGCCTCTCATTAAAGTTAATGCTGGTACTTTGAAGACTGGAAACCTTCATAGCTGAGAGCTGCCTTCTCTTCCTGTGCAACTGGTGGTGAGGTGTTTCCTGTGTCCTTCCTTCAGATAGAAGTTCTGTTAAAACAGAAAGTAACAGTTAAATAGTTCTTAAGACAGTTCTTACATCATGTTTCTAACTTGTGAATGTGAGTCAAAAGCCAACTAAAGTAGCTGGTTTGAGAGCAAGAAACTCAATTATCTTTTCCATTTCAGTTAGGAATACAAGAATGGGAGCCATTTTCTGGCTAGGTGACCTGTTGCCTTGACTTTGGATGCTCTGGAAACTTAATCCTCGGTTCTTACTCTTGCAGAATTGACTGTAACACTTTGAACAACTTCCTTAATGCTGGTCTGTAAAGAATTTGTTCCTCTCTGATGTGCGTGGAAGCAGGGGTGCACAGTATCAGTGTCAAGCCCCTCACTCTTTCCAGTTACGTTGTGCATTCATCTCCTTGAGCACAAAACTATTACCAAACTTCACAAATCCTGAAGTTCTACTTATCTTGCCCCTTTTTCCCAGATTGCATGTTTACTCTTCCATTTAAAATCCTCAGGCTTTTTTTGTAACAAAGATTTGCCTGGGTGTCTCCTGTGAAGGAAGTGGCTTTGCTGGAGTTGTGCAGGACACTTGTCACTGGAAGTGGTGTGGTGAGGCATGCTGCTGTTCATCCTGGGAATCCCTGATCAAAAGGTGGTCTTGGCCATGCTTTCTCTAACTGCCCACAGGCAAGCTGAGGACTGTTTATGCTTGAGCTGTAGTTTTTCTTGGATCTGTTCAGCCCCAAAATACTGTTTTAGATGGTGTCAAGCACAGCCTGAATGCTGCTGCTAACTAGGTTGTAGAACCTGCGAGTTGGGTAAATACCTGCCAGGGCCTCTGTCCTGTATTGCTCTCTGAGACCCTATCCCTCTGTAGCTTTGGACTTGCTTTGAGCTTGAGCTTCTGTCTGCTCAAATTGCATTTTTTCAAATTGCATAGAATTACCAGAGCAAGAGTTGGTATGACAAAAAATGTCAGTGTTTATCTATTCTTTCTATTTCCAGATAGACTAATCTGTATCTGTTGCAGTGAACAACTTTATGCACTTGGAAGTTCAGCCTGAATTTTCTTCCAGAGCTCTAGTGCTTGTATACCAAGTGATGATTTTAGGAGTCAGGAGTTACCTGGGAGGAGGATTCAGAAGCCTTCTCACCTGGACAACTAGTCGGTTTGCATCTGCTCCATTCTTCTCTCTTCATTTGTTGTTGACTCACAAAACAATTTTTCCCTGGGTCTGTCATCAGTAGCTGTGAACAGCAGTGCAACTGATCTGCGAAGGGTTGTGTGGAGCTCCTGCAGTGATCTCACTGGCAGCATGCTGACCACAGAAGGCAGCTGCTTCCCTGGCCTAGAGGATTATTTTCCTACCTGCAAGGCAATGTTATAGTAGCTGATTTCAGCTGAAGTGAGGCTCAGCTGGGTATTCAGTCTCTCTTTGCCTTGGATGCTGTCTGTGCAGTTCACTTCAGCAGTCCAGGGTGGATTTTTTCTTCCCAACTAATTTACAAATTACTTTGACACCACAGTAGCAAATACTCATAGAATCATGGAGCTGGCATTATTCTTTTTTGTACTGTGTGAGTCAGAGAGGCTGAGTTTTTGAGTTTTTTTCTGTAAAGACAGAGTATTTTCTCCCCAAGTTTGGATAACTGCTCTGTTGGAGGGCCAGTTCTATCCCCCTTTCTTCAGATTGTGGAATCCCTTTTTGTGATGAAGGCATTTGCATTGTCTGTCTCCAGCCTTTCTTTACAAAGTGGCCCAGTGCCACTTTGTAAAGAAATTTGCTGTTAGGAAAGGGTGAATGACAGATTGCAACTACAGTGATTGTTACTTCTGTTACTCTTGAGTACAAATGTGTGGACTTTCTGAAGCCCCATCCTAGTACCTCACGCCAGAGAGAATGCTGAATTTGGTTTCTTTTTCCTCCTGATGGTGGGTTGCCAGTTTTGACACAGATATGTAAAGTGCTTTAAGCTGTACATAAACAGAGGAGGCCTGATCTCTGTCTGTTTCCAGTGTAACACAAAAGTGATGATTTTAACAGGCCTATGGTATTGAACACAGCTTCTTCCCTTCATGTTGTTACTCTTGGTCATTCAGGCTTTTAACCCTGGTCCATTTTCACAACAAGTTTTGTCCCAGTTCTTTTTTTTTATCCTCTTCCCTTTTTTGCTAGGTCCTTCAAAATAAATCCCAAATTGTGCACTGCTCAACAAATTTCTCACAGGCGATACAAAAATAAGAGGAGTCCCTGAATAGGAGAAATTAAGTAAAATTGTTTTCTTGACTCTTGCCCTGCCTGGGTTCTTAATCTGTCTAACAGTACATAATTGATTTTATGCTACAGCCTTATTCTCACAGAGAAATTAAATTTAGACTTTTTAATTTTAGACTTTAAATTTTAGACTATTTAGACTTCAGAGCCATTATTTGTTGGAAGTCTTTAGCCCTTTTGTGAGCCTGAGTTGCAACTCACTTAAAAAGAAAAATTGCTGGGGAGGATGTACAGATTGTACATTATAGTTTCCTTAAACTATTGTTCTTTCAAGTATAATCTTGCATGTTATATGATGGCCTTAAATGCTTCCAGATGGCACTGCCTTAGAGGTCTCCTATGTATGTGCTTCAGTAAAATACGATTAAAGACCTTCTAAAAGGAGTATATCCAGTATAACCTGTAAGGGAGAAACCAGTTACATTTGAATGACCTTAAAAGAAGTCTAAGTTGTGCAGTTGTTTACAGGATGTAATTGGAGCTTTTCTGTTTGCCTTCAGCTGTCATAAAGCAGTTCTCCTGAATTTTTGAAGGGTGCACTCATGACAGTAGATTTAGGCGAGTCCAGTTAGCCTAAACTGAGCCAGGTTTCACTTCTGGTGTGGTGTGTAACTGGGAAGAGTTGGGTGGGAGTGGTAGTGCCCTGCACTGTTCCTGTTGTGCTTACAGCAAATGCAGCTCATACTCCGTGCTCCAGTATAACCCCTGCAGAGTCCTGCAGCTCTGTGACTGCTTTTCTGGTGTTGGTTCCCAATTGTTGCACTCTTAAAGCTGTTCCTGTCTTTCTGTGGTTACACTTGCTTTGGCAACTAAACTGAATAACTGAAATGCACCATTTCCATGCTGGCTCCCACTGTCAGAGTAGCACTGGTAAGGTATTGCATCACTTCTAAAGACTGAGAGTTAGTGACTGCCAGTGATGATGGCTTACCAGGGTGGTCCTGCTTCCATCCCAGAATGTGTGTTCCCAGCCATTTGGAGACCTTCAGTTATTCAGGGGCTGAATTCACAAAGCAGGGGAGTTGTTTGGAGCCTTTGCTCTGGACCTGGGGAGTTGAGAGCAATAGTCTGTGCATCCGAGGTGTTCACTTATCCACAGTGGGTGACGACAAAAGGTTTAACTGACCTTTTGGGTCCCCCTGCTGGGGCAAGCTGCTGTGTGCTTGATTTATTCCCCTGTAAACTCCCTCAGTGTAGTACAGCAGTGGAGTGGAAACCGTCACCATTTGTGTGGCCCCCTCCCCCATGTTCTTGCTGTGTTTGTGCCTCTACCCTTCTGAGTGTTGATTTTGTCGAACTTGGCCTGTCACATGTTCTGTCTCTGTCATTGACTTCTGGGTTATCTAAATGAGATTTTTCTCCTGGGATCTACTTTGTTTTTTTGCAAAGTAAATCTGTTTACTGCCTCTGTGAATTCAGCCTGCTCCTGAATGCTCTTTTGTATCTGCTTGTTTTTCTCTAATCCTCTAACCTGGCTGCTGTTTTTTCTCCTCCCCTCTGTCTTGTAGAGAGGTCTGAAGAATGTGTTTGATGAGGCTATCCTAGCTGCCCTCGAGCCTCCGGAAACTCAGCCCAAAAGGAAGTGCTGTATATTCTAAACTTTCTTCTTCCCCTCTTGCTGCTGCTTCCTCTGTCCCACTACTGTAGAAACCTGGTTAAAAATGAATCAAACCACCTTGATTGAAAGCTGTTGTGCCTGCTTGCCATCTTAGAGCAACCTCTGTATTAGCTCTTGGACTGAAAACAGTACTTGAAATCTTTAGTAAAACATTGTGACTGTGGAACGTGAACTGGACTCGCTTAACTCCCTGCTGCTTGGGTTGCCAGGTGTGGCTAGCTTTATAATTCAGGCTGTTGGGGGAAAGGATTTGGTTACATTGTTATTTAAAGAACGACCAAAAACATAAGAGATGATGTTTGATCTTCCTGAATCCAACTGGAAGAAGCAATGCGTGTGTTTTCCATTTCTACTTGTGACTCTTAACTGTATTTGCATGACAAAAGTACCTGAACTGGTGATCTGCAAATGATGCTGTAAAGTGAAGGGTTTTCTGCTTCTCCTGTGTGCAGTGAGATGTTTGCTGTTGCTTTGGCTGTCTGTGCTTTAGTGGAGTATCTGTCAGTCCTTGGGGGGAAGGAAATATTGATGTACTTGCTACTGCTTTATGAACTGTTAAAATTTTTGCTTTCACTAACATGGTAGAGCTCTTCATTTCAATAATAGATCCTTAAAGCCCGTTACTGTAAGATGTAAAGTTGCTGCTTACTATCGTGCTTCTGGTTTTTATTGTTTTAAGGAAAAAACATCAATTGTAGCTTGTCTTTAAATTTTGAAATTAAAAATTGTAGTTGTTTGTATAAATGACTGATGAAACTTTATTCAAGTTGCATTTCCTGGCTCCAGTTTAATCATTAACAGAGCGTATGGTACCCCTCTGTACTCCTCCCAGCTTGACTTCTCTGCTACTATGGCAGCTTCTGGGCTCTGCCTGGCTGCTTCTAACCCTGGTGTGTTTAGGGCTGGATGCCCAACCAGAGCATGTACTGGACAAGGTTATAATTGCATACTTACCTTGTCTCTCCTCCGCTGACATGCAGGGGTGTGTTGTTGCAGGCGTGCTCCAGGTTGAGTTCTTCCATCTGAATGCAGCACTTTCTACTTTGTCATTAGCATGTGAAATATGAGTAGCCAGTTACTCATAAAAGTTGCCTTAAGGAAATTACTTCGGTGCACATGTGTGCTTGTGAGGCACACTGGTCTACTCTCTGGGGATTAGTTGTCTTGTTCTGAAAATGAAATACTCTGCTCAGAAGCTGCTGAGAGAAGTGGTACAGAGCCTCACTGGGCAGGCAGGCTTTAGGGATGGCAAATCTCCATGTGTCCTTAGAGGGGTGTGGCTGCCACTTGGCTTTCTGGGGTTTTGTTTGTGTGAAAACTCAAAAATGAGACTGCCCCTTTCTCTCTTTGCCCCTTTTCAGAAAGGCCTAAAGAATGTATTTGACGAAGCGATATTGGCTGCCCTGGAGCCCCCGGAGCCGAAGAAGACTCGCAGGTGTGTGCTGCTATGAACGTCCCTCCACAGCCCCTTCTGCAAAGCTGATGTTTGATGTCATACTAAAAGCAATGTTAAAATCAAACTAAAGATACAAATTTTAAAATTTGTTTTTGCAATAATGACAAATGCCCTGCACTCCCATCTCCCCCACACGATCCCTGTGTGAGATGAGAATGTTAGTGTTTATTCCCCAGTGCCCCCTCAATTCACTTAAACTAGTTAATTTGAGTAATTATGTATTATCAGAAGACACTGATCATTACTAGTTTTTTTATTTTGTTTATTGTTTCTAATTTTTTTTGTTTAACATCGAGGCATGCTCAATGACTTTTTCTATAACAGACTAATTTTAGGCTGTTTAACTGAAGTCTTGCCCCTTACGCCGGTATGGCAAGACTTGGTTCTGGTTTCTAGACCTTGTAGGGCTGTTCTGCAGCCTCCAGCAGCCTGGGTATGAGCAGACTTTAGTCAGGAAAGCAAACTGTCCCAAGCTGGTGCTCCTCTAAGAAGGATTGTAGAAAATACATCTCCTCTGAAGTTGCCTTGTATCTTTTTGCCCTGGCTTTTTACTTGTGCAGGTAATAAATTTATACCCCATCCTCTAAGCTACGAAGCCTTAGGAACAGGAGAATGATTTTCTCTGGATGCACCATCAGACTTGAGACTAACTTGCCGGTCTCTTCCTTAATCTTTGCCATCGTAATCTTTTGGCTCGTGCTGAGGAAATAACTGCACCTTTGGAAGCACGCCTAGTTGGGTCAGTTGGCTTTTAATGAATCTACCTTCTGCCAATCCTTAAGTATTAGAGAAACGCTTACAATGACCAGCACATGCACTGCTGCTTGGACACCCTGAAGGGACCTGGGAATGTGCTACAGTGGGTTTTGGAGCTGGCTCTGATGGTGCATCTCTTGCTGGATGGCTTGGCATCCTTCGGGGAAAGGTGGAAAGATAGACCTGTGTCAGTTGAAAGGAAGTGCAGGGAGGGGCTTCTGGTGTTTGGTGTGACACCATATTGGGACCAGTTGAGGGAACCCCTTTTTCTGCATTTTGCTCATGAGTAACCTTGAACCTGTAAGAGGGGCTCCGACCCCTGAGGATCATGTGCAGTGTCTCTACATAGACCATCTGCAGTATCATAAGGATTTTACCAAAAATATATTTTGGTTTGCAAATTCAAAAAATTTTAAGACTTAGGGAATCTTCTCCATCTTCCACAATTTCAATTTCTTGTAGACTCATTAGTGTTGAACGAATGCTTTTTCATGTCTAAGTTCTTTGTATATGCATTCTTTTCAGATGTATTAAAGTATCTTCACAAGCCTGCCTGAGGGTAGTTATTTCCTTTGCCTTTCTCCTGAATGTGAAGGACTTGTAAATATGGCTTTTATCCCTTGTGAGCCCCCCTCTCCTCCTTGTGAGCTAGCTCGGGTCTTTCCTTAATGTTTAATCCTTGTCAGTCTGCTTCTGGCCTCAGTCCTGTCAAAATCGCTCTGATCTTTAATGCAGCATCTTTGCTGTCAGACCCCACGAAGAAGAGGGTTTGGTAGTTCTTAAACAAAGAAATACTCAGTGTGCATGCTTCCAAATAGTAAAAGCTGGCTTTTGGGGCTTATTGGGTTCCTGAACCTCTTCTGTCAAGAAATTTCCTGTTGTTCCCTGCTCATGGGTGGATAGCAGAAAGCCTAAAGGGACAAATTATGTCATACCTATTCCAAAATTGCACACACTTCATCACACGTTTTTGTTCATGCTCAAGAAGAATAGTGAAGTCTTACACTGTTGACAGTAACTTCTGTTATTAAAACACATTAGAAAGAACCTCACTTTTCTTTTAAGAAGATGATTTTTGGGTACTCTAATCCTGAATCTTAGTGTAAAATGTGTATTTTTTCACTTTTCATAGTGATTAGTGCTGCTGTTCAACTTTGCAATTCAGTTTTAATTGCTGAGGTTTGGCTGGAGCTCTGGGCTTCCTGGAGAAAGTTATGCTGGTATGTGTTGGTGGCTGTTCTTACAGTTTATTCACCTTGTAACAGCTAATCCTAATTCCTATGTCTAAAGCCAACAGCAAGACCAAGGGATTGCCTGCAGGAAACTGCCTTTGGAGTGGAGGGAGAACCGTTATGACTTCTTCAGGGTTACCCTGTCAAGCCTTTTCTGTCTTGGATATGTCGATAAGTGGTCCCTCTGCATATATCTTCATGGCAGTGATCTGTGCCGGTCCTTTTGGCCAAGCAATAAAGTCTGTTCTGTTGAATCAAGGCCACAAGGTTAAACTTGGCTCTGGAGGGAATCCAGGAGGTGCTAGATGATGGAGAAACATACTTTTCAAGGAGTGGTGCTGTTTCCTTCTTCCTAGTGTTGCATTAGCTTTGCAGAAGTCTGATAGCTCCCTGGATCTGCTAGGATATAGCTGTCCCAGGCCTGTGACTGGTTAAACAAGCTCAAACAGCTCTCATGCTGTTTCACACTATGCCTGTTTTTTTCTGGAGTGTGGTGAAGAGGTTTGCCTGAGGCTAAGTGTGTGAGATGTGCTCTCTCTTGCCAGGTTCTCGAGTGAGCTCTGTCTTCCTTCCCTTATGAAAGCATGAAAAACTGTCAAAAACAGGCAAATCCACCACTTGCTTCCCCTTCTGGAACTGCCACTTTCAGATAGTGGGTTTGAGAGTACAGAGCTTGGAGGCAGGTGGCAATGTGTGGCACTTTTTTCATCCTAGAATGGCAAACCTGTCTGTAGTGTGAGCTGGGATTTCCTCACATTACTGACAGAGGATTTGCTTCTGCAGATGTACTTGTAGCTAATGGCCGTTGTCCTCTCACCTGTGAGAGCTACTGAGGTACCTGCAGCAGCTCATGCACACAAATAAGACATGAGGTTTGGACTGGCTGCTTAACCAGCTGTTACATAAAATCCCGGAATCCCAAACTGGTTTGGGCTGGAAGGAACCTGAAAATCCATCTCATTCCACCATCTTCCATGGGCAGGGCCACCTTCCACTAGATTTGGTAGCTCCAAGCCCTGTACAGCTTGGCCTTACATGTGCTAATGGGGTCCTGTGTAATGGGCCAAACATCTCTGATGGGAAGATGCCTGAGAATTCTATCAAGCTTGGGCTGAGGGCTGCATGGAGGCTGAAGAGCAGCTTTGTGTTTTATTGGCTGGGACACTGCAATTTCTTATTAAAATTTTTGGGTTATTCATGTAAACAGCCACTTCTTCCTGCACAAGGATTAAGTTTGTAATTTCAGGGTTTTGGTTGGCTCTCATTGTGAACCACTAGTTCCTAATATTAATCAGGTTCTTGATTCTGTTGGCCACTCAAAGTAAGTGGCACTTGATCAGCTGGGTGTTGTCTCTGAAGCAGGAATCATCTCTTTTCCCTGTCTGGGCTGTGTGTTCCCACACATCCTTCACATCAGTTCCATCAGCTCCTGTACAGGGAAACAGTTACATTCATTGCATGGAAATGTGACATCTTGCACAATATTTTCCTGATGAGCTAGTGGACCCTGTTTTTCAGGGTCAAGCTGATACCAAAAAGAGAGTGCAAGGTAGGAGGTAGGAGAGCAAATCCGCCGTAGAGGGTTAGGGAGTAGGTGGGACCATGCCCACAGTCTGACCACTACAACTGTGTCAGGTAAACTCCTGTGTGCTGTGGTGACAAACAGCATGAATCAGTTTGTTTTCCCACTATGCTGTTGTCAATGGAGTTGACATATGGAAATCGAGGACTAAATACAGAAGTAGTTAATGTGGAGAAACACCTTGCCTCTTGTAGGGGACATACTTGCACCTGAAAGCCAAACCAAGACACTGGACTCCTTTGTTGATTACTGTTGGGAAGAGTGCTCCAGGGTAGCACTTGCTTTCCTGAGCAGAAGATAATTTTAAGCATACCCTAATCTCCCTTGCTGATTTAGATGGTATGTGGAAATTTTCCACTGTATATAAAATGATTCAGCTAATCCTGCTGTTTCTGTACCTTCTGGTGCAGACATAGACTCTGCATGGCTGCTGCAATGCCGACTGGTGCTAAGATTGTATTAAACTGGTGGCCGTTTTTTCTCTCCAAGGTTTCCTGTGCTCTACTATCATGTTGGAGTCATGAGCCTTTTCTTGCTCTCCCTTGCCTGTTTCCCTGTGGGGCAATGGGAAACTCTTATGCCATGGAAGAAATGGTACTGTTGAACATCAGATGGAGTGAGGGTCATTTTTACTGAAGTGTTTGGGAGATCATTGAGACAGGCTGTGCTCTGCAACTTTCCCAAAAGGCAGCTTCTTTGGTCAGCTGTGTTCTTCGCTCCTCTCCTTCCCAGTAACGTGCTGGGCATTATACTAGTGTGGCCCTAATTAAAATATGGAGAGTATCAAATAAGGAGAAATGGGCACATTTGATAGGACTTCTGAGAGAAGAGCTTTCAGGAGCAATGGCATCTTCCCCAGCACAACTGAGTCACCCAGGCTTCTGAGCAGTTGGTTTCATGGCACTACACAAACCTGTCATACACCCCCAGTTAGCTGCTGACTGTGGCCTTGAAGGGCGTTCTGAGGATTATGTTAGTTCATCTGATGTGGGGTGGTTCCCTTTGTGCTTCACTGTCTCTGCCTTGATTATGTGTGTCTGCCCTTCCTGTCCTAAGGGGCTCTCAAAAAGGAGATTTGACAGAATGGAGCTATGGAGCTGCTTTAGTGTTACATTGGATTGATGTACAAATCTCCTGAGTTTTCTGTCCTTTTCTGTGCTCTATTTCACATCCTGGAGTGGTTTTGTAGTGTGCTACTGAGATTTGCACTAGGTGAAACGTAAGTGGATATTGCCCTTCGGTAGACAATGGAATTTGGGTCATTGGGGCCCAACTGGAGGGAGTTTGAAGGGCTCCCAAAATCTCTGTTGCTGTTGGGTTGGTTTTGCTTGGTGGATCTGCTCCTGCTGCCTCTGCTGCTTGCTGCTGTACATAGCTAAAAACAGACCAATGATTTTGTCATGTTCCCAAGAGACAGCAGTGTCCTCTGGTACTTGGCTGCCATCTAGGTCTCGATTTGTAGATGGCAGCAGCTGCCTCCTTTTAAAACCAGACTCTGAGTGGTAATTGCAAGAGCACTGTCAGCACTGACCTGACCCAGCCTTCCTGCTGCCTTATCTTGTGTTAACCCGCTTCTTCTCTCTCTTCCTGTCTGACTCTTTTCCATGGGGTGCTTCTGGGGTGCTGTGCTTGGAAGGTGTCTTACTTTGCTTCCCCTGGCTGCCCACATTCTGCATCCTCTGAAGAACATTCCTCAGTATTGTTGTTCTTTAAGAAGATCAATCATGACAGAGGAAATTACTGCTTCAAAAACTGCAAAGAATAATCCTGAACTGATTAAACTATAAATAAACAAGTTCTAGCTACTGAAATGCACTCGTGAGTTTCTACTAATTTTGTCACCTTGGTCCCATTGGTGATCTGTCCCTTTCATGGGCTGAATCAATTACTGAAATTGAGCCTGGGAAAAAAGCAGCCATGATCTGGGAGTTGGCTGGAGCTCTCTCTGAACTTCTGCCCTAAATGACTTGTCCAGGATTGCACAAGAACCTGGGAGCATTGGTTCAGGCTGGAGCTCAACAACAAGGTTATCTTAGCTAGAGATCCTGCTGCCCTGCCACAAACACACCGGCAAGTCCACGGCTCCTCCCTCTTTTTCCTTTGGAAGCTGGTGCTGACCTACCAATTCCTAGCTACACTGAGGTGAGATGAAAATACAGCTTATCATGGGTTTAGGAAAAAAGCCTGAATGCAAAATAAATTGACTTAGAAGAGATGGAGAAGCTTGGATGAGGGACAGGGGAAATCCTGGTTTGCATCTGGACTTCTGTCTGTGTATTTTTTTAGACCCATCCTGATGCTGCTACCCTCTGCCTACTGCTCAGCTTTGGAAGACGGTCAGAGTAAGCAAGGAGGTATATTTATCTGATCACCCCCTAACACAGTGGTCCCTGGAAGTTAGTAAATTTACTAACTTATGCTAGGGAGGTTTTTGGCTTAATTTGTCAGTGTGAGCCCTGTGAGCTAAGGACCAGCTGAACGGGCCCTGTGCAATGTGTTCTGTCAGGTCCCTGGCACTTGGCAGAAGGCTTCCCTGAGGCATAGATGGGAGGACAGCTCCTGGCCCCTGGAGGGCAGTGTGCGTGCTGGGCTCCTTCCAGTTCCCGTGATGCAGTAGCTGGGCAAATGGGAATGCTCAGCACAGTGGAACATTTCACCTTGTGTGCTTGTCTGTGGTGCGTTTCCAGCTGCCCTCTGGTGGTTTGCGACAGAAGGGCTGAGACTGGAATTTGGCCCATGTTCCTGGCGTCACATGCTCCTGAGAGCCTCCACGGCCAATGAGACCTTCCGGAGCTGAGCGACCCTTGGAGCGGGAGCCCGCAGGGTGGGACATGGTAGGCTCGACTCAAGCAGCCATCCGGGCCTCTTGGGTGACCTGCAGTGATGCCTGGGTGCTAATAAAGCCTGATGAGGTGCTAAACAAATTGACTGTAATGGTCATATGGGTTGATTCCTGCATGGGAGTTGGCTTCATGTTCCAAGGTGAGGGGGTGGAGTTCTGAAACAGGAAGATGAAGACTGAAGTCTCTACACAAGGTGTCTTCATGGGCTCTGGTGAGAAATGGGTTTGGGCTCTGAAGCACAGATTTGCCATCACCTTTAATCTCTTGCCATCAGCATTAGTGCTGGAATAAACTACATAAAATTAAACTAGATATATAATGAGTTCCTGACCTTTAATCTTCATGTATGTGTGAAAATACTTCTGTTAGTTTTGGATTTCCAGCTCTTCCTTGGTTTGAATAAATCAGGACCCTGCTGAGGGTTGTGTAGGGCAGCCTGGGGTGACTGCCTGCACACAGGGGAAGTGTATGTGCATCTGCTCACCCCCCCTGTGACTCTGTGCTGCAGCTCTTGGCCTGAAGTGGCTGTGTAAATGGTGTTTTCAGTGTGTGAGGGAGAAGCCTAAACCCCATAATACATGGGATGTACTGGTCCTGTCTGTGCAGTCCCTGGAAATCCTATTCAGTTGGACACGTACTGTGTAGGGTTAGCATCACTGATTTCGGGGTGATGATGTTCACGAAAGTCTATCTGTAATTGCATGGGGAGGAGAGAGGATTTCTTTCCACAGAGGGGAAAGGTTGGTTACTTAATCCAACACCCAATTCTGGAAGGATGGCGGTGTCGGAAGCAGAATGCTGCATACGTCTTCCTTGAATTTAGTATAGGACCTTGGTCTAGACTGCTGTCTCATGCATAGCTGTAACAACCTCCCTGTGCTCCCAACGACATAGATACAGCTGGAGGGAGCTTACCCCAGGAGAAACACACCTGTTGGCCCTTCCTGGCCCTTTGGGAGGATGAGATCGGAGCAGAGGTTCCCTTGCCAGCAGTGGAGCCCATGCGTATCTTGCCCCCTCCTTCATTGTTCTATGCTGGTTTGATGGTGTTCTTCCCATCAGGTGGGAACCGTCAAAAAGCCCTGTGCTCCTGATCTGCAGCTAGTCCTGGCTTGGATCATGTATTTCCCAAATGTCCTCCCTCCTACCTTTCACTGTTGGCTATCCAAGGTGAACTGGAATGCTAGCACAATGCTGCACACTTCTCAGAGCTCGTAGCAGGGTGGACTCCTCCTTAATGGTTTTTGAGTTGTTGGCTGCCTGTGCCATTCTGGGCTGTGGAGCTTCCTTATATCCCAGGGTCAGCATAGGGTGAGAAGCAATTCCCTTTAAATGCAGCTGAGGCTAGTGGGGCAAAACTCAAATGATTGGAAGCTTGCAAGAGGTGAGACCTGATGTCTTCCAGGCAAGGTAAGTGACTGCTTTGGACCTCAAGGAGTATTTCAGCCCCCTCGGCCATGGCCTGGCAATGCAACCAACTCCTTCCTTCTAGCCTGTGCGTGCTGCGGAGGTGCAGGACTGTGCTGAGTCCACAGAAGATGCTTGGATATATGTGGGAACTTAGAGCATGAAAAAGGGTTGTCCTGGAAACCTGCTCTAGCTTCTTTCCTTCTCTTGTGGAGAGTCTGAACTGGGCATCACTTTCAGACACTACTGAGGCATCATCCTGGCAACCAAGAGGCTTGGTTCCTGTGAGCCTGGTGAACTCTGGGATCTGGCCATGCCTGAGTGATTTTGCTGCAGAGGAGAAGCCAGTTCGTTTTCCTGGAAAGCAGAGCAGGCAGACACAGGAGAGCAGGGTGATGGGCTGGGGCAGCTCTGATGGGGCTGTGTAGTTGTTCTCTGCTTTTATCCGACACATGGCTTTAAGAGATGTTGGCAGCCCACTCTGGAGCACAGCATCCCTGGCTTCATTCCTGGTGGTGACAGTGCTGGGATATGTAGATGGCTGGTAAGGTCACTGTTCATGGCAGGGGATACTCAGGAACTGGGGGGGTTGTTACGGCAGATCATAGAATCCTAAAATTATTTGGGTTTGAAGAAACAAAGATAATTTGGTTCCAATCCTCTGCCAGGGATAGGAATACCTTCCACTAGACCAGGTTTCTCCTGTCCAACCTGGCCTTGAACACTTCCAGGAACAGGGCAGCCACAGCTTGTCCAGGTCCCTGGAGGCATATAGCCCTACTTCAGAGCTGAAGTCTCTGAGCCAGCAAAGGGTGAGGTAGCAAATGTTGATTCAGCTATGACTGGGGTTGGATCCTGGTGGAAGATAAGGTCTGCTCAGTTTTCCTGGATTGCTGTGTGACAGGGACTGGAGCTCAGTGGCTCCTATAGAGCGAATCAGAGATTTGTGAGCACAACAGGTATGACATGAGACCCTTTACTCGCTGTTGGGGTTTCCTGTGGGCAGGACAGTCTTGTCCTGTGTTGCCTCTGTTCACCTCAGCTCACAGAAGTGCGCACCAGTAACTTGAAGCTTTCCAGAGATCTGCCTCTGAAGCGCAAGGAAAAAGCCTTTTCCATGAAGCTGTGTTTCCCAGCTCATCTTCTGCACCAGGAGCAGAGCTTCAGCAGTAAACCAGGTAGGTATTGATACAAGCATGGTATTTGCGGGGCTAGGGTGTTTTTTTGGATTTCAGGACAAAGAAATGAGCCCACCAAGCCCTAGTGAGGCTGGCTGGCTGTATGTTTTGCCTCAGGCAGATAAATCTGGGCTTCTGCACAGATTCTGGTGGTGGTACCCAAGCTCCAGGGATGCTGTAAGGCTGCAGGCTTTTTTTTACTTCCTTTGAAATAATGAAAAGAAAAAGGGAAAACTGAAGAAAAATAAGTCTCCTATGGCAAACAAGGGCAAACTAAAAGGTGCTGGCTGATAGCTAAAGCCACTTTAAAATAAACCTGAAAATGTTTTGCACAGCATCTTCCTCTTTCCTTGTTTGATTTACTGATCACTGATTTGGGATGTGTTTGGATAACATGGGAATTTGTCACTTTTGTTCAGTGGGCGAACAGGTGGAGATGGAGTTGGCTGCAGGAAATAATCTGGAATTTCTCACTGCTGCTCAGCACATATGTTGCTGGGGCCTGTGTAGACAACCTCATCATGGGGTCCCCTCCTCTGGTCATGTGGCTTTACTTGGGATCAAATCCAGCATTTGGGTTGGTAGTTTTCCGTTTTTCTGTCAAGTGCAGGATGGCTGCACCACTCCTGAGCTCTTTTTCTCCAGGCTGAGAGCACCCCCCCCCCCCATCTCCCTCAGCTGCTCCTGGTGTCCCAGAGCCTTTCCCAGCTCCATTCCCTTCTCTGGAAATGCTCCAGCCCTTCAATATCTTTCCTGTCATGAGGAACCCAGAACTGACCCCAGGATTTGAGGCGGGTCCTCACCACTGCCCAGCACAGAGGAACAGTCACTGCCCTGGTCCTGCTTTGCCATTGGCCTCTTGCCCACCTGGGTACACACTGGCTCATCTTTGGCACCCCAGGTCCTTTTCTGCCCAGCAGCTTTCCAGACTTTTCTGCATGCCTGGATCACTGCCTGGGTTTGGTGTGACCCGAGTTCAGGACCTGGCACTTGGCCTTGTGCAGTTGTTCTCGGCCCATCAGTCCAGCCTGTCCTGGTACCTCTGCAGGGCCTTCCTGCCCTTCAGCAGATCCCACTCCCATCCAGCTTGTGGTGTTGGCTGTGACAGCACCACCCTGGCTGCCTGGGGTGGATTTTTGGGCTGTCACCACATAGGCACAGGCCTCTTGCCCTGATGGATGTTGTCCCCAGCCATGTTCTCCCAGAGCTGGGCTCTCATCGGCAGGATGCTTTGCAAGGTGCTGGTCCACCTCACTGTCTTGCCTGCACCGCAGAGCATCAGGGGGCTGAATGGGGACACCGCCGTGCCCCAGGCAGAGGTGAGTTCCGGCTGTCTCAGGACAGCCCATGTCGGGTTGTTCCGAGCCCACTAGATGGCAAACATGTAAAGGCTTTGCTCGTTCCTCGCCAGCCCGGTCCTTGGCTCCAGTGCCAAGAGGAGTTGGATTTCTTTTTGCTGATGCCGTCTGCACCAGCAGCCGCCGTCTGCACCAGCAGCCACCGACTGCGAGTCCAGTGCCGTCATTTACATTTCCAGGTCCTTTGTGTAACATCAATACTGGGGCGTGCACTAACTGCTGAGCTGTTTACAGCTGTGCCGGAGCTGCAGCATCGGCTGAGCAAGCCACATCCAGCTGTGCTCCCATTGCTGCTGGTGTTGGTTTTGGCTTTCTCTGGATGAACCCAGCCCTGGTTAACAGAGGACCAGGAGGAAGAGGACAGAGGTTTGGGGGTTTAGTGGGATAGTTTGTTCCACTGACTATACTGAGCAGTCTGGGTTTTCCTGAGACTCCCTGGCTGCTAAGCAAGCATATCCTCAGTGACTGCCCTGAGACTGTGTCCCCGCTCAGTGCTTTACGGGCACAGTCCCCCTTGGGTACCCTGAACCAAGACCTTATTGCAGTCCATAGCTGCCTCACAAGGGGCAGTGGAAGGGCAAGGGCTGATTTCTGCACTCTGGTGACCTGGTGACCAGTGACCGGTGACCAGGTCAATGGCATGAAGCTCTGTGAGGGGAGGTTAAGGCTGGATGTTAGGAAAAGATTCTTCCCCCAGAGGGTGGTGGGGCACTTAACAGGCTTGCCAGAGAATGGCCATGGCCCCAAGGCTGCCAGAGCTCCATGGGTGTTTGAACAATGCTCTCAGGCACAGGGTGGGATTGTTGAATGTCCTGTGCAGATTCAGGGGCTGAACTCCCTATCCTTGTGGATGCCTTCCTGCTTATGGTGTTCCATGGTCCAGGGTGGGTAGAATGCTTCCCAGACACCTTGTCTATCTCTGTAGGTGTTCCTTCAGTGCTGTCCCCTGTTGTCTTTAGCCCTGGTGAACCTGGGGTGGTTGGCCTCTGGTCAAAGAAACTCCTATAAGTTGGATGGGACAAACCTATCCGAAGGAGTACACTGCCAGCAGACCAATTCCTCTCCCCAGCTTTGGCTCCTGGGCCTTTTGCCTTTCTTGCGTGAATGGAAGGTGCCACTTGAGTTTCCAGGCTGGGACTTTTCCTTTGCAGTTCAGCAAAAGAGCAGGAGCATCTTCTGTCTGCTGAGAGTGATGAAGCTGGAGTCTGCCAAGGTTTTATGAGACATGGGAGAGCTGCTGCCAGTTACAGATACTGGCCAGGGAACGTGGGGACATGGCTGTTGCTGCAGCAGAGCAGGAGAATTTTGAGATGCCTGAATAATTCAGGAACTTGCTGGATGCATGTACTAAGGTTCCTCTGAAAATCTCCAGATTTAATCTGTATGATGAGGAACTGAAATACCTTTGAAAACCTGGCTGTGGTGTCTGACTGGAGCTTAGCTGCCATGATTAGAGAGCAGTATTACTCTGAAGATGGGATTATGTTGCTTGATAGGCTTTTAGAAGTGTGAGTTTTGACCTCATGCCCTGGTCAAGCCTGTCCTGTTCCTCAGTCCTGTATGGAGACAGAATAGGCCCTGATTTGCCTGGGGCAATCTGGTCTGACTGTGGTGTATGTTCGGATACATTTGTAACCTTGGTAGGAAAGTGGAAGGGTCTGGGCCATGTGATGTGTCCACAGTGCTAGTGGGACCTGTGGAGTGCATATATTACTTGTGCCACCCTTCAGTGATGAATTTGACAGTGGATGCAGAAAAGCTTTCACATAGTGCTATGGGCATCTGCTTTTTCACAGTAATCCAGACTAATTTGGACTGGAAGGGGCCTTAAAGCTCATCTTGTTCCATTCCCCTGCCATAGGCAGGGACACCTTCCACTACACCAGGTTGCTCCAATCCCTATCTAACCTGGCCTTGAGCACTTTCAGGGATGGGACAGCCACAGCTTCTCTGGGCAATATGTGCCAGGGTTTCACCACCCTCATGGGGAAGAATTTCTCGCTAATGCCTTATCTAAACCTACTGTCTTTCAGTTTAAAGCCATTTTGCCCTGGTCCTTCCTGGGGTCCCTGCCCACTGCATGGTGCAGGCTCTGCCTCTGCAGTTTGATTCCTGGCTCAACCTCCCCTCATTCAACTGTCTTACTCTGCTCCCCTGTAGTTTCACCTTGCCTTGGCTTCAGCCTGGCTCCGACTGTCAAACTGTTAATCTGTCAAACTGTTTCTAACAAGCCTACCCAGACAATGGATGATCATGGATCTCTGCCTCCTCTCCCCTCCTGTGACCTACATCAGTTTAGGTTAGAAAACAATAGTCCTGTTCTAACAGACCTGATTTCATTCTCAGGAAGATTGCGGCTTTGGTTGTAAAGATAAAGTTTTGTTTGCATAGGGGGCTCCAGATCTGCAGAAGGTGCAATTTACTGTTGTGATATTTAAAACTTCTTGCAACACACTGTGAGCTGAAGGTGCTGCTTGCTCAGCCTGCTGCTCCTGTTCTGTGGGGGGCCAACCTGATGAAGAGAGCAGGAAATGGTAGACATCGCTGCTGTGTTACTGAGGGTTAGCTGAGGCTGTGGCCTCCCTTCCCGAAGCACAGAGACACAGGACACTGCCTCTAAGGCAGAGTTTTATGGTTGAAAGGGGATGGAGCACTGACCATCTCTGTTGAGGGGAGTTCCAGGGTGATGGCAGCTGCTGAAAACATTTGGAGCAAACTACGATGCCATTATAGCCAAGGATGATGTCCAGTGCCCTTTTCCAGCTTTAAATCTGTGGAAGAACTTGTTTGTGTACTTCGAGGTTAATTGCTGATGCAGTGATGCCAAGGTGGTGGTTGTGTTAGAGGTGGGAGGAAGTCTGACTCCCACCTTTGCCTTGCCTGGTAGAATTACAGCTCAGCCCCAGTGCCCTGGTTTTATTCCAGCTGTGCTTTCCATAGGTGTCATGAATGAAGGCAGATTTCCAGTCCATTTCTTGCCTGTCCTCTGCTTCTGAGGAGGGACATCTATTTGCATACTGGTAATGGAGCCTCTGAGCTATAGCCATGTTACTCCTTGTCTTTGTGTGCTGGTTTTGGCTGGGATGGAGTTAACTGTCCTCATAGTGGCCAATGTGGGGCTGCGTTTTGAATTTGTGCTGAACACAGGCTTGATAATATAGAGGTGTTTTTGTTATTGCTGAGTGGGGCTTACACAGGGCCAGGGCCTTCTCTGCTTTTCCTAAGGCCATGCTGCGGAAGAACTTGGGGTGCATGGGAGGCTGGGAGGAGGCACAGCCAGGACAGGTGACTCAAACTGATCAAAGGGGTATTTCAGACCACATGACATCATACTCACTATATAAAGCTGGAGGGAAGAAGGAGCTTGTCTTCCCAAGTTGCTATTCCATGGGATGGGGTCCTGCTCTCCTGGAAGTGTTGAATACCTGCCTGTCCATGGGAAGCAATGAATTAATTCTGTTTTTCTTTGCTTGTGTGTGTTTTTAGTTTGATTGCTTTTGGTTTCCCTATTGAACTGTCTTTATCTCAACCCATGAGTTCTCCAGCTTTTACCCTTCAAATTCTCTTTCCAATACCTCTGGTGGGGGAGTGAGCGAGTGGCTGCGAGGGGTTTGCCTGCTGGCTGGGGTTAAACCAGGACAATGTGCCAGATGCCTTTTATTACTGTCTTGGGTGGAGTTAGGAACTGCTGGAAAAGCAATCCAGGAAATGCTGGAAAGCATGGTGCACCCTGCAGGTCGTGCCACAGCTGGAGCTGTAGGGGACACTCCATGTGCTGTGTGTTCATTGCCAGACCCCCTTGTCTCAGCACCAGCCCCCAAGGCACACCAAGAAAGCTGGGGGGACCTAGGCTCCCTCCTGGGTGCCTGAGCAAACCTGGAGCTTTGCATCAGTGATGCCTGTATCCAAAGACCAACACTAGGTCCTGGAGTCTTGGAAAATGAGGATAAATAAGGGGGCAACACAAAAACAAGTGACACTGGAGGAGCTACTGCTGACTCCAGTGGCCCATGGTCTTGGGTCCAGGGTGCTGATTTGGGAGGGTCTGTGTTGTGTTTTCATTCCTGGGTACAGCTCAGGGAACCAGAGCTCTAGTATGCAGCTGGGTCTGTCAGTCCTTTGACACTGTCCAATCCAAAAAGCCCCTGAATCTGCTTGCTGAGCTTGCCAGCTCTGGCTCCTTGCGTGCTTCCCTCCTGAGGGCTGGTTGGAAGGCATGAGTATGGGCAGAAGGAATCTGTCCTATGTCACTGCAGTGACAACAAGGATCATTTTGGTCACTGCAGGTGCTGTCAAAACTTGAAGGACCAGACACTCCCATCATAGCCAACACCAGAGGTTGACACCCAGCTGGCTGGTTGGCTGTATATTGGCATCTTTGGCTGGGAGGTTCTCCTCTATTTTGGGGAGGAGCTGGCATCTGGGAAACCAAGACAAAATGGAAACATTGTTTTTTCTAAGCTCTCGCGAGCCTGAGCAGTGGTTGCAGCAGGGCCCTAATTCCAAGGGAATAATTCTGTCTACAACTGTGGCAATGCTGGATTAGTCTGCACTGTGGCACCCATGATGTGCTGGGTCAGTCCCAGCTGTCCTGGAGTTTGGGGCAGAGTCTGTTCAGTCATGGCTTTCAGAGGTTTATTCCTCTGCGTCCCTGGCTCTTTCCTTGTCTTTGAAGACCTTGCATGGGAAGGGTGGGAATCTGAAGGGTAGATGTCCTAGGAGTTCAGCTGCCTACACGACATTCCCAAAAGAAGCTGCCACTGCTGTGGCATTTGTATAGACAATCTCTGGCCATGTTTTGTACTTATGGCTTCCTTTATTCTCCTGTCCACGCTGCTGAGGATAAGACCCTGGGGATATGGCAGCAGCCATTGGGCACACTGGAATGCACTGAGAGGACACTGAACCACAGAATCACAGAATCAGTTAGAAAGACCTCTGAGATCATTGAGTCCAACCTATGAACACCATCATGTCAACTGACCACGGCACTGAGTGCCTTAAACACCTCCAGGGACAGTGACTCCACCACCTTCCTGGGCTGGTTGCCTGGGAGCAGAGCCTGACCCCTCCCCATCTGGCTACACCTTCCTGTCAGGGAGTTGCAGAGAGCAAGAAGGTCCCCTTTGAGCCTCCTTTTCTCCAGGTCGAGCCCTGCCAGATCCTTCAGCTGCTCCTCACAGGACATGTGCTCTAGACCCTTCACCAGCTTTGCTGCTCTTCTCTGGACCTGCTCCAGCCCCTCAATGTCCTTTCTGAATTGAGGTATCTAGAACTGGACACAGCACTTGAGGTTTGGCTTGCCAGTGCCCAGTACAGGGGGGAGAATCACTTCCCTGGTCCTCCTAGCCACACTATTCCTGATACAGGCCAGGATGTCATTGGCTTTCTTGGCCACCTTGGCCTTCTTGGGCACATGCTGGCTCACGTTCATCTGCTGTTGACCAGCACCTCCATGTCCTATTCCACTGGGCCACTTTCCAGCTACTCTGCCCCAGCCTGTAGTGCTGCATGTGGTTATTGTGGCCAAGGTGCAGGACCCAGCACTTGGCCACATGCCAGTGATCTCAGCCCATTTCTCCAGCATGTCCAGGTCCCTCTGCAGGGCCTTCCTACCCTCCAGCAGATAAACACTCTGGCCCAACTTGGTGTTGTCCATGAATTTACTGAGGGCACACTTGATCACCTCATCCAGATCATCAGTAAATATATTAAACAACGCTGGGCCCAGCACTGATCCCTTGGGGACACCATTAGTGACTGGCCACCAACTGGATGCAGCACCATTCACTACCACTCTCTGGGCGTGGCTGTCAGCCTGTTCACCTTCCCCCAGTGAAGATGTACCTGTCCAAGCTGTGGGCTGCCAGCTTTTCCAGGAGTATGCCATTGGAGACCATGTCAAAGGCTTTGCTGAAGTCCAGGTAGACATCTACAGCCTTCCCCTCATTCCCTAGCTGGGTCACCTGGTCATAAAAAGAAAAAAGGTTGGTTAAAAAGGACCTGCCCTTCCTAAACCCCTGCTGGCTGGGTCTGATCCCTTGGTTGTTCTGTATGTGCTGTGTAATAGCACTCAAGATGATTTGCTCCACGGTCAGGCTGGCAGGCCTGTAGGCTGGCAGGCCTGTCGTTTTCCAGATACTCTTTCCAGCTCTTCTTCCCAGCCCATCTACCTGGGGTAAGTGATCACTATACCTGCCAGGTATAATGGTCTGGCTCTCCCACTGTCAAACCTCCAACCCCTGATCCATCTGCCAGCTTATGCCCTGGTTGCTTCACGTTTTCCTCTTCTATGTCTTTGCAGATGCATTATGGGGCTGGAAGCTTCTGGGTACCCACAGGCACCATAGGCAGGAGCCCCAGGGCTAGGCAGGGATGGTGAAGGGGCTGCTTTGTGCATGCTGGCAGCCTTTTGACCCTCATGGTGCTAGAACCCCCAGTCCTTGGGATGCTTGTACTGAGGCACGGTTTGCTGAATGCCACCAGGTGCTCCAGCATGGGGATTCCTTGCCAGGATGACAGGACAGCTTAAGACTGCACACAGACGGAAGCTTAACAGCTTGACCTTGGGACCTCTCCATTATCCCCTTGGGGCAGCAGCTGTGATTTTACAGTGTGGGTGGAAATATCTCCTGAGCCAGGCTGGACACTGGAGTGAATTCCTGGCCATGCACTGCAACAGGGGCTGTACAGACCCCAGCTCGTGGCAGAGAACTGAGTGTCTGTGGGCCAAGGGCTTCTGTGTGCAGTATGACCCTGCGACACAGCAGCAGAGTGTCCATGTGGGCTGTCTGAACCCAGCTCTTCAGGGCCTCATGATTACTCCACTGTTTGGTCATGGAGCTGGATGGGGAGGATGGGCAGCAAACCCCTGCCTGTCCACGTATACTTGAAGGGACCCCACAGAGGCTTGTCCCTGGCCATACATGAGAAATGTGAATTGGAGGACACTCTTTGATGACATAGCTCTCATCTCTCCTCCAGCAGATGACTGCAGCCTGATCCTGGCCATGTCCTGGTATGGATGCTAGGTGGCCTAAGTACAGTTCCTATATAGTGAAAGGTGAGGAGGATGGCACACTGGGATCACAGCTTCTCTGATACCATCTGGGATCCCCAATACCTGCTGATCCCAGGCAAGACACAGTTTTCAGCATCACCCTAAGACCACCGACTTCTCTCCCACACTGCTTCCTACACATCTCCTGGTGTGCCAGCTCTGGTATGTGCTGGCTGTTACCGTGTGGCTGTCTCAACACACTTGATCAGACAGGCAGCTCTGACCTGCTGGGGATGCATGAGTGGCATCTTGGCCTGGCAGCAGCTGCACAGTGCCTGGTGCCAAACGGCTCCAAGCAGAGCTGGCCTGATACAGGCCGGCATGCCAAGGGGCAGGGTTTGCTGCCATTGTGCCTCCTGTCCTCAGATGTCAGTTTCTTGGAGAGCAGCCTGGGTCCCTTCGTTGTCACATGATGTCCCTGGAGAGGAGGGGCCTGGTTTTAACCTGTTTCATTCAAAATCATGATGTGCCTCAGAAAAGCCTGTCCATCCTGCTTGCACTGCTGCATCGAGTGATTCTAACAAGAGCAGGAGGTCTTGGCTGAGTCCCAAAACCCTGCCAGGGACTGTCACCAAGCCCAGGAACATCCCTGGTTCCAGAGGGGATGGATTGATCTTTGTGGTGACCTACTGGCCTGCATCCCAGCAGTGCTTAGCCAAGCAGGGCTGGGGCAATGGGGCCAAGCAGTGTTTTCCCCCTTTCCCCAAGTTGTTATTTCAGCTGCTGGAGCCTTGGCAGGGCTGATAAACACCCTGCAGGTGCCGTTTGCAAGTACCTTCTCCATGAAATACCCCCATGCCCTGGCTCAGGGTTCCCTCACTGCCTGTCCCCCACCCTCACACCTCTTCCCCAGGCCCTTGGGACAGTCACTGCACACATGGACCCTTGTACTTGCCTCCCTCCTGACCCACCGCTTAACAGAGGCTGTTTTTCTGTAGATGTAGAAGCCAGCAGCAGAGTTCAGCCTCAGCCATCGTGCTCCAGTCCTCCAGGGCTGCTTCTTAACCTGGAGAAGCAGTGGGTTATTTGTGTTGCTCTTGGCAGGCACACCCAGGCCCTCCAAAATGCATGGAGGTGTGGGGCATGGGCCAGCTTGTGCTGTTTGTGTTGGACCCAGCATGCTAGGAATTAATTCAATTCAGCTGCTAATTGCTTCAGAAGTGCAGGGCTGTGACAAACAGATGCATGATAGGGACAGCAAGCATGGCTGGGCAGGAAGGCTGGCCCCGTGCTGTTTTGCTCAGCATTCTCAGGACTTTGGTATCTCACCTCTCCTGGCTGCATCAGCCCCAGTGAATCTGCAGGGAGTGGAGGTGTTTTGGCTGTGACCCTGTTTCTCAGGAGCCTCAGTATGGAGATATGATGCCCTGTTTCTAGTGGAGAGAGAGCAACCCCCTTCCCTTCTGCACATCATCTCTTCTAAGATGGAGAGGAGTACTGGTGGGCAAGAGGCTTTCCCAGCCCCAAATCCCCATGCTAAGCCCTGCTAGTTCTTCCTGCATTGGCTCACCCAGGTTAGCTCTCATGCTTGTTTTTAAGTTCCACAGTGCTCTCACTGGTGGGATAGGAGGATTTTGCCCCACAGAAGGGCTTCTCCCTTGCTCAAGCATGAGCTGACCCCCTCCATTCCTGTCCTTCAACTGTACCTGGTCCCTGCCATAGCTTCAGTGCTGGGGTGGTGGTAGAGTTCACTCACCTTGATATGATCAAAGCTGAGGGCAAGGAGGAGTGGAGAGGCCTTGAAAGTACCACCCTGTATGTTGTACAGAGTGTTTCTGGGACCTCCAGACATGGTAGCACCCAAACCCTGGATGCTGGTTGTGGGCTGCTGAGCGTTTACCTTTGCAGGCTGGACACGCCATCGTTCTCCTTAGAGCAGGTCAGCTTCACCACTGTTTCCTGCAGCATGAGCTGTCCATCCAGGTGGGAGGGGATGTCCTTTCCCAGAGCTGGGTGAGATCTAGGGCAGGAGGAGATGCTACTAGGTGCTATCCTAGCCTTGGGAAGAGGCCACCAACCCTACCACCATCTTTCATGCAGCCATGACCATACTGCTGACCCAAGGCATGTTGACCCCAGGGCAATGTGTGGGGAGAGGGTTCTGTGCCAGGTCAAGGACTGAAAACCCCAGGCAGACTCAGGTGTCTGGGGTGGGCATGGTCCCTTGGTCCTCATGCCTCTGAGATTTAGCATTGACTGCTGCTTTTGAGCTTCCATGGGCTAAGCTAGGATGCCTGTCTGGTGGCTTCATCCCTTCTGGATGTTTAGCCCTGCCTGGCCTGCTGCCCCACTGGTCTGCATCCTGTCATCCTGCCTATGCCCTGTCCCACCCTTCTCTCCCTGCCCCTGCTTTCCTTCAGTAATTGTCCTTTAAAAGTCCAAATACCTGTTGTCCAAATGGTGATTAAGCACCATCTGTACAAACTTTGAGGCCATTTTCAGTGACTGGAAGGAAACAGATGACTCAGAGAAGCATGGTGACACAGATCATCAGTGACCCTGGCTGAGCCAGAGAATTTCAGTGGAGCAGCCCTGTAAACCCAGGCACCTCCTGGCAGCCTTTTGAGGCTCATGGCAAAACAGCCAGCAGCAGTTTTCAGAGCGCTGTGGAAACCCCGATTTGTGAGCTGTTTTCAAACAGCCATCCCTCATGGCACAGCTGTAATCCATCTGGTCCTACTGTTAGACCCTGAGATCTGGTTTGGAGTGCTGCTGGGTGAGAAGGTGATGCAATGTGTGGGCTTCATGGCAGAGCGCTCAGGCCAGGAGGTCCATGGTTGGTGTGGGACCTCCCAAGACCTTCATGCTGTGGTCCTTTTCCTCAAAATGGTGACCAAAGATCAGTGAAGGTAGTGTCACCCTGGAAGAAGGTGACAGCATCCACTGATAGGTGTTGGGAGATGTCTTCTCATGGGAGCAGAAAAGTTGTGCTCAAATCCCTTCTCTTCACACCACCTCACCTGCCTTGTACATGACATGTTTCTGTAGTCCCTTGGGACTGGGATAGCATCCAAACTGAGGACATGGTAGTGGTGCATGGGAGGCAGAGGACCAAGCTGCTGCCTCTGGTGGCCCAGCAGTGAGGAGCACTTGGTCAAAGTAGGATATGCAGCAGGATGTTTTGCAGGAGAAAGCAAAACCCAGCTTTAGCAAAGTCCAACAAAAACCCCCTTTAATCCTGTGTTTTGAAGGAAGTTAGGGGAAACAAAACAGACTAAGGTTGGGAAGACTGAGTGGATTAGATGTTTTGAAGGATTTGAGATTTCACTGATCCCATGGTTACAGGAGGTGGATCTGGGTCCTGAGGAGTGCAGGCACAACTAAGCCCACAGAACTGAACAGGGATCCCTGGGTGATGGATGAGGAGTGAAGTGCTCCTGTTTTTTGTTTGTGCGGGAACTGTAGCTTGCCACTTTTCCCCTTTGCTTGCTGTGTTTGTTATTCTCCAGCTCCACCGTGGCTTGTTTGTGGCTTGCCCGAACTCTGCTGATTTGCAAGATGTGATGCTGGAGCATCTTTGAACTCAGATCCAACAGCAAGGATGAGGCAGCCTGGACTTTGGGTGATGGCAGCGGTGTGGGAGGATCATCAGGAAAACACTTCTCATTTGGTGGGAGTGTTTTGCTCAGCTCCTGCTCATGGTGCTGTCCATGCTCACTGCATTGGGATGGCAAACTGGTGTGAGATATACTGGGGGT
The DNA here is from genome assembly GCF_017590135.1 of Pyrgilauda ruficollis. Taxonomy (NCBI): domain Eukaryota; kingdom Metazoa; phylum Chordata; class Aves; order Passeriformes; family Passeridae; genus Pyrgilauda; species Pyrgilauda ruficollis. The sequence continues at coordinate 189,248 of NW_024510433.1, read as the reverse complement.
GTGCATGTATCTGGAGCTTGTATCCTCTGCACAGCTCAGTGCCTTCAGATCCTGAGAGGTGATGGCTGGGACAAGAAATAAGTAGGTCTCAACAAGGAGCTGTGATTAAGACAGCTTTACCACAAGTGAGGCCTAGACAGATACAATAGGGCCAGAAGCTGGTAAAACTATTAGGCAGAGTTTAAGTAAAATGATCTGAAGACAGTGCTAAGACAAGTAAAATTTTGCTTGGCTTAACACACAAAACACAGAAGAAAAGGAGAAAAAAGAATTTATCCTGTGAAAGTCTCAGCTGGTTCAATTTCTAGTGACAGTCAAAGAGTTAAAGTGATATGTTGGGAGTTATGAGTGTTTATCTAAAAGAAAAGTGGCAGGTGAAAGGGATAAAATAACACAGTTTGTAAAGCAATGCAATATGTTTGAATTATCCAAGGATCAGAATAGGAATTTGGAAGGTAATATTGGATAGAAGGAAATGAGAGATGGAGACAGAAATAGGATGTGGCAAGATCAGCTTGAGGTGGCTTTCCCATTGGTTATTGCAAAGGGAAAAAAAGGGGTTGGTATCATTAGGACCATTGTGAATTTGTCTGTTAGAGGGGCTTTTTATTATACTTTTAGAGTTAAGCTTAGGGCCTCTGCTGTATCAGGATGCAGAACAGACTGTCCTGAGCTGGGTTTGGCTGGAAAAACATGTGCAGAGTCTGTTAGTGTGCTCAGAATGCCCCTGAACAGCCCTTGTTCTCAGATGACCTGTGGTACACCCAGTGCTGTTCCTGACTGAGTGCTGCATCTTTTGCTTCCTCCTCAGTGTGCTGTGAGTGCTCAGCCCCATGGCAGAGTTGGGTTCCCCCCAAATCTCTGGTGGGCTGAGCACTTGTTCAGCAGTGCTGAAACAACTGCTTTCCATCTGCCCAACCAGGTGCTTCTGCTCTTGCCTCCATAGTACGAGGAGGTTTTCTTCATGGGGGGAAGCATGTGGGTGAAAGAGTGTTGACACCATGGGAAGATGCATGGGATGCAGCTGGGAAACTGCTCTGCTAGGAGAGCTTGGGCACTTCCAAAGGGCTGCTCTTAAACTGTGGCAGAGCCATGCAGGAAGATTTAAAATAGATGTATCCCACTGCCCTCACTCTTAATTGGCTTTTACAACCTTGTCTTCACCTGCTCTCCAGGCACCATCCCCACTAGCCCAGAGATCAACTTTTCCTGGGCTGTTTGCTTGGTTCTGGGACGTTTCCAGCTCATGCTGGCTGAGAAACTCAGAGAGTGCTTGGGGAAGTTGCAACACCTCCACCATTGCCTCTTCCTGGAGCCTTCTGCCTGGACAGCTCTGAAATTTCTGTTCGCCTCCTCAGACACATCTTCATCCTTACCTGTACTCCCCTAAATGGTATGTTGTTGCCTCCGGCACCTTCATCTGACAAAGCCCTTGGATGGCAGCTCACAGCCATGATGTTGGAAGATGCTTTCCCATTCCATAAGTGCCTTTTCTTATCATGGCACTTACAATTTTGCACTTTGGCACTCACCAAGGAGACCAGGACTGAGTTCCAGCCTTTGTGAGGTTTACAGGTACAGTGACAGACACCAGCCTTCTCTAACCAAGAGAAGGTAAAAGAAGAGATCAATGAGCAATTGATGCCTTGACTTCCTGAACCTGCAGGCTCCCCAGAGCAGGGGCTCCAAGGTCACCATAGCCCCAGTGACATTTCTTTTCAGTCTGATATTTCCTAGCTATGTCACATGGAAAATTGAGATGATGAAGTGACTTGATTGAGAAAAAATGTCACAAAGGACTGATTTAATTTGCATCTAACTCAGCTCTGAGGCCCTCCCAGGTATGCTAAGCTTCTTGATGAAAATCAAATGGTGTCATATTTTTCAGCTGGTCAGGTAGCAGAGTACTCACCCCAGGCCAGGTCTCAGATGAGCTATCTGCAGGGCTTCTTCCACTGCTGCTTCTTTGCTTTGGTTGTTCTAGCTTTTCCCATGGTCATCTCAAAGTTCACTTTTCTTCACAGCATCCTGGAGGTCTGGTCTGTCCCACTCTTCCCTTGTGGTCCCAAGCCCCTTGAGAGTGTAATCATTCTGCAATGGTTGTTCAGAGAAGCTGTGGCTGCCCCATCCCTTCAAGGCCAGGTTGGATGGGGCTTGGAGCAACTTGGTCTAGTGGAAGGTGTCCCTGCCCATGGCAGGGGGCAGAACTGGATAAGCTTTAAGGTCCCTTCCTGCCCAAACCACACTGTGATTCTGTGATCTTCATGGTGTCCTTGAAAGTGGCTGCAGGCAGACCATCACTTTGTATTGGCCTCATGGAGGTTGTCTGTGCAAGGTCTGTTACTCCTGGTAATTCTGAGATGCCACATGAATACTGATGTTCCTTTTTACTTTTCCTCCAGAATTCCATGTTTATTCACACTTCAAATTAAGCTACATAGTAACCACAGTGCCTAGACCCTCTGCTCTGTTCTGAACATATACTATATTTCTGTGGTCATTCCTGTACATCTTGTTTTACAGCCAAGTCCTCCATAACCCTGCTACATTAAATTTTTTTTGTAACAACTTCCTTCCTGGACAGTAGCTTAACAAGAAATTCTGCAGTACAACAGGATGCCTGGACTGTCTTTTTTCAGAAGCAGCCTGAAAACTTCCCTTTGAAAGTTCTAATTCTTGGGTTCACGAGCTATTTGCTGATAAACTTCTATACACCATCTTCCTCTCCTTAAGAAAAGTGGAGACTTTGAGGCTATAAATTTGATGCTGTCAGGTGCTGCTTTCCTGCGTGTTTGGTGGAAGCTGTAGATGTGAGGGAAGATGCAGCAGCACTTCTGGTTCCTACATCCTCTCCTGGCCACAGCAATTTTTCTGACAGTTCCTTGGCATGTTGTGGGATGGTGCATCTCTTGTTTCTTAACCAGCAAAACAATGATGTACATGCAGGTCGTTGAAATCATCTTGCAGACCAAAGGATGAGAGCTGGAGAAGCCTGATGGCTTCTCAGATTATGCTGTAGGGAAGAAGTCACAGTCCACTGTGCTGTGACTCGGTGAGCAAACAGCAGGTACATTGTTCTGGTAGTGGTTTATGTACCTCTATGACATCACCTATGGGCACCTAGGGATGATAAGATAGGTGAGAGGTGACCAGCCATCATAGTTTCAGTTCCTATATTACAGTATAGTCACCAATGAAGACAGATTACCTACCTGCTGGTTGCCTGCTTTGCCACCCTGCTTGATAGTCTTCCTTTGGAAAGGGCTTGAGGTGGTGGTGAGACTTTCTCATGGGCTGCATTTGCCTACTCCCAGCTCAGGAAGCTGAGACACCTGAAGAGACAGGCTATTGCATTTCCCCACCTCTTCTTATTAAGCCTTGCTGTAATAGCCTCACGACCCTCTGAGTAAAGAATTTCTTCCTAACACCCAATCCAGTCTCACCTCTTTTAGCTTAAAATAGTTTCCCATGGTCCCATCACTATCTGCCCATGTAAATTATGGGAGCAAAGCTGTGATAATGCAACAACTGTCCTAGACCAGACCCAAGAGGGACAAGTAGGCTCAACAGCCACTGAGGAGCTTGGGGTGGGTTAATTTTTCGCACTGCTGAGCAAATGACTCTAATTAAGGCTTGCAATTTGTGCTTTAATTTGTGGTGATGAAGAGCTGGAAGGAGAGGACCCTGGTGGATCATTTAGCTCCTTTGGACCAAACATCTAATGTTGAGGCACTGCCAGAGCAGTCTGGGGATCCACAGTGGTATGGAGCTCACCTAGGCAATGCTCCTTGCACATGCACTTGAGAAAATACTGATGGTCAGATCTGGGATGGGAGAAGGAATGTGTTGCCAGGTCTGGAAGCCAGCCTAGGAGAGATCATAGCTCCTGAGGACTGAACACAGGCACAAGGATGGTACTTGCATATGGCTGCATCTCTGGATCCCTGGTAAGGAGCTTGGTGGCTGCAGAAACACCCTGGACATACCTGTGAGGGATGAGAAAGGCAGAGCCTGGTGCAGGTGCTGCTCGAGCTCCAGGTGTGTGTGGTCCAGCCTAAATGTTGTGATGCAGGGCCTAATCCTCAGCCCAGCTCCTGCCCCTTTCTCTCCTCCACCCACACAGAGTGTTACAATTCAGTCCAAGGTAGGTTGCACAATTTATTTTCCTGTGCTTAAAGCAGGATTTTGGCAGTCAGGGTTGGGAGGCCTCTCTGAGGAGTGCTGGCTGGGTGCCCTCCTGTTGTCACGGTATCATGCTGCTGTCAAAGGCTCTGCTTCTGCTGGGTGTCTGTCCTTCAGCATGGCCTTGTGCAACAGCCTAGTGCTGCTGAAGGACGCACTGCACGGCCAAGGCACCAGTGACATCTTCAGCAAGTGCAGATGGAAGTGATGGTCACCCCAGTGTGGGTTCTCCTGTGCCAGACTGATGTGAGGCCCATCATGCCCAATTACAGGTGGCATGATGTGTGTGGTGTGGCAACTCTAAGGAGGACTGATCCTCTTCTTTACCTGCCCATGCAGCGAGACACCATTCTGTCCTTGACGTATCTCTTTGGTAGTCCTACACACTTCTTCCCTACTGTCTCCATCACCTACAGCCCTACAGCCAGCTGGTAAAGTCATGTGTATAAAGGGAGAGAAGGAGATGCAGGAGAATTACTGTGCTCATTGCTGAAGGAATATGCAAAGGGATTTGCTGTAATGTTCACTGATGGTGTGAGGGAGGGAAAGGATACGAGTGCTAACTTATGCTCCGTCAGCATCATTAATGTCACCCACAGTGATTTAATTGCTTTGCAAGGAGCAGTGGGTGGGGCTGAATGTGCCTAGGGAGGGAGAATGAGATAGTTGGGAGTGATGGAAGTGTCCTTGCCTGGTAAAGGACATGACCGTGATGTGGTCAAAACAGCTGGAGAAAAATACCAGCTCTGCACATGTGCTTGGCTGTGCCGGGCTTGGACTGGATCCGGGATGGAGAGTTGGGAAATGTGAAGCCCAGAGTTTGAAATAGCTGAGGCTGAAGGTTCCCGACACCTAGGTGGATTTTCCAGTAGAAAAGGCAAAGAAAACAGAAGAAGCAGATTATAGTGGTAAAGTTGTGAGTTTGGGGAATGGGAAAAAAGTAATGAATTTACCCTTTGGAGCAGGGTGGAGAGGACTTGGAGGTGATGTCCCATTTTTGCTATAATGATCTCGAGTTGGCAGTGGGACATCCAGGAAGGTTTATGAGGGGGAGAGGTCAGCCCCTGAGCTCTCAGAGGAGGGATGAGCTTACTAAGGAGAAGGTGTTGGGGGACTGAGGATGAGGACCTAGTGCTGGGCCTGTGCAGCTGGAATGGGGCTGAGCCTGTGGCAGGATGCAGTGGTGGGGAGAGGGATAGTGTGATGTGGTCTGATGCATGTGGGATGCAGGGGACAGGCGGAATAGGTGGAGGGCATTGGAAGAGGAGAACACAGATATCTTGATCTGTCTATGGTCACAGAGAAGCTAGTGTCTCAGTACACCTTGTTTCAGGAGAAGAGTGAGGCATCTTTTTTTTTCACTGGAGACAATTCCTTACCTGAGGCTGAAGCTGCAGTGCGGAAAAGAAGTGCTGGAGGAGTAGGATCCACCAGGGGAAGAAAGAAGCTGTTGGAAGTAAGGGTTTTTGGGAGGCTCAGGCATAATTTTCTCCCATCCTACCATGCTCTTTCTGCAACAAGTTAAACTTAACAAAATATCTATTAAACCCTGCCACCAGAGAGGCTGAAGGGAGAGAAGACATTGGTTTTACCATGAGCCTATGAAAAGGTGAGCTTTGAGAGCACGCAAATGGAGGGCTACAGCTAAAGAAAGGAGATGAGGCACGGTGTACAGCTGGATGCAGCAGCAACCCCTGCTGAAGCAAGAAGCTTCAGACTGTCAGGAACAGTGTGAAAAGGATTTAGCCAATGCTTCTGGCTTGGAGGAAGGACAAGGGACAAGTAAAATGCACTCTGTGGGCAGCTTGGAGCATACTTGGGTATCAGGCACTACATCCACTCCAAATCCAGCAAACTGCATCACAGCAATGGAGGCAAAAGGCAGCAGGTCCCTGACTTGGCATCTGTGGGCAGTTCTTGCCCCTTCCTAGCTCAAATGCACCTCGAGCCCACTGGCAGGATGTTTCCAGCAGCACGCAAGGTAGCTGTGGCTCCTTGGCTGTGGGCAGGACAGGGGAGCACTGTTCTAAGCAGATGGATATTGATGCCCTCTCCACAGGAGGAAGTCACAGACTTACTGAGATCTAAAACTTGTCTCTTAAGCCAGTGGTGTGTCAAGTGGTTAAGGCAGAAGTAAGCTCTATTTCCACTGATGGGAAAGCAGGGGTGCTGTCTGTGGTCCAAACACCAGCATCTCCTGAGGAGAGACTGGAGGAGGTACAAAGAGAGCTTTAGTGTTCTCTTTGCGTTGTCAGGAGGGACCACGTGGGCACCTCTCTTCCTAGCTAAGGACTCTTGGGAGGACACCAGCAACCATAAGGTGTCTGCAGCACATTATGGTTTTACATAGCCCAGTGGAGCTGATTTCAGGACAGGAAAACCCCATGGCTTGTTCAGCACAAACTTATCATTTAATAGACAAAGTAAATATGAAAACACATTTCTAAACCCTGCTGTGGTGTTGAAACTTACACTTATGAGAAGAACCAGAGTGCTGCAGAGCCAAACTAACCCTGGGTGGCATTTGTAGGGCTTAGCTTTCATTGCAGCCTGAAAAAATCCCATGAGATTATCTCCATGCTGATTTGAATTATCTTGTTCAGCTTTGGCCCTCATCCTAGATGGACAAGGAGCAGAAGACTTGGGCAATGGCCTGAGGTCTGTGACCTCCTCTGCATGAGCTGGAAAGGGAAGAACTGTCTCCAAGGTATTTGAGGATTTGCAGCCTTGGAGGGCTGATGAGATGGAACCATGGGAGGCAAAGCTTAGATTCCCCCACCCCTGCCCCCTCTGCAGGGATTTAATGCTGTACCCTTGGCCAACTGAGCCAACTGAGAGAGGCAGACCTTGCTCTGGTGAGGAGATCTCTGGTTTGCACTGAAATGGACCCACCCACGGTGCTCCACCTCAGGACCCACCTAGGGTGTCCCTCCCCACCATCTGGCACATTTTGCTGGAGGTTTATTGGAATTGGTGCTGAGCAGGCAGGAGAGAGGCAGCTGGGGTTTGCCCTAATGCAAACCTCCCTCATCCTGCACTGCTTCAAGTCAGTTGTCAGCAGATGGTGTCTGGAGGCCTTCCAGTGACCACAGGCTCTCCCCCAGCCCATTGCTGCCATGGCACAGATGGGATTTCACATATGCCTGTGCATTCCTCCAACCTTTTCCCTCTCAAGGAAGAACAAGAAGACTGCAGGTTTTGCAGGGACCCCCTCCTTCAGCTGGGAGGGTGATGGCCACCCTGGGCTTTCCTGGACCATGCAGGGAGCTCCCTCCTACACAGGAGGGCTTGGCAATGCTGAGCCTCACCTGTTGTCTTGAGGTGTCATTTTGAGGTTTTTCTCTGCTTCCCTTTTACTTCTTGACTCATGGACCACTGGGTGAGGGAAGAGGAACTGGTTCACTTTACACCTTCCCTCACAGTGCCCCTCTGCTTATTAGTTCTCCAAATATTTTGTATTGCAGCCCAACAGCAAGGACTCTGCACTAACCCACTCCTAGGCAGAGGGAAGCCAGAGCAGGCAGGACAGTGCCTTGTCCTCATGCAGTGTCCCAGGGAGCAGGACAGGACAGCTGGGGCCCTGTTGCACTAGATCTCTGTGATTTCAGGGCACACATGGCAGCATTCCTCTGGCTGAGTCCTTCTCTTGATGCTTCCTAAGGGTGACACAGTGATAGTGGCAGAGCACCAGCATTCCTCCACCCCCAACTGCTCTACTTTATACTTTTGCTTTTCTCAGCCTTCATCAGGATAGGGACTGTCCCCCAGTGTCTTCCTGAGTGAGGAGAACAGGCACATGGAGGAGAAAGAGGAGACCTGTTGTGGGACGCCTGCGAGATGTGGGCAATTATGATTCAGAGGAGAAGAAATCAACTTGGGTTTTCTCCCATCAGCTCTCAGCTCCATTAAGTGTCAGTGGATTGCAGGTATCACTGCCCTTCATTGTCTCCAGTGGAACCAGGTACTGGAGAAGAGTTGGGGGAAAGGGAGCATGGTGGGACCATTGTGTCCTCCGATAGCCCTAGGCAGCCACTGAGGAGCTTCTGTAAATCAGAGCAGTCCCTGGAGCTGCTCCAAAATCCATCCATTCTCAGGAGGCCTTCGAGCATCCCACAACAAGGAGGTGCAGGAGTGTCTCACATTGCCCTCATGAACTGAACACCCTGGATGGGCTCCACATGGAACTTAACTCTTGGAGGACAGTGCCACCCTGTCACCACCTGCCTGTCCCTTGCCATGCACCTGGCTGCACAGGCTGGCTGTGCTCTTTCCCTTCCTGAGGCTTAGCCAGGCCAGTGGTGCTCCAGGATGCTCAGCACGTGCCTTTAAACAAACAAAAATACCTACAATAGAAGATTTCAAATGTTGTACTACCGTTGCCTTAAACACTTCTTGTCTGCAGCACTCCAAAAGCAGGAGGAGCCCATCCGACAGAGCTGGCATCACACAGGTTCCCAGACAGCCAGAGAGCAAACATGTCTGCCAGCACAGGACACCAAGGGGCTCTGGCTTCAGCAATACATACAGCAAAGCAGACAAAACAAAATAAAAAAGCCAACAGTGATCAGGTTTTTTAAACTTTAAATATTTTTTTCTTTAAAATCTGTTTTTCTCTGTGGTTCTGTCTCTGTAAAGAGCTGTGCTCTCCCAGCAGTATCATTGTCACTTCCTCAGTCCTGGCTGTGGGGCAAGGGAGAAGCAGGGTCAGTTAAAGAGGATACAGGTGGGCGCGCTCCCCTGTGCATCACCGGCATGTGTGGATCTCCACCACCCGATGGCAGGGTTTGCACTTGACGGAGCAGCACCAGTGGAATTTGCAGCTGCACCTTTCCACAACCTCCACTTCGTCCGTGTGAAAGCCACGGCCGCAACACATCAGCTCGCAGCCATCGATGGCCTTGGAGGTCTTGTTGCACTGCCGCCCACTGGTGCCCAGGACCCCATTCTTGAGGTCATGGTCACAGAAGTCAGGACTGGAGTCTAGGTAGACGAGGTCCTCGTCTGTGTGTGGCTTGAACTGGGAGTTTTTGGGCACCAGCACTTTGGTGGATCCAATCTCGCTCTGTTCGACCTCTGTGGCACCATCAAATTTCTCCTTCAGGACGTTGCCCACTTTGCGGAAGGGGGGCATGGCTTTCCAGCATGTCTTGAACTCGCATGAGCCTGACACACCGTGACACTTACATTCCACCCGCATGTTGTTCAGGATTGCCTGGAGGAACAGACACAAGGAACAAGATGGGATGATCAGTGCAGGATGGACGTAGCAGGGAGGGTGCAATGGATAGGGCCTGGGAGGGCTGTGCAGAAAACACTGCTGGGTGGGTATGGGATTAAAAGAAGCCCAAATGGCTCAAGCCATGGCTGCAAAGCCTGGCTGGGATGCTGCAGAGTGGTGCCAGCTGCCTAGGTTTTCTCCTTGCCCTTACCTTCCTCCCTGCCTCGTTGTTGTGGAGGTTCATTAATGCTCTGTTGGAAGAGGCCCCTTTGCTCCTCTCACGGACATCGATGAAGGACTGCGAGAAGGCCACACCGTAGGCGATGTTATCAGAGCAGCCCGACCACTGGAAACCTGAGGCAGAGAGCGCAGATGAGACAGGTACTGCCACCCTGTAGTGCTTGAACTCTCCAGCCCTGCTTTCCCTAAAATCCAGCTGGCCTGCCCTCTCTCTGTCTTGCTACCTACTAGTCTGCGCCACATGGGAACATGGGAAGCTAGGGAGTGTGGTCCTGGGACAAGATGTTTTCAGTCCAGGATGCACCCAGGTGTCTTTTTGAGGCAGTTACATGGACTAACCAGCATTTTGGTTTTTTTAAACTTTTCCCTCTTTTCTGGATGGCTCCAGAGAGTGGGTTTGAATTGCAGATATTTTGGCTACTTTGCGTCCCCATGCAGCTGCAGCTGCTCCCTGTTCAGACACTCACCCTGTGGGCTGCCCCCTTGCACTGTGCGGTCACATCCACACTTGTCCAGCTCGCCACTGCTGCAGGCGCGGGTCACAGCGAAGGCCACCCCTGCTGAAGAGATGGCATAGACGAACGCTGCCTCTCGTGTCCCTGCAATGGCACAAACCATGGTGGGAAAGGTGGCAGAAAGTCTGAGGCAACACGAGTGGGAATTCTGGAGGTAATGCAGCCCGGTGGCCAAAGGCTCTTGGTAGACTGCCACATGTGTCTCTTCTCCTCTCCCCTCTTAACTCTGGTATGGCACATAAACTCCCCTGAAAAGCTGGTCTGAAAGACAGCTCTTGGCAAAACATGCTACACAGAGCTATCAGGCTAAACCCTTTGCTCTGTCACTTCCTCCTAAAATAGAGGCAGCATGTGCAGGACCCTCATTGTCCCCACCCTCAGGGATGCTGTTTGCTTAGTGCCAAGCCTGGACCTGACTCATCAGAGACCCCTGGGTGCTGGGAGATATTTTGCAGAAGTGAGGGCCCATTTTTGCAGAAGTGAAGAAGCTGGGAACTGCCCCACAACGTTAAAAACATGAATGATGGGTGAATGGTAAAACCTGGCACTAGGAGAGACAGAGGCTGCACTGCCAATGTGGGCAGAGCTCTCTAGAGCTTACATGGAAGACTGTCTTGCCTTGTGCTTGCAAGGCAGCTCTGCCGTGAAATCTTTCCTGCATCCAAAATAGCTGTCTGCTTTCCACATCCAGGAACATTCCCTGCACATCCTTGCCATTGTCTTTCACAGGGTCATGTAGCTCACAGTGCCTCCCAAACTACCCTGCAAAACCCTCTTCTGCTGCCAAAGCACCTCACACAACCCCACCAGTGTCCAGGGTGCAGTGCAGTCCCAGCTTTTGTGTCTACCTATGTGGTGCCACATGGTTGAGAAAAGCTTGTTTTGCAAGTTATCGCATCCCTGGGCATGAACACACAAAGTGGCAGGAGCAGGGATCAGCTTCAGCAACACACAATCCCCACTATCCTCCGAGGCTGGTTGAGGGCACAAGCCCTGCATTTCTGAGCAAGGAGGGCTGGTATTTGGGGTGGTCCCATGTTTGGTACAGAGGGGCAATGGCTTGTGAGCAGGCATCACTCAGCTTGCCAGTCAGAGGGCAGCTACTTTGGTGGTCGCATCCCAGACTTTGGTGGCCCAGCTGGCAGTGGCTGGGGAGGACCCAGCCAGTGTGGGACTGAACTGCCTCCAAGTTAATCGAGGTTAATAGTAGGATCATGTTGGTCGGTTTGTGCTGTGGCTGCCTAAAAAGAGACGACTTTTAGTTTCTGGTATTTCTGGTATTTCCAGTCCCTGAACCTTCACAAGAAGAGATCTTCATCCCTGCATTGAGGGGAGGAAAGTCAAATAAGGAGCCAGGGGGATGCTTTGGTCTAGGGGTCCTGGGATGGGAGGTGAGATAGTACCTCAGAAATAGCATCTGAGGGGAGGCAAGGGATGCTTCAGTGATCTTAAGGGGTTGCAGAGGGGTTTTCCCCGCTGTATCCTCACTCCAGTTCTCTGGTTTGATTACAGTCCTGTGCTTCTGGAAAGTCAGGGTGCAGCTGGGATCAGAGGGGCTGGGGGCTGCTCTAGCCATATCCAGCCCTGAAGGCTGGTGGCAGGGGATGATACTGCCACATGTTCTTCCCATGCCAGGCGGCACTGAGCCATCCTCCTGACGGTGCCCCCATTGATGCTCTGCTCAAGAGTGGCCATGTGCCAGCCTGGCAGCAGCCACTGCTTCAGCACTGCCCAGAAAAGAGACTGAGTAAATGCACTCATGGCTTTATGGAGTGGAGCTCCTGGGTTTGGTGGGGAAGAGATGAGACCAGGGTGACTTTAGGACCTTTGTTCAAACTTGGCATGTCCTTGTCAATGGGTGTGGAAAAGGTTCAGAAGAGCTGAGGATCAGCATGAGTCTGAATATGCTGTACCAAACATACTGAATAGACCCCCGCTGAAGTGCACAGGGACCTGTCCACCCCATGATCCATCACTGGGCAGGCCATTCCTGACCTTCCCCAGCCACCGGTTCAGGGGAAAGCAGACAAAATCCCACCTGCAGCCCACCAGACTGCTTTTATAGCCATTCCCCCAGCAGCACCACCCCAGACACGTCCTTCCAGCTCACCTTGCGTCACCACCTTGCCAAAGACAGGCAGGGTGTCCAGCGTGGAGCAGTTCCAGCGGCGGTTGCGGAATTGGTACTGGCACTCCTCAATGGCCAGCTGGGCTCCGCGTCGCACCGAGTCCATCACCTCCAGGTTCCTCTTGCACATCTGCACCTGGCGCTGGATCAAGCCCTTCAGCTTCTCACAGGTCTCCTCCTCAGAGATGCTCCCCACTGAAGACAGCTTTGCCAGGTACCTGCCATGACACCAGCACAACAGGTTAAGAGGCAAGGGCTGGGGGAGCCCATATTCAGCTGGGACCCACGTTTAGCCTTCCAGAAGACAAGGAGACTGAACCTCTTACCCCCTCCATAGCTGAGACCTGCTGCCCATCTGGGGGTCACCTTTAAATGTACCACAGCAGCAGCTCTGCATGATGCATTTCTGGCTGACAGAGAACAAGCCCAAGCAAAACAACCATCCCTCTGCAGCCTAGTTCCTTTCTCTTGGGGAGTCCAGCTGTTGGCTCCCCTTTTCCTCTGTTGCCTGCAAGGAAGATATTTTCAGCACTGTCTGAATGTGCCTGGTCAGGTCTCCCGAGTATCGGAATATCCAAGTGCTACTAGGAAAAGCCAGAGGTCTCCGAAGTCAGCCAAAACAAGCAGGACAGGCACTTGGCTGCCAGCTCCATCTGCCACAGTGCTCCCACAGCGTGGCTGTGTGCTCATAACTGGCAAACATTGCCCCCCAAACCACTTCCCTCCTGGAGGCTGCTTTTAGCTGCCCCAGACCCCAGCAGGCAGGGATGGCCTCTGGGAGCTGCCAGGTTTCCTGTCACTTGGGATTCAAGCAGGGTTTGAAGCAGGGAAGCAGAATCAGGAGCCTGCCAGGGCAAAATTGCACAGGCTGGGCACTTCCTCCACCAGTCCAGCTTGTGAACAGGGCCATGAGGTCTGTCTTTGCTGATCTGGAAAAGACTGGCCCTGTGTGGAGGGGACCATGTGTTCTGCTTTCCATAGCACCATCCTTAGCAGTAAAAGTCACAGAGCTGCTCTTGGGTGTCAGTATTAGAAAAATGAGGGAGCAAACACCTTGAAGAGCAAGCACCTCAAAAGCTCTCAGCATTTCTTTGTCCAGTGTGTGGACATGATGATCCCTGCTGCACATCCCAGTAACTCAACCTCCCACCCCTTGTTGTGTTGTGGGCATGGTGTCCATGCTTGCCCATTTCCCAGTTTCATCTTCCTGCCCCAACCTCTGGAACACAGAAGGAGCTTAAGATAGATCCAGTCAGATTTTCCAATGAGGCTGTGTGATAATCCAATATCCTCTACAACTGTTAGTGACTGTGTTGGCAGGTGCATATATGAGGCTCCCTCCTTTCTGTGGCTGCTGGTAGCCACTTCAGATGACCCTGCCATAGTGGAGCCCTGACTGCTGTGGACATGGAGGGGCCCCTGCACAGGACAGGTGTAACTCACATTTGCACCCGTCCACTAACCACAATGAGCTTTAGTGTCCTTGGGAATTACCAGCATTGTCTCACATTGCTGCCTTGTCTGCACCAAGAGCTGCAAGTACTGAGCTTTTTGGAAACTTCATTCCTTGACTCTGCATTTCCCAGCCCTACAGAACTTGTGGGTTTTTTGGTTTGTGTGTTTTTTTAACTCCTCCTCCCAAGTTGCAACATCCTGCAAAGGATTTTTCTTTTGAAGCACTGCTTGTCTCCGAGAAGTGACTGTGCAAAAGTGGCTCCTACTCCCTGCCTGTTCCCATGTGTCCCAGGAGCCAGATCTGCTGACTTCAGCCACAAAATCAAGTTGTCACAGCCTCTTCCTCCCATTAACCCTGCCAGTCTGCCCCAGGAGGAGAGAACAAGATTTTCTCTTCTGTGCATCAGCAGAATTATTCACCAGCTTGGTTTTATGCTCACAACTGGGGGGGGTGCTGGCTGTGGGAGCCAGGGAGAAAGCTGTCTTGGCTCATGGTGTCCATGGGGAGTCTGCATGGCAAGATGTCAAAAGTATTCAGTTTTCCCTCTGTGTGATCATGGAAGCAATGCTTCTCTGACAGTGGGAAGAGGCAGACTGCTGGGGTTTCAGAGCCAAGTGCTGTTAAAGCCTTTATACCAGCAAATCATCTTTGCCCAAGGCTTCCTGCTCCTCCAAGGGGACTGCACTGTTTGCAGAAGACAGGACCTGATGCACACAGGTGCCTTGAAAAACCCACTGTGGCCAAAGTCGGGACTGTCACGTTTCTGCTGGCCCGCACACCACGCAATGGGTGTCCCCAGCCCTGCAGTGCAGTCCCAGACATGGAGTGCAACAACTGCTGTTCTCACATATTGTTGCACGTGGCTGACCTGGGGTGAAGGCACCAAACCACCGCTGGAAACTTTAAGGATGTTGAATGCTGAGCACACACAGGGTGTCTGTAACAGCTGTCTCCTCCCAAGTCCAGCCATCATTCTAGTTTGGGCAAAGGGAAGATGACACACAGCAGAGTAGTAAGATTCAGCTCAAGACAATATGGGTTATTGATCAGCTTTGAGCCTGGAAACCAAGAAAATCAGAATCTATCTCCAGCACCAACCCCTTGTGCTGATTTGGCTTTCCCCTCTGCCTGGCATTTATCATGGCAGGCAAGCAGCTCCTTCAAAGCTGTGAGACTGGTCCTACAGATGAGTCAGTGCCTGCTTTGAGTGCAGACACATTGGTGAAAGAGTTCTGTGACACAGTGTAGCACCCAAATTATTATCAGCTCTGCTCAGGATGGGGCATCATCTCCTTTTCTAATATATTTTCCAGCTTGAGATTCAAAGCACACATAAAGGAAAGTGTGACAAAAGCCTTTCAAGCTTTTCCAAGAAGATGCACCTGATAAGGTGCCTTCCCAACTCACATTTAATGCTATTTAGGACTACAAAACAAAGGCCAAGGATGCTTCAAAGATAGGTACAGCTCTCCAATAACAGGTCTGGTGATTTGTTTTGCAATGCAGACAAATAAGATGAAACTATCCAGAACAGTGCTCTGGCCTCTCTCCCCCTTGACAGGTCCTGTATCCTATCACCCCTCCTTGGCCTACGTTTGCCAGCCCCTCTGTGGAGATGGAGGCAACTGTGCCTAAAATGCTGTGGCCCCATCATGCTACTAGTTTGTTACTCATCCAGGAGAACTATCACTGCTTTCCAAAAGACAAGGTTTTTGATGGGGGAGGAAGCTCCCATCCTGATCCCTGGTTCAGGATCCAGAGGTTGAGGCAAGGATTTAAGGAAGTGCCTTTGCCAAAGGACCTCAACTTTGAGGCTTTCACATGGCATCTCATCACACCACACTCAGGAATACCAGGTAGGAATATCTTATCCCCTTCCCCTCTCTGGGCAGATGAAGAGTTAGGTAAGAGCTGGGAAACACACTCTGCCCTCATCAGCACTCAGAGGTGCTTCCATCTCACGTTTCTCAGGGCAGTGGAGCATCAAGGTTGTCAGGAATCAAACACATCTGCAGCATCCCATGGTCCCCATGGAAACCTGACTCTAGCACTTTGTCTGGTCATTAACAAGAACTTTGCTCCAAACTTTGTTTCCCTGGGCTGAAGTGGTAAAATCTGCAACCAAAGCCTTTGTCTACCTGCACAGAGAGCTAGACAGGCACTGCAGGAGGAATGCAATAAACAGCTCCTGCTCTCTACAAAGCCTCAATGCAGATCCTCCATCATGACATCACATCTCAATTGCTATGCAGAGGTCTAGATTATAATTTAAGTCTCACATGCAGCCTCAAAACAGCCCTGTTTGTGGAAAACAAATCCAAACAATAGCATGTTTTCTTCCTTTTCGAAGACTGGGCAAAGAATGTTTCAAGAGGAGAGGTGCTGCCCACACCATTTGTTTAAGTTCTGTCTTCTTGCTTCACATGGCCTTGTGTATTTCTTTTCTCCTGCCTTTAAATCCAGGCAAGTCACTTGCACAACAGACTCCCTTTTAAGAGTCACTGATTTAGGAGAAAACTGACCGAAAGCTTTTTTCCCCATCTGAAGTACTGAAATCAGGATTGAAGCCCCATAATTTAATCAGCTGCAGCTGATGCACTCTGCAAGATGGCAAGTAAGTAAATCTCAAATTCAGGGAGCTTTGGAAAGGTGGGGGATGTCAGAAAGCCCTGCTTAAATAAAAACTATGACAACACTTTCATGAGGAAGAATATTGGTGAAATGACAAGGAGAATTTGAAAGAGCCATAGCATCTGGCAGATACAGCCAGGAGGAGAGAGGAGAAGATTCCCTGCCATGGAAAGGTGTGGAAATTTCAGTCATTGACAAATACTCAATTGAGGTAGGTCAGAGAAGATACACTGGGGAAAGCAGAGATCTCTGGTGTTTCTTTTTTTGAAACAAATGAGTTTCAAGTGTGAAATTGTATTGTCTCATTTCGGGAATATTTTCCTGAAGATGGTAACTTTCAGACCCAGGCCAGTGGCATCCCTGATAAACCACTCAATAGATATTCTGAAATCAGGCTCAGAAGCTTCACCCTGCTCAGCAAATACTCAACCTTTGCACAAGATTGAGCGGCCAAGGCCACAAAAGGCTTGTCCAAGCCTTGAACTGTGAAGATGATTCAGCTCTGCTCCTGTCTGAGAGGCAGCAAACTCCCCCCCTGCTTGTGGAGGGGTCAGCAAGCACATTTCTGTGCCTCCTGAGGGTGCAGGGACAGTCAGCAATCAGCACTTGGGATTGTCCTAAGGATTGAGACAGCTCATGCAGGCAAGTTTCTTCTGGGGAGGAACTAAAGGCTTGTTTGTAATGTGAAAAATCCACTGAAAAACCCCATGCATCCCTTGCATGCATCTATCTGTCTCCATAGATATATCCATGCAGAGAGAGTTACTGACCAGTGTTATGGCTCCTTACAAGGAGCCATCCTGCAGATATGGAGAAGTGTTTTATCTTTGCTGCTTTCTCCTAGCAAGCAGGGTGAGTGAAGCTATGAAAGATGTCTCAGTCTGGCAGGCCAGATGATGCTCCGTGCAGGCCATACAGCTCCCATGATTTCTCACGGTGTCCCACATTAGGCTTAGTGCCAGTCTCCGTGTTCCAACAGCTCCAGGCTAGTAGGGCCCACCACATCCATGGTTCCTCAAGCCTGCCAACTTGGGAATGTTCCTGTCAGGATTTGTGGGAGACCTGCAAGGTTGCCCTTGTCCAGCTGCTGGCTCTGTAGCAGACTTGGCCCTCCCAGGGACCAGGCATCCCCCTGCTGGGATTAGTCATCCTGCCTTTCTAACTGTAAACTATGATTTACAAGTCACCACCTGAAAACCTGTCTGGTCTCTTTCTTGGAAGAAATACAGCTGTCAGCCTCAGTCCTTCCTGTCATAGGGCACCATCTCTTGGCTGAAACCTGCTTTTCACACCTGCTATTCACCTCCAATTAACAGCTGCAGAGAGAGTCACCCAGGAGAAGGCAGTGCTATGCCTATACCTCCACTCCTCAGCCCAGGGGTGAGCCTACACTTCCTGTCCCCCATCCCTTGGACTCTGCATCTAACACCATGCGCAGCCTGCAAACACCCATGCCCCAGCCACTGGTGGTGGCTTACCTCCTCATCACAAGTCTTTGTGGACAGCGAGATGGCCAGCTGCTGGTCCTGGGACAGTGCTGCTTTTTGGCTTTCTGAGCATGTGGGGGCAAAATCTCCACTTTTTAATGGGGGAGAGCAGGATGGAAGCTGGGAAGAGCCTGAAAAGCATGTGTTTTGGAAATCTGCTTAAAATGTGTAGGAAATTTCCTTTACTTCCTTTATAAGACAATAGAACCTACTCCTGGATTCAGGTACAGCACCTAGGCCTTATTGCAAGGGGAGGCAAGTGCAGGCCAACTTCTGCAGTGCTTTAGGCTAGACCTCATTGCAGAAAATCTGAAGAGTTTTAAGTTTTGATCAGAATTTGCAAATACGTGACAAAAAAAGCCTTCTACAGGATTAGTTTGATCTCACCCAACTTTCAACAGACCCAAGGCTGCTCTCCATTGGCCAAGAGACTCAATTACTTTTCCCCAAGTAATTTCATGAAAGCACAATACTGGCTCCAGTTCTGCTGAGCCAGCCAGATCCTGCAAGGCAGCTTCCTGGCTGTGAAGTGCAACAGCCCATGGCAACAGCTCCAAGAGAGCTTGGAGGATGCTGCCAGGGGTCACCCACAGGTGTTGGGGACAGACACCCCTGGGCAGGCAAGGCAAAGGTTACCTGCACTGAATATGCAGAGTCTACCATTCAAGCAGCCTTGGATGACTGCAAGTTTTCAAGCTTTATTTAAGAGCCAGTGTCATTGCACTTGTAAAGAAATACAGAAGAATCTCCTAGAAACTGTTAACCTCCAGGTTTGCTCAGCAATTTCATAATTTTAAGAAAGTGGTTATAATGCATTTCTCTACATCTACAAGGATGAATTAATCAAGCAGACAGTAGCTCTCAGCAGAGTAACATAAACACTTTTTTGCTTCAGTGCAAAAGTCCAGTTTTGATTCATGGAGTCACATCAAGCCATTGCAAAAGAGAAACCTGCCTCTTGCTGTTGGTCATATTTGGAGCTTATCCAGTTCTTCACAGCCTGGCATGCAGAGTGGTTTTATCTCCTTCCTGTCCATCCTCCCTAGAGTTAGGTTCTGCTGTGAAAGACAGGGGTGTAATTTTACTTGAGGCTTTCTTAGGAAAGGACAGAAATGCCCATCACCACTGAGGAGCTAGAGAGCATGGGGCCCTCCTACACCCTGGCAAACGCAGCCCTGAAGGGTGTCTGTCAGACAGGACCATTGCTCAGAGACAAGCCAAACTTGTTTGGAAGTCCAGTGCCAGGACCACTGGGTGCAACCTGCAGGGTGCAACCCACAACCAGTCCATTTTCATTGCTGAGCTAAAATTAGCTGGTATTGTCAGAAGTGGCAAGACTGACAAATAAATAAAAATTAAAATATATTTCCAGCAGTTTCAATATCCCACCTCACAGCCTTAGGAACAGGTTCCATAGGTTCATGCACCAACCTTGTGGATCTGACAGGATCCCCAGAGCAATGCAAAGGAGCCCTGAGCATCCCAGAAGTGGAGAGCCATTTGTCCCCACAGCACCCCTTGAAGTAAGGAAATTCCTCATCAAACCCAAATGGTGCAACCCACCACTCTGGCTGCTGGGACCAGTTTAGATGTGACCAGGGAACCTTCCTGACAATGTCCTCACAAAAACCAGGAGCATGGAGAAGGGGGTGGAGATTGGTAGGAACAGCTCTGTGTTAGAGCTAGCAGCACCTTTCAAATCTGTGCCATGGCAGCATGGCATCTGAAGGGAAAATGCTGCACTGGTTCTTCACCACATGGAAGATGGAGCATTGCAATGACAATGCAAAGAATGTTGTACAAAATTAAACTATGCCAGGCTCCAGGTGAAGTGATCTCTCCCCCCTATCAAAGCTGTGGAGACTCACCTGAAAAAAATAAAGCCTGGTTTAAAACCAGAAGAATGCAAATGCAGGACCCAGGCATGCTTCCTCTCAAATCCTCTGCATTGCATAATGACCCAAACAAAATGAGCGTTCCAGCTGCTCTTGCAACATCCCCACTCCTAAGCTGGAAGAGATGGGCACAGAGAATTGGGCCCCCTGTTTGAAAGCACTTTGTAATGTTCTGATGAAAGGAGGCCAGGGAAATCCAAACTCCTTTTATCCCTTCCTCACCAGCCCTTGAAAGTGGTTAGAGAGCAGCTGCTTAGCCAGGCTTGTTTGGACCTTCACAATGTCTTCAAGCTTACCCAGAGCACTCATATTAATTTTTTTTTTAGGAGCAGGTGTGCTCCTGGCCCTTTAAACCAAGTTCCAAGCCCAGATGGAAATTCTAAATCCCTGTAAAGAATGGGTAGACAGAGCTGCTGGTGGTACACCCTGCTCTAAAATGGCATGACCACATCTCAGACCAAGCATGTCCATATGGAGAGCCTCCTCCAGAGCCAGTTTTAGCTACAAGAAAATGGAGAGAGGCTGTAATGATTCCCAGATAGCTTGATAACCAGGAGTCTCACCCCTAAAGGACCCTACCCTTTCGTATCTGATGTTTTCTGCTTCTGTTCTCTCATCACTCAAACCCTCTGAACAGCTAGAGAGCAAGGCTGTGGGCCCCAGTGCCTCCATGCATTTAGTGGATGCTTACATCCATAACCCACACTTTCTAGTTCACTTTTTCACATGGACTTCCTTCTCTCCAAAATAGGTAAAGAAATGAATAACTAACTAACTAACTAGCTAAACAACTGGACAACTCCTGTGCCAGCTGTGGAATGATGCTTGTTTGGCTACAAGTCTCTATGAAACATCCTCAGCATCAGGATGAGTTTGGAGCAGAAGAGGCCTTGCTTCCAAATTCATCCACATCACTGCACATGTGGGTTCAAGAGTCTATGAAGTGCAAGTTGCTTTGAAAAGTAACTCATCTGCTTCCCCTGTAAAAAGCATGGCCCTGGACTCCTTCAGAGATAAAGCAGAAGTCAGAGGGACCTTCCTGTGCACAGCCAACAAGATGTAAAAGGCTCTATCTACAGCCCTTTATTTAATTTACAGACCTATGCCTGAAGAGGTAGGAGGCAAATCAGAGCCTCCAAAGGCAGATGGAAGAGCAAGCCTGAGGCTTTCACAAGAAGTGGGAACAGATCATTTCTTCAGATTTGAAGAACAGAGGCTTTCTGGATTGGCAACAAGGCAAGCAGCAACTCCCCAGAATCAAAACACTGATAAAAAGCACCTGAGGTTTGCTTCCTAACCAGGGAGAAAGTTAGGTTGGTTTGTTTAATGGAAAGATTTGGGAAATCCTTTCCAGCTCAATGGCCAGTGTAGCAGAGTGATCCCTTTGAGAGATCCCTACATCATCTCCTTTTTATACTGGATGGGGCAGCTCATTGCATGGCCAAAACAAGCGCTTTCCCCACAAAGCCAGGCTTACAGAAACCTTTAGCTCAAGCATTGCAAGCAGTGTATCTCCAAAGCACTGGGGGAATGCGAGTCTGTACAGGTCGAAAGAAGCTTTAGAGGGAGAGAAAAAAAAGCTCACAACTGAGTTTAATCTCTAATCCAGCAGGTTTCTGGAAAAGCAAACTTCACTGCACGCTGCCATTCTGTGCACACACTTCTGTGCAGAACTATGTGCCTGGTGAGGCTGGACCCATCCCGTGTGCTGGGCACAAGCTGGCAGCGCCCTGGGATAACGCCGAGCATGCCGAGCCCACACACGTGAAGACATACGAGGCACACTCATTCCTCGAATATCTGATAATTCCTGGGATCCTTCTAACTCTGTTTATTGCCTCCGGCAGCCTTTGTTTCTGATGTGAGAAGATAAACAATGGGAATTGTCTTAATCCTAAAGGCAAAGAATAAAAAGCACTGAGTGGGGGACGATCCTTTTATCATGATACATTTGCAACATCAAAAAAAGCTGACCCCCTTCCTTTGAAACGCACTGAAATGTATCTGCTTTTCCTCCCCTGTTGGCAGGAATGAGCCCTCCGCTCTTTGCTGCCGAGCCCCCCGCGCTCACCCTTGCTCTGCCAGCACGGACGGCTGCACACAGCCCTCCCTGACTAGTGCGGCGAATCACCAGTCCGCCTCGCCTCCCAAATCCTATTCCAGCTGCGTGCGGCGCCGGGGGCCGAGGGGAGTCCCACCTCTGCACATCCGTGCGGGGCAGCTTGCTGACCTCACTCATGAAATCCCCACTTTCCGCCGTGCCCGTCCCAGGGCAGCCGAAGCTGCTCCTCTCCAGAGATCTGCCATCATCTCACAGAGCTTCCTCGGCAGGACTTTATTCCTGCAGGAAAAACACTCCCACAGTTCCCAATATACCTTCACCAGAAGCGTGACAGCTTAAAAGACCACCTTGATAGCTGCTGTGATCCACCCACCAGTTGCTAGAGACGTATGGCATGCAAGTCGCTCCATCTGGCAAAGAAGGAGGGGAGAAGGACTAGGCACTAACGCATCCCAGGCAGCCGCCTTTTCCCACAGGCAGGACACTCGGAGAGTGCCACTGACCTGGCACTTTCCCCAGGCATTGGGGAGCATCCTCCAAAAACCACCTACATCCCACAGCCTCCAGTGAGTCAAAATGTAAAGGCAGGAGCTGTATCCGGATGAAGAGAGGATTCCTTGCACAGGGGATGTGTGCCCACCTGAGCACCTGTGTTGGGATACACGACACTCAGGATCTTTCATGCTGACAGCCCCGGGAACTCCTTATCCTGTGTGGTATACTTGCCCCTGCCGAGAGAAATCCATGAAGGTGAGATGGAGGCGGCCCACGCTTCTAGCTGGAGAGCGGGTGCGTGCACATGAACTAATTAGCTCCCGTCAGCCGGCAACAGGGGCAGCAGGGGAAGCACCATCTCCCACCAAAGTA
This sequence comes from Pyrgilauda ruficollis, assembly GCF_017590135.1. Classification (NCBI taxonomy): domain Eukaryota; kingdom Metazoa; phylum Chordata; class Aves; order Passeriformes; family Passeridae; genus Pyrgilauda; species Pyrgilauda ruficollis. Next base: position 166,567 of record NW_024510433.1, on the reverse strand, counting down.
GATTTATTAGGAAGAACCGATGCCTTCTTTCAAAGTTAGGTGGGAAAGTGCTGTCATGCTCCATCCCCTCTGACCCGGGAAGGGGGAAAGGAGGGGTGTCCTCTTCAGAAAGTAGTCCCACCGCCTTGGCAAACACGTAGGAATTTTCCAGAACGATTTCCACCCCTGTTTACCTTACACATTATTTCAGTGTTTGTTCAGCGGGTTCCCGATGTCATCGGGCTCCTCTGCGCCGTGCAACAGCCCCCCGACATCCGTCCTCCTACCGGGAAGTGGGGGCCGAGGCGTGGGCAGCCCTGCTCGCTGCAGATCCCCGGGCCCAGCACGTTTGGCCGCCCCAACTCTACCAAATCCTCCCCTGGACCGCTGGCCCTCGCGTGGCATCTCGCCAACACCCAGGCCCCACTCCGACCCGATGCCCCGACCTCCACCCGTGATCCCGGTGTGATCCGGATTCATAACTTAAGGACAAAAAATGGGACAGGGGCTAGATAACCAGCCCCATTCTCATCAGACGCGATAACACACCGCCACTGAGCGGCTTAGGAGAGTCGGCATCCCCTGCCGCCCACCTGCCTGCGGATGAGGGCTGCAACACCACCGCCACGGCGGCAAGGGTCAGCGGGGACAGAGGACCGACACGATGGCGACGGGCGCCCTATGCCCCGCCGGGGACCGAGCAGCATCGCTGCAAGGGGTCGCACCCAGTGCTGCCCAACCCCGCGGCACCTGCTCCACGCCCCCGGGGCTACCAACAAGTTGCGGCGTGTCCGTGTTCCCCCTCTCGCCCCGCGGCTACTCACAGCCAGTTGCTGGCGTTGGCCGAGAAGGTGGCGAGGATGATGAGCAGCAAGGAGCGCAGAGAATACTCCGGGCTCATCCTGAAGGGCAGGCGGGGTGGGACTGCGCGGAGCCGACGGCGGCAGCGCCCCCGCCGCCCCGCGCCCAGGGCAGCCGCCGCCGCAGGTGGGCGCGGGCAGGAGCGGCGGGGGCTGCCCGGCTGATGCTCCCGCGGCGGCCGCTGAGCCCGACTGTCAGCGCGGCCGGCCCGTCCCGGGATGGAGCGGAGGAGCCGGAGGCGGGCCGGGGGCGGAGGCAGCCCCGGGGGCCGCCCCGGCTCCGCCGCTCCCTGGGCGGGACTCACTGCCGGGGACACCCCCGGGGCGGGCCGGGGGCGGGGAGGGCACCGGAGAGGGCACTGCGGGCTCCGCCGGCCGGGAGGGCATTGTGAGTTTCTCTGGCGACGTGGAGGGCAGCGGGGAATCCGCCAGCGTCCCCCACCTTGCTGCTGCACCCACAAAGCGACACCTCTGGATGGGTTCTCTGGGTGCGGGGAGAGACGGGGGAACCTCGCAGAGGGGAGGGGCGGGGGTTTCCGCATTTTATGTTTTTGGGGTAATTTCCTGGTGGCTGTGAAGAAGCAGAGTCCTGAGGTGTCCTGGCACTGCCTGGAGTCCATCGCCCAGGCTGTCTTCTTCAACAAGCACCCCTTTGACTTGGAGTGATTTCCGAGATTCCAGTTTCTGAGGATTCACTGTAAATGCCAAAGTGCATTTGAAAATTTGCAGCTAAGGAGAGGGGTCTGGGCGGGTTCTATCTGGGGTATCTCTCTGGGGATTCTATCAGGAGAACAGCATTTGGAGATGGAACAGGGATGAGTTTGCAAACCCTCTTGGCATCTCAGTAAGGGTTGCCCCGTGGAGAGCTGCCAGACACAGGGGCTGGTGGCAGGCTCTAGAATGTGCAGATGGAGGGTGATGCTTGAACAAATATGAAGGCTTAAATTCAGCTCTGGAAAAATCGACTCTTGGGAAATCCCAAGAGTTCCTAACAGCATAACTTAACCTCGCCAAGGCCAAGAGATGTGGTAGAGATCCCTATCTCTCCTCCATCCACCATGCTTCTGTCTATCCATATGGGCACAAATGACTTAATTTAAAGCCAGGAGCAACATGAGCTGGCTGCTTGGTGTGAAATTCAAGATCCCAAGCAGCCACAACTGTGCACCAAATCTCATCTTGACAATGTTGTTACTTAGGTCCATTACTAAAACCTCTTGCTATCATCTCTAAAATCTTGCCAAGCTGGTTTGGAGCTATTCAAGATTCCCTTTGTATTTTCAACTCCTGTAGCTACACTTATTCAAAGCACGGCAACTTGCGCTAGGCTGCACATATGCCTGTCTAACTTTACTACACCTACTTTAAAATCTCTGCATTAGTTCCCTGTCAAAGTGAGGATTTAATTTCAAAGTGCTTTGACTTATATTCCAGCTCCTGACAGGCAGCAGCCCACTCTCACCTAGTCATTCATCTGGCTTTCACATCCTTGCTGATTATCCTGGGTGAAAGCGGGATGCTGGCTGCTTTGCTGCTGAATTGGAGGTTGTTGCTGTGTGCCCCGTCTGGGTAATTCAGTGCAACTGGAGCTGATTAATCTGGCTCATCATTTGAGACAAAGCTGATGCCTTCTGGCTTCTAATTGCTCAGGGTGTTGAGTGAACTTGTCACGTAGGCAAGAACTAATTGAGAGGCTAAGGGGAATGAGAGGTTAGAGGGCTCTGGCTGGCTGGCCAGAGCCACGTGGGTCTATGGGAATGTCATACTTTTGGGCCTCTCATGTGTTATTCCCCTCCAAGGAGAAACATCAGACAGAAGCCAGAAGGGTGGGTATGGACCCTGGTGTCCTGTTTTGCATGGACATCTGCAGCCCACGGAGCACTCTTGGCAGAAATGCTCCTGGTGCCAGGGCTGGTGGTGCTGCGGGCCGGCTCAGGGTACCCTGCCACTCTTTTTGGGGTAGCTGTGGTGGCAGGATGGTGCAGTGGGTGCTTGACATTGACCTGGAAGAATTCTTGAGACTTCTCTTGGCCTGGATGAGTTGTAGATCATGCCCACCTAGTTCTGCAGCAGCTTCAAGTCCTGTTTCCATTGTAGCTGGTGGAACAGAGGGAACTGTCCTGACTTAATCAGCAGGAGAACATGAAAGCCAGGCCATTGCAGCAGTCACAGTGTGCATTGGGGATAGAGTGTCCCATCCACAGGATGCATTGGGGATAGAGTGTCCATAGACTGATGAGTAGTACCGCCATGCCAGAGGGGAGGCAGATGCAAACACCTCTGGAGTAAGTCACTCCGATATGAAGTGCAGTGTGAGCTGCCTGTGGAGATGATAACTGTGCACCAGGGCAGGAGGGGTGTTTATTTTACAGTCTCCGGGGTGGAGGAGGTGGTGAGTGGGATCAGAGGACAGAATGTGGAAATGGGCCCTCACTTTAAGGGTGTGGGTTCCTTGGTCTTTTCAAAGATGCCTGTGAAACACTGTTTGGTCATTACCTACAGCTTTCTAGAAGCTGGGTTCTTTTGGCCTCTGATTCAGAAGGTGCTAAGGTGCTTAAAAAAGCTAAAGCCCAGCTGATTTGGAAGAGAGAATGGCCCAGATCCAGGGGAATGTTTAAGGGACACAGCAGGTCTCCTGGCCTGTGCACTGCTGCAGAGCCTCTTGGCCAACAGGGCCCCTCCTGTGTACTCCTCTCAGGACAGCAGCTGGTGATGAAGGCCCCTTGTCACTGCCAGTGTGGGTTGGAGCTCAATGCCTGCTGACCACCCCAGGCTGCAAGGCATCGCTCTTCATTACTGACTGTGTGTTGCTTTAATGAACATCAAACTCCCATTAGATAAGGAGACTCCCTTTGATGTGTAAATATTTCAGTGGACGGGAAGAGGAATGAAATGCACCCCAGGAGTGTTTCATAGGCTTGCCCAGGTGTGTATTTATTCAAAGAGAAATTACCATCACCATATCACAGGCAAGGCAAAGGGCAAGCAGTGGTAACAGGAAGGGGTTTTCAGTTCAGAGACCAATGTGAAAGCAACAAAGCATGCAAAAGTCCATGCAAAATTGTAGCCAGGCTCTGATATAAGTGATGTAAATACAAACTACACTGAAGAGTAAGTGCAGGCAGGTAGCACTTTTCCTCAGCTTCTGGATCTGACTGGTGCTATCAGTCATGGAGGTTGTGAGAGGTATTTTGCAGGTTCTTTTCAGATTTCTGATGCCCCATGGGCTTACCAAATGGGATTGAAAGTAGGGTACTCTACAATTTAGAGGATAGTCTCTATCATGTGATGGGGAGAAGAGCTGCAAGAAAAAGGAAAGGAGAACTCATGGATGAATCTGAGGCTGTGGGAGTTGGCTCTGAATAGAAATAAATTCTGTTTTGGATTTAATGGAACATAACTATCAGACACTTTAGCAACAGTACATGTATTAATCCTGTCCTGGAGACAGGAGAAGCTGTTCTGGGAGCCTCCATGCTAGAAAATACAGGACAGTTGTACTCCTTTACAGAAACCTGTGGTTTTTTTTCTGATGAAATTAATTTCAAACTACCCAAACATTTCCAAGTGGCACTGATGGCTGGTCAGAGTAGGGACTGTATAGGACTGCAGTTCACAATCAGAAGCAGCTTTGCAAACATGAAAGTTGCTCTGACAAAAGAGCTGTGTCCAGTCCATTACAGTCAGGGAGCAAGCAGTTGCTGTAACCCATGCTCACCAGGCAGCTCAACACATCACAATGGCCACTGGAACATCAAGACCAGCCTTTTTTTAGCTGCAGCAGGATGCCTTTAGCCCCTTACCTATTCCAGAGCCTGCTTGGGAATGTGCATTTATTTGTATGAGTCTTCAGAAGCAGGTGTTCAGTTAAAATAAATCTTCAGTGGCATCACCTGAAATCTGGCACTGAGGCTGGTAAGATTCACTCCTCCAATTTTATTGTCAAATAGGGCACTGAAAAAAATACAGAGTGGCTTGGGATTTAGGGACTTTTCTTTTGGATGTTGTCTCTGAACACACCATCAAAATTTCTCTGGGAAAAATGAGTGGCTATGGTGATCTTGTGGGTGCTGTCCATGAGGGAAGTTAAGAGCATCCCCAAATATTGTGAATGTCTTCAAACCACACAATTGCAGGAAGAGCCAACTTTTCCATTGCTCATATAGATCCTTTTTCACAGGTCTGTGAATGAATTGTCTCCTGGGTTGTACTATTTTCAGAGGAGATTGTTATCACAGCTCCAGATTCTGTCATTTAAAATATATCCCAACCAATTTTCCCACTCACTTGGGTGCCATCCACACCAAGCCGTGTGTAGCACTGCTGAAACAAACCTTGATCCAGGTGCAGGACAAATGGCCATACCTGGCAGTGCACATGCAGAGAGCTGACCACTGCAACATTTGCCCTACTCATTCTGCCCAGGAAGAAAATGAGATTTCAGGCTGGTTGCATACATAACACCGTGATTCACTCCTTTCCAAGTGCCCATTATACCTCCAGGCATTTAAGAGAACTGAGACTTCATCCCCCACCATGGGAGCTGGGAGAGCCATGCTCAGCTGAGCAGGATGGAAGGAGGGATGGAGTCCACCAGGACTGCAAAGGGTCTTCCAGGCTGGGGATGGTCAGGAGAGGACAGGGCAGGGGTGAACACCTTGGACTGTTCATGACTTGTAGTGGAGTTATCTTCAGCTTATCTTCACATTCAGCAGATGTGGCAAATGGTGAAATCCCAGACTGGTTTGGGTTGGAAAGGACATTAAAGGTCATCTCATTCCACCCCGTGCCAGGGCAGAGACTCTTCCTCTAGACCACGTTGCTCCAAGCCCCATCCAACCTGGCCTTGAACACTTCCAGGGATGGGGCAGCCACAGCTTCTCTGGACAAGCAGTTCTAGGCTTCACCACCCTCTTAGTAAAGAGTTTCTTCCTAATACCTAAACTAGTCTCTTCTCCTTTAGTTTAAAACTGTTCCCCCTTGTCATGTCACTATTGCTTGTGTTAAAAGGTTATTCTTCCTCTTTTTTTTTATAAGCCCCTGTGAGTACTGGAAGACTGCAATGATGTTTCCCCAGAGTGATGAGACCTACAACCACCCCAGGTGATGTTACCATTGCCAAGGTGCTCAGCCTAATGATGTCCATGTCTCTCTTCCTGTGTGTGACCAAGGAGGTCGTGGGGCGGTGTCTTGCTCCATCTCTCTCCTTGCACCACTCAACCTGTTGGTGCTCTTGCTGGTGTGGTTCTGGCCCAGCCAACATGTACCTTGCAGACAGTGGCTAGTCAAAGACCAAAGGATATCTTGTCCCAAGCCATAGGAGAGGTAAGGCTAGTTCATTTTAGGCTTTGCTATATGTTCCCTGAAAACTCCATACCATTTCACCCTCATTGCCACAATTCCCTTGCCTGCTTTGTTTTGTAATGGCCTTCTGGGGATACAAACCAGAGGTGTGAAGGAGCAGAAGAAAATCAATGAAAAGACAGGTGCTGATTTGGATTATTTGGTCTACTGGTAGTGTATAAATTACTGATGGAGAAAATCTTCTAAATCTCTGGAAGCAAGAAAAACTATGCCTGGAAAGAAATTCCAAGCTTTGTCCTGTGACAAGGGTCAATAGAGACAAATGAGCTTGTCTGGGCTGGTGGAGAAGTCTAGGACCAAATTCTTGTGCTGCTTCTCATCCAAGGTTTCTGCTTGTCCATGTGTAAATTCCTCCTCTATCACTTGGGAAAGAGGATGAAGAGTTGCATTGGCCAAGCCATTTGAAAGCCATGTGAAATATCAATAAGGACAGAGTTTTTCCTGCCTTTGGCTATCAGATAAATTACAAGACACTGGCCTTCCAGCAGAGCATGACTATGTCTGGAGGACATTAAGCTGCATTTCCCTGCCCTCACTGGTGAGTGTTTTAAATGGGGACAGCATTCTCACTCCACACCCATCTTCAAGAGGTCCTGGTGTTTCTGTTGAACCATCTCTTCCATTGGCTCAGTTTTCATCCACCAAGTGGAGGAAACAGGAGGCTGAGATAGCAGAATCTTTGGGAGGTCTGTTCCTTTTGTGAAGATGCATGTGAAGCAAAGTGCTGGCTGTACAACTTTTTATGCTGGTGTCAGATAGGTGGTGCAGATGTGTGGATAGGGAATTCTCTCCTGACTGGGAGAAAGAAGCAGAGCTGGGCTTTGGGAGATACCCAAGGGACAGGTTGCTGCACTCATACCAAGTTTGAGCCTGCTGCTTTGCCGAAATGCAATTGATAATTGAACCTGATTCCTGAACCAAGTCCTTGGTTCTCCTGAAACACATCAAGAATGAAGCTCCTGCAGAAGTGTTGGGCTATCTGGGGCTCATCTATTTAATTTTTTCTTGTAGCGGGAAATCTCTTATTTTAAGTAAAGTTCTTTTCAGAAATGACTAATTAAACTACAGAACAGGAAATGTAAGAGACAGTAAAATCCCCTCAGCTGTCCAGTGCATTTCTACGTAAATATGGTGGCAAAATGATGAAAACAAAACCTTTTGGAGACAAAGGCGAATGAGAGACCTGGTGAGGCAGCGTTGAAAAATCTATTGTTTGTTATAATAAAGTGAAACCACTGTGTTTATCTTGTGTCTTGGAGGATTTGGCACAATTATTCTTAGGAAGGGAGGGAAGCCACATAGAAATGAGAATAGCCAAGATTTTTTGCTAAAATATTTGTACAAATCAGGTTATTCAACTACAGAAAAGGACGTCTTTGGGGCTGTTGCTTCTGAAATTATCCTGCAAAACTGGAAGGACTGTAAATGTTTGGCTTTAATAGCTACATACAATGCAAACCTAATCAGTGAAGCTTGACATGTCCATGGCAGGGAAGAAAGGCAGAGTTTTATGGCTCTATGGAGGTGTGCAGAAGACCAGACATAAAAAGCTGCCTAACGCCCATGTAGGAAGGCAGCCGCTGCTCTCCCATCTGACAAAAGTCACTCTGTGATCAGAGACAACTGGACAAATTTTCCACACCAACATGATCTGCTTGTTTGCCTGAGTTGGTTGTGAAGGCTGGGAGGAGGTGTAGCACAGATTCCCCTTGCAACCAGCCTCCCCCAGGGTGTTCAGGCAGCCTCATTACCCCAGCTGCCACCCAGGTTGCGTGGCTGTGGGGCAAGAACCTAGGAGAAACCATCCCAGCAATTTGGGGAGGAATTATGGTTGTGCTGTCTAATTTTCAGTTTTTGCCTCCAGCAGAGGCTAAAAATGTTCCACATTGCTTAGAGGTGTCAGGTTCTGTAGCTGTAGGCTGGGAACAGCCCTCAGAACCTCTCAGTTACACATTACCCTGAATATCTCAGCAAATTGCTCGTAGCTAATTGAAATAAAGGAAACACAGTGGCTTGGTTTACCTGGTGAACTGTATATAGCAACACAACCACTGCATTTTGCATTGGTCATAAAAACACGATTTATTATCCCACCTGTCAAACATTGACATTTTTTCCCCTCAGTCTGTGCTTCCTTCTCATGTCAATATAGCAGTGTTCATCCCAACTAATGTCAATAGTTTCTTATTAACATTTCAGCTCTAGAAGTGCAGAGCCTCCAAATAATCTTAGACATTCCCTAGAATCCCAAAACCTCTGGTCAGTGGTTTTCAACCTGCTTCGGTTTGCTGAGTCTGAAAAATTTTCCTGTGGCAATGCGGACCCTTCTAAAGCAACTTAACTGTACTGATAACAGACTCCAGGTTGATAAGTTACTTTCTGTGGACTCCGCATAAGTAGGAATGTGTGGATCAGAAGTTCAAAAGTGCAGATGCAAGAGATACATGGGAGACAGGTAATCAGTCAGATGTGTGTCATTTCGCATGTTGAATTTAGAGGGGTTCTTAAGTTCCTAAGGCAGGTGTGCACTGAAAAACTCTTAACAGAAATCACCAGGAATGGGACTGTTAAAGCAAATTATGGTTGTGGGTAGTTGTATATGTTTGACTTATGATGATGCATATATATCTCAATAGATCTCTGTCTCCATTTCTCAGTGTATGTAGGTATGTATGTAAGTATGTATGTATGTATGTATGTATGTATCTATCTATCTATCTATCTATCTATCTATCTATCTATGATCTGTGAATCCAGCTTGAATTTCAGGAAAATGTTTCATGGGAAATCAGTCCTGCACTGGCAATGATGAATCCATCACCTGTCCCCTGCTAATGGGAATCCTTCTGGAGACAACGTGGTTGCTGCAGCACAGGGAGCTTGTCCAGCTGAGTTCTGCAGCATGGGGATTTCTCCAGAGAAGAATAAAGAGAACAAATACCAGAAAACCAGGGAAACAAAATGCAGAGGGGCTTAGATGCAGGAAATTTTGGGAGGAGATGGGATCAGAAAGGCATATGTTCACAGTCTCAGGTTAGTGAGAAAGAATGAAACTGCTGGAGGAAAGAGCAGGGAAGCTCCACACGTTTGGGGGACAAGCCATGAGCAGGTGGAAGTGGAGCGGAGATTAAAAGTGACAGATTGTGTTGTCCATGTACCTATGTTTCTTGCACTCAGTGACCAGCTGATGGATGGTGATGGATGGTGGAGCAACATCGCATTTCCTAGATGAGGGGAGCTGCTCCTCCGGAGTAACTCCTTGGGGGCTTCTGGGCAAATGCCAGTTGAACGGTGGGGTTGAGGAAGAACTAGACACTCTTTAGGCCTGCTAGACCCAATGTCCTCTCCCATCCAAGGGGTAGTGTTTGGAATTTGTGCCCTGGACACAGGATGAGCATTATGGGTTTTCAAGATGGCAAAATGTCCAAGCCACAGGGCGGAACACTGAATGCTGAAATGCAGGAGCCATTCCAGGATGGTATTGGCAAGTCAGAACATGCTAGCAGAGATGCTCTGGAGTCACAGCTGATGAGGAAGAGATGTCAGGAGCACAAAGGCATGGCAAAAAAGTCTAGCAGTGGTGATGGAGGATGTGAGCTTCCCATCACCCTTAGATGTCTGGGTAAGCAGTGCCTTGAAGGGATGTTATGGACACAGGATTTCCCTAACATGGGTATTTTCAGAGGCAGATGCTCAGAAAAAGGGAAATGTGCTATGTCCTCACCCTCTGGGCAGTAAACAACCTAGTAGCTAAAGCTGAGAGGTGGCCATGTTTCTTCTCCCAAGGTTTCTTCAGTGTCCTTTAACTTTGGACCCCAGTGGGTTCCTACCCCAAATGGGTTGCTATTCTTTCTCCTGGAGAAGGAGAAGTAGCAGAACACATAGGGGAAGGAAGGCCTTGGGGATACTGAGTTCTCAGATGGGAATGCAATGCTAAGATGTGCAACATGCCACCGTTGTCTCTGAAACACCTGATAGCGTGGAGGATATTGTTGGCCTGCTGGATCCTTTAGTGATCTTCAGATGTGTCCTTTGCTGTGATTTGAGGATGCATCATCCTGCAAAAGACAGATCCCCAGCACACTGTGGGAAGCTCATGCAGGGCAGCCCACCACAAAGAGTTTGACACATCTTCCAAAAGTGTAATTACCTGAAAAATGGATGTGGACTGTAAGATAATCATCCAGGGTCCCTTCTTAACCCATGGTGAAATGCTGGCCCCTTCATCTGTTCCTCATGCATTCATTATTTTTGCAGAGGCTGTTGCAAGACTTGGCAAAGCTGTAGAGAAGACTATGCCAAAGTTCCAAAGACTGGATTTTTTTTTTTTTTTTTTTTTTTTTTTTTTTTTTGGTATGAGTGGGTGAGATGAGCTCATCCCTGTCAGCCCTTATGAGCAGGACTCAGAAGCAAGATTTGTAAACCACTTGCTGATCAGAGACATTTTCCCTGGTTGTCTCTGAAGGGGAAGTTAGAGCAGCAAGACACATAGACCCAGGCCCACAGAGCTGCTGTCACTGATGCCAGAATTCGTAAATGAAGTAGTGGGTGACTCAGAAGTCTCAAAGGACTCCCAGCTGTAGATGTTGACATTGATATATGGGTCATCTCCCATCCTAGAACAAAGCTATGGGCTTCATATAGCCTAAAAATGTTACATGACTCAGGAAGTATCTTGGGGCACATCTGGCATTGAGGGAAAATGATAGGGAAGATATTTAACCATCTCTCTGGTTTTCTACCAAGCTGAGATGAGCAGTACAGAGTGACCAGTGTGCATGGACTCAGGCCTGCTGAAATGAGTAGAAAAATGCTCAAAAGTTTTAGGGTTTTTTTTCCCCCTTCACAATCTGCATTTTTTTTTTTGGTAATTTCTTCATTTTTCAGATTGCTGATTTCTGCCACTTGGGGAATTTCTATTTTTTAAGAAAATTGAGAAATATTTGAAGCACTGTTATCCAAGCAGTTCCTCTCCAGAGGTGCAGGAGATGATGGCAAGAGCCTTATGGTGACTGTCAACGGGGCCTGCAGCATTCACAGCATTCTTTTCAGTGGACCCTCTGATGCTAAGTGTTTGATGGTGCTTAGTTTGAGCCCCCCAATTATGAAAGAAATTGAAACACATTTTTGTGAGTTGAATTTTTAACAATCTGGTTATATTCCAGCATGCTGAGCAGATTCCTAGGGTGTTCCATCTTCTCTTAGGGCTGTTATGGTCACTTGCTTTCGCACCATTTCAAGACCAAGAGTGAGTCTACCCTCCAACCAAAAGAAACACCGTACTTATTCCACATAGTTCAACTCTCTTTGGCAAACCAGGGCATTTTTCATTTTTTACTTTATCAGGATATATGGAAACATGAAGTTGTGAAAGAATTGTTTAAGAGAATCAGCCAGAAAAAAATACTAAATGTTTAGGAAAGTAGGAACTGTGATGTCCCACAGCACACACAACTAACAGGGAGCCAGACCTGATGTGTTTTTCAGGACTAAACACAATTGACAGCCATAAATGCAGCAAGGATATAAGTGTTGATCCTGCCCCTGTTGTGATACTGTGAACAGGGAAAAATGAAACGAGAACTGCTGAGTAAATCTGTCCAAATTAACAGGGATAAAAAGTGCTACATCCTCGTTGGGGTGAGGAGGCATCTTGCTAGCTTTGCAGCAGGCACTTATCCCTCTATCTGCTGGCAGCACCTGCTGGAAGGGAATTCCATTTAATCATCCCAGTCCTCCCAGAAAAAGGCCTTCAGAGAGGCAGGGAGGCATCACAAACTCGGGTACCTCTGGCTGGTATCTGTAACATTGTCCTGCTTTTTCAAGCCTTCCTGCAGCCCTTCCTAGTCAAGCTCTGGAGAGGTTTGGGGGACTTGGGAACATTCTGCTCGCTTTCATGGACCAGTGTCCCTCTGCAGGAACACCTTGCCCTCCCATGGCTGATGGAGGATGGCACTCTTACAGAGCAGCAGCACCATGTCCTCTTGGAGGTCCTCTTTGTGCATGCTGCCAAGAGTACAGGACCTGAGTCAAGGGAGCACGAGTGCATGGTGACCATGCCACAGCAAGCACGTCTGTCTTGCCACGCTGGCCGCGGCCGTGCTGGCCGGGACACGCCACTAGAGGGGGACACAGCCACGCGTAACGGGACCTGGCCACGGCTACCTGTGGGGCGAACTCGGTGGCCCAGTGACCAGGTGGTTAGCATGCACCATGACCAGCTCAGATCTTATGGACCTCCATCGCCAGTGATGCTTCCAGCCAACTCACACCCAACCACAGCAAGGAAACACACACATCAAACTCTCTGACACTTCTGATGGTGAAGCCAATGGCTGTGGTGTGGGATGCACTGACCTTCCTCTTTGCTCTTCCCATTCATCATTGGTCTGACTTGGGAGGTTGGTTGGCATTTTCCAGATCTAAAGATCCTGGAAATGCTGCATTGGGTCTGCTCAGTATGTGGAGTGGGCATAAGGTATGGTGGGATATGAGCTGTGGGGAAGACCCAAAAATTGGCCAAATGAGAGGAAGGGTTTCTAGAGTTTTGTCTTTATCTTTCCTTTTACTATGGCATCTCTTTAAAAAGGTGTCACTAATATGGGACAGCCATGTCTGGTTTCATGACCTGCTGCCTCCTGCTTCTTTTTGCTTACAGACCTTTTCCTGAGGGCTCTTGGCTGCAGTATCTTCTGATGGTACAGCTGGTTTGATCCTGGGTGTACTCTTCTGTTGAGGCCTGAAGGTGGGGCAGGGTCTCAGAGAAATCTAATGGAGGATGGAACAGGATTCCTACTAAATTGTAATGGGATCAGTGCTTAATTCTTCAACCAACTTTGAAAGCTACAATGTTGAGGATCAGTTTCCCCCAAAATAAGAACGAAAATGATAACTAATGCTCATGATCTTCTGTTTTCTGGAAATGAGGGAATTTTTTGCAGTCCAGGTCCATCTGCTGAGTGAAGGCAGAGGTGTGATCCCAGCTATGCACATGCAGTGGGGAGAAGAATAGGATGTTCAGACAAGAATGTAGGCTGGAACCATGGAACTTGATGCACAGGGTGTCTTGCAGATGTTTGTTCAGACAGATGACAGTCTGAGGATGGGGCGAGAAGTGTCCCTTTCGGCTGTGAGTGTCAGTGGGGCATATGTTCTTTGGTGTTCTACTGTTCTACTGTTAAACACCAACAGCATGGACAAGGCAGGCGTGGGTGGGTGTGGGTCTTGAAGAGCACGTGTTTATGTGTGTGTTTGGATGGGATTCACTGACTCTATGGCATGTCTCTGGTGGAGGAGTTTCATGTGGCATATCTAATCCTGTGCACCATTTATCTCATCCTCAGCAAACCACAAAAAAGCCCTGATAAAGCTGACTGATATCGAATTTAATGATTCTCCCACAGGTGAGAGGCAATGGTGTGGGATCCTGGCGTCTGCAGTTACATGCAAACATGCAAAAATGCAGCAGAGATGTCTAGGGAAGGCTAAAGTCTTAGCATCAACATCTCCCCCGGTTATGTTTTCCCTTGGCCAAACGCAAGGCTGTTGCAAAAAGCAGTGGTCTGTGAAGTTTGGCTGACAGATTATGATTTTGTCAAAAAACATGGGAACACCTGTATATTTCTTAGAGGTTTTTCAATCAGGCACACAAATTTTGTTTTGCATCTGAAAGAAAAAAACAACTTAAAATTCAAACTAGAGTACAAATTAAATGGGTGGCTTCAAGTCCCAGCAGAAAATAAGGAATGAAATTACTTTGAATTGTTTTAGCTAATTTGCTGAATTTTACAGTAATTTTTCCTACTCAAAGGGTAGGTATTTTATTTAGTATATTTATTGCTAACTGAAACTGTCCATAGCAGTGAAATTACTTAGGATTTCTTTAGTATAAATTATTATTAATTTCGGCAATTGATTGCACAATGAATACCCTTTTTATCGCTCCAGAGAAACGCAGGGCTGGGATTTCATACCATTAATCTTTACAGGAGTTCAGTGTCAGGGCTCCTTGGGGAACTTTGAAAATCACAGCCCTTAATTTTTAATTTTCAGTACTTATAAACAATGCTTTTTATTTGGGTGTGCCTGTGAATTGTGGGCCAGTCAAACACTGGTTCTCCATAGTCCCTGCCAAAGGCTGGGTCCTTCTGAGTTTATTGTTTTAATCTGTAGTTACAGGGAAGAAGCTGAGCCCTGATGCACAACTTGATCCTGTGCTACCCTCCCCCAGTCCCTCATCCGCTTGTCTTTGTTTGATGCATTGATGTACTGGACCTATGTAAGGCCTTAGACATGTGACATGTAAGAGCTAAAAAATTATATTTAGAGGGGTTGGTGAGGTGGACTTTGTTCCTGCTAGGCTGAGTCTGGACGCCTATAGCAACTGCAGGGGCTTGGAGGAGTCTCTTGGGTTTGGAGACTAGGTTTTTGTGTACATGGTGGGCCCTGGGAGATTTCAAGCTCAAGAGTATGCACTGCACTAGGATGATCTGCAGGACTGGAAAAAAAATAAGAAAATCAGTGTGGAATCATCTGTCTGGATGTGCCAGAGAGGGGGTAGGAGGCAGGAGAAGTTTGGAAAAGCTTTTCTGCAGCATTTGGTCCTGTGGGATCATGTGAGTTTAGCTTTGTTCTTAGTGACCAAGATGGAGATGGCACCCCATGCCTGAAAAGCACCTGAAGCTTTGGAAATGGCTGGCCATACTGTGATCTTCACCTTTCTCAAAAGAAATGGCATTAAATCCCCTGTTTTGCCTTAGGGTGCAGATGTTTCTCCCAGGAGAGTCTTGACTGACTCCCACTGCCATGACCTTATTGCCCTGACTCACATCTTCCTGGCCCATCTTCTCCTCTCCTTCCCCTTCATGGACAGGGTGCTAGGGGCCCAGTGGCTGCCAGTACCTCCCTCTGCAGTCTTGGATGATGGAACCCACGATGCTTCCTGGCATCACATTTGCTGTGCTGCTGTTCATCCTCTGAGGAGCAAATCTTCCCCATGCTGTCACTTGTGGCAAATCAGCAGCTCTTGTCCTCTGCAGCAGCTCTGTGGCTCTGGACTAACCCAGGGGTGTTTGTGCCTTGCTGAGTAGTGGATGTGGGTTAAATCCAATTTAAAAGATTGGGAAGATCACAAAGAAACAGTGCTAAGTAAAAACCAGGACCATCTCATGTCCATCAAAGGTAAAGCCCAGGTCTGTGAGCTGTCTCCTCTACCTCGCCTGCAGCCTGTGGTTCCCTGCTCCAATTCACAGTGCCTCTGGTTTGGGTGGGGAAGGGTTTAGCAGGGTTCCTCATTCCACTCAGAGACAGCATTGGGTGATGGGTCAGGGGATATTGGAGACTTGCAAGGAAGGGCTGGAAACTCCCAGCATCTGAAGCTGAGAGGCAGTGGAATGTGAGGATCCAGTCCTTGGGTGTGTCCTTCTACTCTCTGGCAAGGGGCATGTTGCTCTGGAATTTTGGATGGTGATGAAGGACCATGACTATGGAGGACTCTGACTTTCTTGCAACAATGAGGAATAAGGGTAAAGAGCTTGCAAATGAGTGAAGGCATTTGCCCCAGGAAAGGAAGCTCAGGACTTGGAGGCAGAATCTTCATTGCTCCTGGCGGCCCATTAGCTCATACCTGGCTCTGGCATGCAACACTGAGGTCTGTGAGACTGGGTTGATGAGGTCCAAGACCCAGGGGAGGCTTTAAGTACCAGCACTGAGCATCTCCCCTCACCATGCACCCGTTCATGCACAGTGGTCTCACATGGGAGCCTTTTTGGTGACTTCTTACTGCCAGGTGAGCTCTTGTTTGTGCAGTTGCCCAGTGGATGAGATGTATTTATAGCTGTTGTTAAATCATAGCCCTGCAGCTGAGGGACTGGGCTGCTTCCAAGGACTGCTCATGATGATGTGGTGGGGGATGGAGGCAGGTTACATATTTACACATTAGTTTAAAATGTGGATTCTTTCCCCCTGGGGGCCCAGAATAGCTCATAGGCAGCTGCTCCAGCCATCAGCTCAGCTCGTATTTATTTGTGTTTTTCAAACATTTAGTCAGTATTTACACAATAGATGCAATATTAGTAATATCTGAAATAATTTATATGATACCAAATGGGATTTCTCATGGCCAGTGGACTGCCTGAGGACTTGGCCCCTGATCCTTGTTAAAAACTCAAAAAAGTACAAATAACAAGCTGTAAAATAAAGTCTTCATAAAAGAATAGAGGAAAAAAGGCCAGATCCTGGGATGGGCTGAGGGATCATGACAGCCCTGGAGGCTGCTGGGAATGGATGGTGCTCAACACCTGTGCAAATCAGGGCTGTGCTGTTCTGCAAGGAGGAGGAAGGGTCCTATGTAGCTCTCCCAACCTGGACCTTGGCATTTCTCTGTGCCATGGTGGGAACTGGAGAAAACCTACCACTGGATGCTAATGGCAACTGCTGGAATCCCATTGTCCCCCAAGCAGTGGCTGGGGACCACACACCACTGAGCTGGAACCTTCTGGCTTCTCCATCTCTATCTTCTGTAAGTGCTCATGGTGAGAGGAGTCGAGAGGAGGCAACCAGGCTTTTGGAGCGGACCAGGGCACATGCCAGAAGCAGTGCTTGGGGGAGAAACCAGTGCACCTCCATCATCTCCATGGCTGGTCCTCTGGGCACAGCGCTGCTACAGGGACCAGCAAAGTGATCTCTGCACCTTGAGGACATGTTTTCCTGAGAGATGGACTAAAATGAGAACGTATGTGGGACACCTAAATATAGGCCAGTGTTTTCCCATCTTTCTCCTGAAAAGCCAAGAAAGAGAAGCATTGCATGCACTTAGCACTGCCAGGGTGCCCCTTCATCAAACATCCTTCCTCCCATTCACCATGCATCCTTTCTTGCATCTCCAGCAACTGCCTGGCACCATGAGCCAAGGGGCTCTATGTAGGCAACTCTTGCAAACTCTCATGTCTTCTTTCATGTGCAGCCTTTCAGAGTCTTGGTGGGTCTCTTGCTTCACTACAGCACCTACAAGATCCCTAACCTGTGCTGACTGCAGATCAACATAAGAATAAAGGGGAATAAGGGCATCTTCTGTTCTTTGGTGCTGCCCCAGAGTGTTCCCTCAGCGCCTTGCACCCATTGACATCAGATCAAAGGCAACTTTCCTCTGATGAAATTCTCCTGGCATTTTCTCCACCTCCCCCTAAGCCAGCATCAGCACCCTGTGGAATTTGCCCCCAAATTTGCCCCAGTGCTTTCATGCAGCCCCCACAGTGATCACACAGCACTGCTCACGGCTAACAGGGGGCTCTGGGAAGGGTTAGAGAAATAAAACTTTGGCATCCATCCTGCTTTTTTTCCCCTTTGTATCTCCCCTCCTAACCTTTCTCAATTCCAGGGAAGGTTGCCATTTCATCTGTGTTATCCACAGCCATTCTGGCCATAACAGCCCAACCTATGGATGTTACCCCCATACTGCTTTGAGGGGTTGTCCTCCTCCTCCTCCACGTCTCACTCCTGGCTTTTGGCCAGGGTTATGAACTCCTCAGCAGTGTCAGGGATGTGGGTCAGGTTGGCAGTGGCCTGAGATGATGGCATGTGAAGATGGTGGAGAAAGTTTGGGGATGCAGGGTGGGGTCTTTCAGCATGATGTAAATGCAGGGCACATGGTTCAGGGGGGCTGGAAGCATGAGGAGGCGTGTGTTGTATTTCAAGCACGTCCACACTGTCTCTGCTTCTGCAGCCACACACCATATTCAAACCAGATGCAATATCCGCTTGTCAGCAGTGTAGTGTGCATGGGGGAATTTCATTCATGTGTTTTGGACCTATCCCAAGCTAAATAAATGATGGAAAGGCGCAATTAACCCAATTTCAAATCTAATCTGCTCTGAGTGCCTCTCTGTCCGGGGCCCTGCCTGTTCCATGTGGTGGTGACTTGCCTCCAGATATGTGTGAGGAAACATTGGACACTTGGCCAACAACGTAGAGTCGGTGATGAAGGACTGGTGCTGGTGTTGCTGCTGTGGTAGGGTGAGCTGAAGAGAAGGTCACACACTTGTGAGGCAGCGTCCTTGTCCCAGTGTGTGGATGGGGAAGTATGACACCAGACTGAGATCATAAGTGGAAAGGGACCATGTGACACACTCCACCATCTCCATGGCCACGATAATGGCTGTGGAACACAAAAGTAGGGATGCTCTCATGTGGACTCCCCAGCCCTGTTCAGCAGGTGTGTTTTCATGGCCAGTGCAGAGGAGGCCTGTTTCCATTCCATTCCATTTGTTCAGGGCTAGCTTCAGAGCCATCAGATATTCCCAAGACGGAGCTGTCTCTCTGAATACCTTTTGTCCTGATCGCACCAATTTCTCTTTTCATTTCCCTCTTGTTGAGAGCCATTTGGGTCCTCTTCCTCTGCCAAAATGCTGCACGAGGACCATTCCAGAAACGTCTTTTGGCAGACCTGTAGGCATTGCTTTCTCTTCAGTGTGCTGAGGGAAGAGGCTTTTGTGCAGCTCTTCATCTGCAGGGGAGAGGAAAGGCTGTTGTGTAGCTTGTCCATAGGCCTACTGACAAGGCATATCTTCTAAAAGCAAACTCCCCACCCAGTTTTCCAGCTTTCTATCTTTTTGTTTAGAATTATCTGAGGGGGCCTTGAGCTCTGAGTCTGAGTCCAACTGACTCTCATGAATAATCCTGTGGGATGCTCAGGGCTCTTTCAGGGGAGCATCATTGTGAAGAAATGTTGCATGAAGAATCTGGCTGTGGTTCTGGATGTTGGAAGCTCAGTGAAAAAATCCCTGGGGAGCACCACTAACTTTCACCCAGCCTCAGAGGTTCTTTCTCCATCTGGGATGGACTTCAGCCCCTGGGGAGTTGCTGTCTCTGCTCAGACCCCAGGAAAGTTGTCTGGATTTGGGATCTGCAGGTGGTAGGAGGGGTTTGTCTTCTGTTGGGTTGGGCCTGCCATTTCAGAAATAGTTCAAAACTTGCAGCACAGAGCTTTCAATCTGCTACCAGCTCAGGGAACCTTCTGTCCTGGTGCATGTATGACAGAGATCTTCCAACCTCCTGCGTCATGGGAGTTGCCTTTCTAATCCAGCCCTGCTCATGACCAGAAACTACATCATGGTGGACATGAGACAGGAGGGATAATAGGGCAGCATTTCACTGGGAAATGGACCCAGGAAGATCACTGATCCATCAACCATCCTGACACACTCTTCACCTACTGCTTTCCTCCTGCACGGCCAGGTGTGCACCCATCCCACCTGCCTTGCCTACACCTGCAATGATAAATCTTAATTTTTTCCAACAGTCCATCTTCAGCTGGCTCCATTCCACATGTCTGTGTTCTCCTGCCTCTCTTGTCCAGCACAGGTTGCTCTTGTTCTTACCCCACCACTAAGGCTGCCGTTGCCCTTCTTTGCATGCTGCCCAAGTGCAAGGGACAATCTTTCTCTGCAGCTGTGGGCTCTGCTCTTCTATCCCAGCTTCTGAAATTCCAAAAGCTCCAAGGAAGACCAGGACAGACCCTTCAGCTGCTGTCAGCCTTGCTTTCTGCCAGGGCCTGCTGGTCAGCTCAGCAAGCTGTTTGGGCTGGATTTATCTGTCTGGGTCTCTTCACGGCTCATTTTATCTGTCTGGATGCCTGGCAGATGAACAGGCATCATGGCCCAATCGTGTCAGCCAGCAACTTTCATGAGATCTCCAGCAGGGACTGGGTGATGAACTGTAGCCACACAGCATCTTCTCACCCAGGCCCTTAACACTTAGAGCTGCTCTCCAAGACCCTCTGTTGCTCCTGAAGTCTCTGAGGCAAAGCCTCCACAGGAATTTGTTCAGGAACATATTGCCCAAGCCTTCTCCTGGATTTGATCCCCACCGTGAGGACCACAGCCAGGGCATCTTGCTGGGCTGACTGTGGATTGTTATGACACGGAGTGCTGGGAGGGTTCATCCAGACCAGGCTCACTGGTGTGGGTCACAACTGGTATTTCATCCAAACTGGATAATTTTTTCTGATTCTCCTTCTGCTGATGCTGTGGGCCAAAGGAGCAGAAGAGTATTTGTCTGTCTGTAGGCAGACAGACAAATATGCCAGAGGAGAGTGGAGGTGGAAAACAGCCCA
Organism: Pyrgilauda ruficollis; assembly: GCF_017590135.1. Classification (NCBI taxonomy): domain Eukaryota; kingdom Metazoa; phylum Chordata; class Aves; order Passeriformes; family Passeridae; genus Pyrgilauda; species Pyrgilauda ruficollis. Next base: position 146,254 of record NW_024510433.1, on the reverse strand, counting down.
CACTTGGGAGTAGAAAGAGAAGTTGAATGTTTTCAGAAAGTGTTATCTCTGACATCAAAAGGCTGCTTTGCACAACAGTGTGATCTCTCCTGGTGTGGCTCCTCCTGACATCTCCAGATATATGAATAGAAACCCATTTTCTAAATGGTTGAAGGGACTACTCTACCCTCACAAAAAGAAAAAAAAGTCCCATTGTGCCCTTTGCAGCCATGTACACTTTGGATAAAATCATACTTGTCCCTATCTGTGTTGCCACTTTTCGAAGATGCATGTGCACTTCTGCCTGGCCACACCTGGCATGCAAAGAGTGCTAAAGTACTTAAATGCTAAAGCAGAGGAAATCACCAGCTCTCAGTAACCAGGTGAGCCCGGAGAAGGACTATCCTTGCTGTTCCATTCACATCCCAGCAGACAAACCTGTGGATGCAATATCTAGCTAGCACTGTGTTTCTTATCCCCCCATTCTCCTTTCTCCTCATCTTCTCACCTAATCTTTGCTAGTCTGTTCCTGTAGGCTGCCTTCACAAGCTTGCATGGAGAATGCCAGATGAGGTACACCCCAAGTAAGACAGAGTTCAGGATTCCTTGTGAACTTGCCTCCCTCCACTTGCACTTCATTACACCTGTTCCCAGCCCTGTGGAGCAGCTCTTCAGGCTGTGCCAGAGCCCATACTCAGCCAAGGGACTGAGTGTGACCCATAATTTCTTCCCAGCCTCCAAATCCATGTGAAGCTCTGCAAAGGTCTGCAGAGAAAATGGCATGGCATGGCACCACAACAGAGATCTGAGGGTCTGCTGGCTCAGGTGAGTGGTGGTCTGGCAAGAGAGAACCACAGCACATCTTCTCTCTGCCAAGGTCTATATGGGAAGGGAGCCAAAGGCAGCAGGGAGTTTGCAGTGAGTAAAGTGGCTTTAGCATGTGATTGCAATGTGTTCGTGCATCAGGGCCTGGCAAGTCTGGCTGTAAAAATTAGATGAAAGCAAAGAAGCACTCGACATGCTCCATAGATGCCATCTGCCAGCAGCTTTCTCTAAAAAAGCCTCTGTGGATTTGATGCAGAGGAAGAACTCAGTCTTCCTTTAGTAATCCCCTGATTCCAGGAGCTGGGTCTTGAAGGAAAGAGCAAGTCTTCCAAAATGAGCACTGAGAGTTGGCCAGACTGCAGTGTCCTTCGATGCCTGGTTTCTTCCTGCACTGCTAGGCATTGCTTGGTCCATCCCAGCTGGGGGTTCTGGGCACGGCCATGGCTGTTGGGCCCCTTCATGAACACAGGGCAGTAGTTGATGTTGGTGTTTCCTTTTGTGTGTGAACTGGTGGGAAGGTACTGGGTAGGATTTCCATGCTAGGAAATGTGTTTCCCACTGCAGGGCCTGTCTGCCAAGAGCACATTGTGTGACACTTGCATATGTGCACAGGATGGGACGGCTTCCACTCTGGTGGGACTTGAAGTCCTTTGCCAGTGCTGGAGCTCAGAAATGCCCTTCTACCATCACAGTTAGAGACCATCTCCAGTGGAGACCATCCCAGCAACTGAACAGGGACTGGGGCTGTCTTGCTGTCAAACTCCATCTAGTTGCATGTGTGGATCTCAGCATGGCCAGACCACCTGCATTCCAACTGCTCCACAGCCTGGACACTTGGAACAGCCAGCTGGCCCTGTCCTTGGCCACAGGAACAGAAACACCAGCAGATTTCTCCCTGCTCCTCTTCTCTGTCCTGAGGTTGTCTTGCCGTGTGTTGAACAGTTTTGGAAGAGAATTTTGTAGCAGTGGTCTGTTTATGAGCAAGGTAAACAGCTGATGCAGCAGGGGCATTTGCAGGGAAGGCTTTGCTTCATCATCCAGTCAGGAGAGCCAACAAAAAAGCATTTGGATTTGGCCATTTTGATGGAACAGTCCAGCTGGCAAGTTGCGTGCATTTGTCCCTTCCAGAGGTTACAGATGTGTGCTGGACACTGTGGGAATGGGATTTTATAACAGTAATTAGTTTATTCCTGAGGTAAGCAGTATAAATAGGAGAAAAATTTGTTTCCTGTTCCAATGCAAATAACGAACTGGCAGCCAGTTGGATAAGGGCCACTGAATATCAAAAGCTGAACAGGGGACTGTGTCAGCTCTATATCCCCTTCTGGCTTATTTGCATGCTGGTTGGTAGTGGAATGTTTCTCTTTAGGTTACTAAATTTACTAGCTTACTGTATTTTTTTAGCTTGGGGCTGGTTATTTGAGTGGCCACTGGCCAACTGGCTGCCTACTGTTTATTTGAATGGCCAGTAGCCAGCATTTGTCACTGGTCCTCTGAGCATCCCAAACCCAATTGCAGTTATTGACCCAGGAGAATGGGTCTCAGCTTGGCTGACCCTGAGACAGCAGCAAACCTCTATGTCATGTCTTGACAGTCTTCTCCGTATCCAGCCATGAGATTTCTTTTGCTTCTTTTTCTCTTGGAACCACCATGTGTTTTTTTTCTGCCTTTCTTGCTAGCTTTTAGTTTTCCCCACAGTGGCATAAGCCACAGCTTGAAAGAGCTCCTGCTGTTCTCTGCAGGGTGATGCTTTCTAATAACAGTCTGGCCTGTCTCTGCACCTGGGCTGTGAGGTCCACCTCCTGCTCCAATAAACATTGCATCTGTGTTTTCCCCAAACTTTCTTCAAGCCCAGTCCCAGGCTTGTACAGGATTGCCACCCTCTGCCCACTGTGCCTGTTTGGCTTTGGCTCTCTTATGATGTCCAGATGGGACACAACTGCTCTCCCGCAGCGGAAGAGGAACAGCTAATTGTTTTCCCACCAACAACCAACCGGACCAGAGGTCCCTTGTCTGGCTATTGGTGCTGGATTAGTAGAATGATGCTCCAGTCCCTCCTAATCAAGATCTGCAACAAAGACTTTATTTTCCTTCATCTACTAGAATCATGTGGCCTTTTCTCTGTGACTTTCTGGCCATCTTACAAGCCACTGCATTTTCCTTCTCCCAGTGGTGTTTTTACATGAGAGGATGCAGCAAGATCTGAGGAGTCTTGACAGTTTCTCAGGCCCTCAGAATCTTCCTTCTTGTCTGCTGACCTCCTTCCACCTACTATCTGGGCAGCTTTTTTCATCAGCTTTTCAGAGACAAGCAACTTTTTGTAGTAGGGCCAAACCAGCCTACCTTCATCTTCCTCCACAGTCACAGTCTTGTGTGTTTGGGGTCTCAGCCTTCTCCATTCCTCTATCTTCCTGCTAAATGTGTCTAGCTAGAACTCATTTAATGCTAGCAACATCCCTGGTTTTTCATCTCATTCATGTGGGGTCATCATGCTGGACAAGCCCCTTTCTTCATGCAGATCCTTGGCCTGTGAGGGCAGTGCCATAGGTCATGTCCTTCCTGTAGTTAGTGACAAACACATTTCATGGGAGCTTTCCCCTGGCCTGTGGCCAGGTCCATAAATCCCTCCTGTTTGCCTGGAGAAACTCCACCCAGCACACAAAGGTCACTCAGTGTTTCCCACAATTAAAGACTTGCCATTGAATGCTTTGCAACCCTGCCAGCTCTCATAGCTGAGGCTGGAATTATCCCTAGGATGGTGTTTGGGGTTTGTTTTCCTAGAGAAAGTGGGATATTGGGTAAAACCAATCTCTCAAAATAAGGCCAGGAGAAGTGTACTGTGTAACCCAGGTTAGGAGCAGGCTTGGTGCCTGTGACTGTGGAAAAGTCAAAGAAGGAACATTATGGTGTTGGGAAGCTCTTCTGCATTCTCCTCTTGATTTTCCATGCCTGGTATCTGTATTGTCTTGGAGACAGATATAGCGGATATAGTGTGTGAGATGTGACCTCAGCCCCCAGTCTGCTCCCTCAGGGACTTGCCAGGAGACAGGGTCGCTGCAGTTCAGCACTGTTGTTCTTCACTGCCCAGGGGCATGGAGGTTGGTTAAGGACACTGCACAGACAACAACACTCCTTATTTACCAGGCTGAGCTTCCTGGGATCTTGTGAGGACTTAATACCAATCCTTTTACATGGGGACTTTCTCAAAATGTTCTTCAAACACCTGCAGAACAGGTGTGTATTCCTAAATGTAGCCTCCCTTTTTCTGCCTTGAAAATGCACTTTGAGTGGCAGGATACTTCCATGGGGCTGATGGCATGAAATATTCATGGGATGATCCTTGTGCCCCCGGAGTCCCTACAGACACAGCAGGGGATTGCTGTAGTGACACCACATGCCAAAACTGAGACTCATGAGGGTATTTGGACATGCTGCGACATTTAAGCCCCTAATGAAGCTGAGCCCACACTTCCAGCTGCTCTGGAGTAAAGTGACATGTTCATGCTAAAATACTTCAGGAGAGGCTGTTTCAGTCAGACTTAGAGGTGTCTTTCCTTGAAAAAACGGTAAATCCCAGACTTTTTGAGGTTATAGTGTGAAGAGGGAGTAACTGTTGGGTCAAACCCCATTCATGGCTCTGGCCAGTGTGGCTGCAGATCCCTGTCAGCACAGCCCATAGTATTGCACTTTGCTGTCTTGTTTCTAGACACGCTTCTGGTGCTGTGTGGCTCCACATTGATTTCATCTCCAGCATCTCCCAACACGTGCTGGTGACTCGGCAGAGCTCTGGCTGCCAAGGAGGAGATTAGTGCCGGGCTCCTGTGCTCGTCCCTTCCCCACCATCACCATGCAACTCCCACAACAGATGAGTCCCCTGTTCCTGCCTCCCAGCTCTCCCTTCAGACATAGGCTGGCATCACTCCCTTTTTCTGAGCTCAGTCTGGCTGGGTGCTGCTGGAGAGTCCCGCAGGGACTGGTAGGAGATTTTGTACCAAGCCATCTGCGGTGGGAGGTGGAAAGCCAGCCATGAGGTGTAGGGGCTGACAACATGTCAGATGATGAAGGCACCTCTGCTTGTGATCTTAGATGTGTCAGGAGCAGCAGCTGGTCCTAAAGTGCCCAAGGGGGACAGGGACTGTGCTGCTTCAGTAGGAGGCTGAGTGTGGAACAGCCTGTGCCTGGGGAGGACACCTAGAGTGGTGCTGGTCACATAAGCCAACTGCTCTGGCAGGTAGGCTGAGTGGCAGGTCTCTGAAGAGCCCAAAGCCTACTTTGACTTCCCTTGGACACTCAGTCCATGCCAGGTCAGAATAACGATTGCTGGAGCATGCTTACGCCTCATGGAGGACCTGCTATGAGGAGACAGGAGATGATCATGGTCCCTGGGCCAATGCATAGCTATCTCTGATGGGGATGGGTTTTGGGGTCCCTTGATCCCAGTGCCAGAGGTGGTCTGGGCTCAGCAAGGGCTGGTGGCTCCTTTTTGTGTCTGGTTGCTGCCACTACCATGAGCTCAATGCAACAACTCCTCACCATCCTCCCATTGAGGAGAGCTCCCACCAGGCTGCTGTCTGAATGGGGACCTGCCATCACCAGCCCAGTGGCTGCAGGACATGAGATTTCATCTCCTGGCCCTTAATTCCTCCATCTGCTCTGCCAAATCCAGCCCCTATCCCGCCTGCTGCTGGCTGGCTCTCCAGCACATTCACAGCCTGCCACACAAACCCGCTTGGGATTATTTTGAATTTAAAATCCTATTAGTCTTAAATTAATTGCCTTTTCTTTTGGAGCAGTGGGTTGGAACTGGCGGGCCTGGCTTGTAATTATTAACTGGGGAAAGGCTTGCTCAGAGAAAAGCTGCTTCTCTCCTGCTGGGTTTTGCTCTATAGGCGCAGCCCTTCAGTCCTGCTTTCTTCTTTGGCTTTTATTAACCAGCTCATCCCCTTTCGCTGATTGCCTTTTTATCTGGGAAGGAATGGAGAAGCTTTGAACCCTGGAATTAAATTCCCCTCAGAGCCATGATGAAGGGGCAAGTTTTGGTTCATTTCACTCTTGGGGAAAGTGGGAAAAGAGCCCTAATGGGAAATGAAATGTGTTGGCAGAAATGTCAAGGAGGTTAATGCAGGAGAATCACTGCAGCACCTGGGGAGATGATCCCACCTGTAATGCAGCCAGGGCTGGTATGTACCAGACCCAGGATCCCTGCTTGCATCATGGGAGAGAGCTTCCCCAGGAGCAGTATCCTCTGCCTTTTTCTGGCATAAGGACCCTTGGATCCGGCACAAGCTAGGGGGAGCCTCAAGCTGTTACTGCAAATAGCTCAGGCACAAATGGCAAGCAAAAATTATAGGTTTTTTTAAAGATTAAATTAGATTCAGGAAATTTCTGACACTAAGGCCTGGCATCCATGCACCTATTGAATCCAGATAAAGAGGGTTTGCATATCTAGGTCAGGGCTATGTGAAGGTGTGGGTCACCAGACTTCCTGTGCTCATCTGGTGGGATGGTGGCCAGCCCCAGGACATAGGTCAGGATGATGAAGGCACTTCTGCTGTGTCCCTGCTTGTGGTCTCAGCTGTGTGAGGAACAGGGGCTGGTCCTAAAGTGCCCAAGAGGGACAGGGACTGTGCTGGATTCAGTAGGATGCTAGGTGTGGAACAGCCTGGGGAGAACACCTAGAGTGGTTCTGGTCACATAAGCCAACTGCTCTGGCTTTTTTCCCTCTTGGGTGGAGCTGAGATCTGGCTGCTTCAGATCCCATTCCGATGGAACTGGCTCCTGCCAGTCCTTCTTTGCCCAGAAGCGCTAGTGATGGCCAGTGCTGCTTTGCTGGTAATGCTGGTGCCATCCCAGGTCATTCCCACCTCTGGCCCAGGGACTCCAGAGGGATTTTGCCATTTCTCCAAGGATGCCAGGGGTATCTCAGGAAACTGCCTTAAAGTTTACTTTAAGCCTCAGTGACCAGCTGGATCAGTATCGGTCAGCACGGACCACAGCAACCCCAGCTGCCCTCAGCTTCATCCTCAGGCAGACAGCGTGGTGAGGGGGGAGAGCAGTCCAGTGAACATGGCAGTAGTGGTCCAGGCTTTTCCATGATTTTTTGATTCCCAGTGATAAATCTCTCTTCAAGTCTGTGCATGACTGAAATTCATCTTGGCTTGTGGGAGCTCAGTGAGCCCAGCCAGCGAGGAGGGGCAGGGAGGCTGAGCAGCAAGCAGCCGCTCAGCTTGCCCAGCCTGCTTGCCAGATTAGGCAGAAACAGCTCTTGCGACGACAGCTCATGGCCAGGGTGAAACAGGAACTCCAGCTTCACAGACAAAGTTATTTTGGTAGTTGTGTGCAAAGCCCCCACTGGAAAATGTGACATGCTTCTTATCCCCTTGAATTTGCTCACAAAACACTAATTAAGGCATGTAATGAACACAGCAGCATCCATTAATAAAGAATCGTTATGGGGACGGATTAGTGAGCTTATCAGAAACAGGTGAAAGTGAGCTGGGAGTCTACTCTGGGCAGCATGTGTGACTCAAGGCTTTCTCAGACCTCCATGACAGCATGCCAAGAGCCTCTGTGGGATGCACTAGATGGATGGGGTGGACTGGGGGGTGTGCATTTAGGAAGCTCCCCTGCCTCACAGTTTGTTTTAGGAGCTAGCTCTTCAACCTTCATTAAACGGTTCCACTTCCTGGGATGCTACCAGTGGCCTTGGGTCTCTTCCTTTGAGAAGTCCCATCCATCTGCTGCAGCAGAGAGGAGTTGCTGGGGAGAGCACAATCCCTCAGGAAGGAAGGAGCTAGGGATCAGGAGCATGGGAAATATTAACTTCCTGGAGCAATAATAGCTTCTCAGGCCAGGGGAGAATGGTGTCTATTATGCCCTTGTTAGCCCCTGACACCTGCCTGGCTTCTAATAGAGAGCTGACTCATGGTCTCTACAGCCCCTCTACTCAGGATTTAGGCTTTGAAGACACTCTCACTGGCCTCACAACCCTTGATCAGGAGATATTTCCACGCAATCCTGTACTGCTGTCTGTGTGATTGGGAGCTGCCTGCCCTCCTGTAAACTGGGGACATGGCAGCCCTTTTTCCAGTCACAGACCCTGGCAGGACCTTGTCCCACCTCTCTCTGCCAACAGCTCCTATTGTGTTTGCACAGGCCACCAGCTATCTCCGTCCCTTTGCCAAACGGGGCCTCCCATGCTCCTTCTGACTGTCTCCTCCTTTCAGCTCTCAGGTCCCAGTGCACCCACACAACTCTCCCCATATCCCCAGTATCTGACATCTTTCCACATTCTCTTTCCTTATAAATTTCCCATTTCCCACAGGATTCAGACCCACCTGAGGTGATTCTGGCTGCATGCTCTGATCTTCCATCCCATGGATGGTTACACGTGGGCCGGAAGTAAAGGATGCCTTCAGGAAAAGGACAAGAAGCCTGCACTTATGGACATGTTGAGGAAAGCTTTCCTGAAGCCTTCTTTCCAGAGACAGGCAAAAAGGAACTGTTTCTTTCACAAGTATCCTTCAGTGTGGGTGCTGGAGCTTCCTAAGCACGGCCCAGGCTGCAGGGGCACATGAGGATGCTGAGGCTGTGGTCCCTGTGGTTGTCCTGGGAGGGAGGCAAAGCAGCAGGTGTTTCTTTTTCGCTCAGGGCATGATGTCCTGTGAAGAGCAGGGTAAGGTGTGAGCCAGCCTCATGGAAAAGGAAAATGGAGAGGTGAGATTTATCCATGGGCATTATGTGTGGTCTCTACAGAAAACTGGTAATGCAGAAAGGTCATGCATTTAACAGGAGGGATTTTTGGCTGAATATTCAGGAATATTCTGTCTGTTCTGGTGTTTTTTTTGGTACATCTGTTAGCACAGAAAAGGAACTGGGTATGAGCAGCCTTGCTGCACACCTGGAGCTGCGTCCCAGAAGAGCATGACTTACTCCCCTGCAGGCCACCCCTTTTCCTGAGAGGGAGAATGTTCTGGCTTCCTCTGGAGTACCTGGAACAGAGCATTTTGATGGAAGAGCAGTCCAGAGTCCAGCCTGCCAGAGCTCAAAGAGCATTTGGACATTGCTGTCAGGCACATGGTGGGATTCTTGGGGTTGTCCTCTGCAGAGCCAGGAATTGGACTCAATGATTCTTATGTGCCCCTTTCAAGTCAGGAAATTCTATTATTCTATGATTCAAGGATCCCGCAGTGGCATGTAGATAGACAGGACTATGCACCCACTGGTAGGACCAGGCTTTCCAGGGTGAGAGGATGTTTTATTGTGAGTATTGAGCCCCCTGCTCTGGTGTCTGGACTGCAGCTGAATAGGTTACACCTGGACAGATACTTAGCCCTCAAGTGCCAAAAGAGTCAGCAACTTCACATGTTTTTACTTATCACCTTTTTGTCTCAGGTGGGTCCCTTAAAAGCTAAGCCTAACTCTCCAGTGTGTCTGTGTTTAGGTTGCCAGGTATTGGAAAAAGTAGAGCTGTAACAGGTCTCACTGAGGTGTTGCTGTTGGGATAATGCAACGTGCTGGCAGCCTGAAGACCTCTGCACCATGGAAAGACTAAGGGAACCCCAAGAGAACTGGGGCATTTAGTGCCAGAGGCTCCTTTTTTTTGGGAAGGACTTCTCCAGGAAGCACCTCCTGGCATCCACCCTAGGACCTGCTGAAGCTTACCCAGGCCATGGAGAGCTGGGGCAGAAGCACAATGTGTCAAGATATTACTTGTATTGCATTTACTTCCATGTCTCTGAAAGAAAAGCAAAATCTTTTTTTGTTTTGGTGGATGTTTACCCCTGCCGGGAAAGCTGTGGCTGGTTGGCAGAATGTTCCCAGGAACTGATTTCATGGTAGATCTCATAAGCAGTGGCTATCTCCCAGCTCAGCCTCTCCAACTATGCATTCCCACTGGTCATGCTGTGGCTGGAATCTTCAAAGAAGTCTCTACTCCCACTGCATTCTTGTGCCTGCATTCATCTGTGAACCGGCTCCTGCAGACCAGCGCAGGGCTGGGCAGGAGGTGCTGGCAGGAAAAGAGGAAATGCCTGCAGTTTTTTTACTCTAGACCACCTGCACATCTTCAGTCCAATATGCTCTGAAAAGTCTTCCCTGGATGAGAGTAGTGGTGTCCACTCAGTCCGGCTCATGGCATCCTTTTGGCTTCTTACTGTGTAAACTGTGATTTGCAGGGGGAACAGAACCTCTCCACCAGTATGGCTATTTCCACAGTATTTCCAAAACCCTTGTTTATTTGCAACTGAAGTGAACTGCAGAGCATATTACTGGAGTGCAGAGCTTGGCCACCATCTCTGTTGCCCTGGGTGCTAGCAGTAAATCTCCATGCACTTCTCCATCCACCTCAGCAGAGATGTCTGTCAGATGCAGATTCTTGGTGGAGCTCCTGCCTGAGCTTCATACTACCAGTTTCTGAGCTCCTCCTTGTAAAATTTGCAAGGATGAAGTTTCCCAGGCAGGGAAGCTAAGGAGAGGGTCAGGAGAAGAGCAGCAGGCCTCATGTTTTACTGACTTGCATTTGTCTTTCCCAGTGGATTTTTCTTTCTTTGTTTTGCTAGTTGTTGCTCTCTTCTCCTGTCTGCTTGTGGTTTGTGATTTCCCCTCAATGTAACCTGAGTAGATTATGTGTTTATCTGTGATTATACTACATGTTTTGGCTGCCTCCTTGGTTTCTGAGGTTATTTGTGGAGCCTTAGCTCGGCCAGCCCCAGGCTCTTTGGGGTTACCTCACCCTGCACAACAACAGTCTGGTATGGCACGAAAAAGTTTCAGTGCCTCATGCTGTCCTGTCCTGAACATGTGTGGGAAGTGTCTTGTGGTTACCAGACTGGTGGGGAAGATCCGAGATTCCCCCCAGATTGTAATACATCCTCTGCTGCACAACGCAGGTTCTTCCTCCTTGCCAACCTCCCTCTTCCTCCAGCAGGCTATGTCGTTCTCTGCTCAGCCACTCTCCTCCACAACATCCTTCCTGCTCAGTCCAAAAAAGAATATTGTCCTCCTCCCACCCTGCACCCTTGATTTCCCTGCCACAGGACCTGGCCAGCCCACCCTGGCAGACAGCTGCCTGACAGCTCTCAGTTGTGGACTGCCCGGCTGTGGGCCCCTGCCACCGGCTAGCTGCTGCCTGCACCCTGCTCACCCCGCTGCCTGCACCCTGCTCACCCCACTGCCTGCACCCTGCTCATGCTGCTGCCTGTGCGCACATGCAGGGGCTGGGGGCTGTTGCTCCTGCCCAGGGGTATTGGCATCTGGGCAGGGAGTGGTGGGAGCATTCAGAAGGCAATGGCACATGTTTTGGTAACATTGCCAGTATTGGAAAAAGCAGAACTGTGACAGGTCTCACTGAGGTGTTGCTATCAGGATAATGCAATGTGCAGGCAGCCTGAAGACTTCTGCACCATGAAAGAGCTAAGGAAGCCCAAGAGAAGTGGTGTGTTTAATCTTTGCACCTTGAACCTTTTAGGACTTCTCCTACTGGCTGTGACTGTCTCTGGTTCCCAGATCCTGTTGCCCTTGAAGACCCCTTTTTTTTTTTCCTCCATGAGGAGAGGATAGAAAAGGCTGTGGTGCCCATCTTGAGCTGTTTTTTTCCTATAGATACCAAAGGAGCTGCAGGCCAGCGGTTTCTTGGACTCTGTACAACATCAGTTCCTCAGAGGTGAAGCCAAGCTGTAACCTGTCAAGAATAAAAATCATGGAGTATCCTGTGCTGGAAGGTACCCACAAGGATCACTGAGTCCAACTCCTGGCCCTGCACAGGACATCCCAACAACACCACCCTGTGCCTGACAGCATTGTGCAAATGCTCCTGGAGTTCTGGCAGCCTTGGGCTGTGACCATTCCCTGGGGAGCCTGTTCAGTGCTCCACCACTCTATGGGGGAAGAAATGCATGAACCAAGGTCTCTTGCTGAGGTCACCATGGTCTGAAAGATCAGCCAGCAAACCTCCTTCTGCTTCTGCTCTCCTGATAAATTGCTTCCCCTCAGCATCCCACCCTCCAACCTATGCTCCATGTTGTACCCCTGGTGGGAATTTATTTCCTTTGCAGCCTTTTAAGGACTTGTGGACTTTCCAGTTGGTGAGAAGTTTCATCCTTTTATTTGTGCTTGTGGAGAGCAGGCTGGTCCCACTGCTCAATGACACCATCCCATCCCTGTTTGTCAAAGGCATGTCTGGGCAATGCACTGACTGACACTTGCTCAAAATCATAAGCCTTTTTTTAATTTGGAAAAGTCTAGATTTTCTTTTTAGGATGATAAAATGCCCTGTGTTGCTGTGATCTAAATGAGCAGAGGGAATGCAACCACTGAAAGTTTGAGGGTGACACCACATTGAGGGAACTGGTAAATACACTGGAGCTCAGAGCTGTTCAGAGGAACACCGACATGCTCAGGAGGCTGGCAGAAAATTTATGAGGTGTGGGGCAAATACAGATCCTGGGACGGGGTATCCTCATGCAACAGGAAGCTGGGAAGAACAAATAGGATCCTGTCCCCCATTTTGCCTCTTCTACAGAAGAAAGGGGTCTGCAAACTGAAGTGGGTCCAGCTGAGGGCCACAGAGCTGGTTGGTGGCTGGAGGGTGTGATGTCTGAGTGGAAGGACACATGTTTGCTGCATGTGGAGAAGAGGAGCTTGGTGGGGATTTAACTGCCTGTGCCACTACTAAAGACACCTGTGCAGAAGAAAAAAAGCCAGCTCAGGTGTACAGAGAAACATGGGAACATGTTGCACTGAGAGGGTCTCTGACAGGATGTAAGGGAAAATATCTTCATCCTGGAAGTGTGAAGCACTGGAAAAACACCCTGGGAGGCGGTGACCAAAAACCCTCTCTATTCCTGGAGAATTTTGGCACCCTAGACAAAGCCTAGTTCTGAGCAATCAGATCTAAATACAAGTTTAGTCACGTGTTGAGAAGGTGCTTGGACGAGAGACCTCCAGAGGGCCCATCTAACCTACATTTTTATATTCATTTCTATAATTAGCCATGTAAATAATTTGCAAATTGCTTCTTCCTGGGTATTTTTACTTGTACACATGCTGCCCTGCAATCACAAACTGCAGCTAGAGACATAACCTACAGTTTGCCCAGAACATCTGTAATTACTCAAGTGTGCATTAACTGAGAGACAGCAGGAAAGTGGGCTGGAGCTAAGGTATTAGATAGGGGTAGGTGCCCTGTAGCTTAATTCAGCTCCTGAGTTTGTGCCCTCAGGGGTTCTGGAGAAGTTTCTAGGTAATAATAGTTTCTACTTTACACTTAATTGCATTTCCACAACTTAACAAAAAGAGATCTGGACGGTGGGGGTTTTTTTGTTTGTTCATTTTTTTGTTTGCTTGTTTTTTGCACAGTAGGGATTGGAAAAAGCACTGTGGGAGCATCAGGAGGCAAGAATCTTTCTAGTCTGTCCAATACTGAAAGGAGATTGTGCCTATGCACTTCTCTGCTTACATGGGTGAGATTTCCCCACAGCTGTGAACACGCACGGGGGACTGGGAGCGGATCTATGTCATGTCTTTATATAAAGTGGAGCTCTTATATATTCCATAACCTTCATGTGACAAACACAGCAATAATGCATCTGGTGTGTCAACTGCCTTTGAGTTTATACCATGACAGACTGATCAAGTCATATTTGGCTTTTCAGGTGCATCAGCCATACTTCCATCCTTGCAAATGTTGCTTTGTCATATGGAAACATCTGTCTGGCCAATGATACTATTACTATTATTACTATTACTATTACTATTACTGTTGCTATTGCGATTGCTATTGATATTACTATTCTTTGCCTTCAGTCTCCAGCCAAACTCACCTCCAAACCATGGCCAAGGTGCTGGGAGGAGTAGGGTAAGATGCCACTGCTGTCACCTAGGTGGCAGGATGGATATTGGACTGTGTATCTCAAGAGAAAATGTGGAGACAATGTTTTGGCAGGTGAGAGTGAAATCCCTTGAATCTGCCATGTCTTCTCCATTTTCTTCATCTGCCTGCTCTTGGCTCTCACATACCTAGACAAAAGAAAGGACTGGGTTGGGGGCAGTCTTCTCAGTCCTTAGGTGCAAATGACCCATGTGTCATAAGGTGTATAATCACACTTGCAAATGCTTCCAAATCCCATGAGATCACCTTTCAGCACTGTCTCCTCTGGGACATGGGGACAAGGGTCCAGGTTGCAGGACCACACAGTGGAGCCTGAGCAGAGATGGAAGAGGTTTACACCAAACAGCTCTAGACTGGGATAAAGAAAGTGATGTTTTCAGCCTGTTGAAGGGACAATCAATTACACAGTTCTGTCTACCTGTTCCATGCTCTCCTCTTGTTAAAAATTTCCTTGGTGCTTCCATGTAACCAGCTCCAGCTCATGGGATAAATGCAAACAGACAGCACTGGGGGTGAAATCTCTAGGTGAAAATGATACTGCTTCTTGTGAGATATTTGGAGCATTTTCCTTTGGCCCTGCAGGGCTCCTAGCCTTTCAGACCTGACCTGAAAATGGAGATGGACATGGAGTGGCCATTCCCAGACAGTGGGAGAACTCCCATCCTTGATCAAATTTGAGCAGAGATTGGGATCTGATCAGAGCAAAGCTGTTCACTTGCACGGGGTGAGCACCCTGTGTCCATCACAGGTAGCAGAGCATTCATTATTAAGCACTCCCAGGCAAGGAACATGAGAAACAAGGAAGAGGAGGCAGTGTAAGGTTGGTTTGATACCACCTTCCCAAAGACCTGGCAACAGCTGGTGCCTGCATCTCTACAGGGGTGGAGAAGCTACCACTGGAGTGGAGAAGGATGGAGGAGGATATGGGGACAGCAGCACCTTCCCAGCCCCCAAGGGGCTGCATTATCCACTGTCCTTGCCTGGCAGGCCTGTGTCTCTAGAGCTTGAGGGGTGCTAGGGTGTTCAAAGTTGTATCCAAAGCAGCCTATAAATTATGTTCAATGTTGTAAACATAAGCTATCAGGTCCTCAGAGTTGCAGAGACTGGAGGCTCTGATTTGTCCATTTGGCATTCCTGCCTTCAAGCTCTGTATTATCACAAAATATGTGTGTGGTTTTTTATGAAACCTGTGATTCCAGGTTGCTATAGGGCTCCAGAGGCTGAGTTTTTAAGAGCACCTACTGTACTTTAGGTGTAACGGGAACCCAGGATAAATTTCTTGGTGTTAAAACCACTCCCTGTGGTTGCTGTCAAACTTGTCCCAGGGCTGTAAAAAGCAATCACTCTATTGAAACCATCTTAAGTTGTTCCCAGTGAAAGGTGCTGGGCTAATTCAATTAAAGGCCTAGCACAGATGGATTTAGGAGCTGGGCTGCAGAATGAAAGAAAACAGAGAAACAGAAAGATCCCTGTGGAGGCAGGGAGTCGTGCTCCCTGGGCTCTAAGTCCATCACCTAATTGCTCTCTGCTTTGAATCAAAGGGACAAAGGCTGCCCCTTGTCTTCTGCTCCCAGCATGGCCTTTTCCTGGGTGGAGGTTTGGGGGTACGCTCTCTGTGTGTGCAAGGAGAGAGCTGCTTAACTCCTCTTTGGTCTCAAAGGATTTCCCCTAATCCCGACCTCTCCCTGTGCTGCTCAGACGCTGCTGTGGAGAGCAGGGTGTTAGTGCCAGCTCTAATCCCACCCCACTGCTCTCCCCTCCTCAGGGGGCACTCACCCCCTTCTCAGTCCCTGTGTTTGGTATTGAAAGGCTTGCAAAAACCTTTGGAGTTCATTTCAAGAGTCACATTCCTCAGGACACAGACCACTCCCTGGGAGCCAGATTGTAGTGGTGAGGATGGTGCTCTCCTAGAAACTCTGCTCAGACGCTGAGGTGATCAGTGTCTACAGCAAGCACCAGTGCTTGCTGGTAGGGATAGCGGGACCACCTGTTTTCTTCTTGGAAAGCTCTGATGAAGTGTTTTCAGCTCCTCCTGTAGGATTTTGTCCCACAAGCAGCAGACAGAGTTCTTGCAGGATGGTTTCATCTGGCCGAGAATGCTGAGGCTGCTATTGGCAGACACAGCTTCTTGCACACAACAGTGTTTTCTCCCCTGCAAAGCCTGGCAAAGAACGTGCTTTGCTGAGGAGCAGGAAGCACAGATCAAAGTGACTGTCTGTCCACAGACTTTTCTGTCATTTTTCATGTGGGTAATTGCTGTCTATTGATGTGTGAAGCCCTGAGCAGCATTTTCCATGAAACGACAGGCTGGTTGTGCTGTCAGGCAACTACTTAGGCTAATCCAAGTATACCCAGAGGAAAAACTAGGGACATATGTCACCATGTATATGATGGCTGGAAATGCTGGAGAAATGTAGTGTCAGGACTGCAGGATGGTGGAAAATGGAATAAAGAGGATATTTTCTCCATGGTTCCTTGGCAGTTCTTTCTGCCTGCAGTGTCTCAGGCTGGAAAGCAGAGAGGCAAATTCATGGGCAAGAAGAATCTTTTGTAGGGAAGCGACTACAAGACCATGAATGACCAGGTATGAGCTGGGCAGGGAACGGAGTAGCACTGTGGCCTTCATGGAGGTGACTGATGGCAGAAGGGACTCACAGCATGTCCCCAGGTTGGGATCACAAGTGCAGTGCTACTGATGTTAGTGACTACAATGGGGAGCAGGGATGAGGTCACCCTGTGAACCATGGCTACTCAGCTCCATCCTCCTGTCTGTGAGCTGCTATTCTGGTCAGGCCCAAGACTGGACACAGGTGCTGTGTGAAGCATTTTTCATGCATATGCAATGGTGTCCTTCAGCTGGCAGAACTGCATCTGCTGGTCCCTAACAGGCACGGCAGGCTGACAGCACCTCTGCTCATCTCTTCTGCCGTAACATAGGTGGCTGTGAAAGAGGAAGGTACTCAGAGGCTTGAAAGCTGCCTTTTGGGCAGCTGGGAGCCTGTGAACAGGGTGTATATGCCAGCCTGAGTGCTACCCAAGTCCTGCAGTGATGTCTGCAAGCCGTAAGACTTTGTTCAGGAAGCCAGCATTAGTAGTGATGGGAAGGAAACACTGTAGTCTGCGCTGCAGTGGAGAGTGTAGTATCTTCTGCAAGGGGTGTGGAGAGATATTAATTGTCTGGATTCACGTGGCTTGAGCTGTTTGCTCACTGCAGTTCCTTTTGCCTTCACCAAAGGACAAACTTCCACTATCAGCCCAGCCCACAGCATCTCATGAAATCCCAAGGCATCATCAGACCTACTAGGAAAGAACAGGCTGCAACATGAGGATTCCTACTGATCTAAGACACCTCTCCAGGGACAGGATAGCTCAGGAACATTTCAGGAGTGCTGCAAGCTCTAAGTGATGCTGTGGAGCTGAATCAACCCTAAATGAATCCATGCGGTCAATGTCAGGCTGTGGCTGGATATAAGTCAGGGAGTCACACTTGGCACGTCTGGTGGCCGAGAGCTCTTCTGTCTGGGCCATGGAAGGCTGCAGAGATCAGGTTTCTGAGGTGCTCTGAGCTGCTCAGCTGGGAGACCTATGTGTGAAGCTGAAAGGTGGTTTTTCTGCTGCCAGCCGTGCTTCACTCAAAGACCTCAGATTGGGTGCTGAGGAGATGGGGGCATTTTGGACTTGGGCCATACCAGCACATTCAGCTGCAGATGGTTACAGGAACAGATAATGGGTCCTGCAGAAATTCCAGGAAGTCTGATCGCCCTGGAACATAGATCCTATTCACATCGTCTTGTAACCTGAGAACAGCTCTTCAGAGCTGGGATTAGTAAAAGTATTTGGCTTCACCTATCCTACTCCTAGTGAGCTGGTGAGCCAGCGCTAAACCCCTGCCCATGGGGAAGGAGAGGAAGGGTTTTCTGCAGGCTAATGTTGGTCCTGGCATGGGAAAAACTCCCTTTGCTGTGGTAATAGCCATGGAGGCTGCACGTGGATAATTCCCTGCCTGGATCACTGAGGGCTAGGAAATCCATAGGTGATGGGTCACATGCACACCTTGCACACCCAGACTTGTGTGAAGGGTGAGCCATGTCCATAGGTGTGCTCTTGCCTTACCATCCTGGAATATTGCAGGCTGCATGGTGGGATAGGGTAAACAGGGTATATGAACAGACTGGCCCCTGGAGCAGGAGAATTGCTGAAATCTGCGCCTGGAAATTGTCCTTTTCTTTGTTGAGGTGTACTCTGCTCCCCCAGACTAGGTAGAGACCTGTTTCTGCCCTGTGGGATGGCACCTGCTCCCACAGCCAATGCAAGTAGATTATGTGGCTCGTTTCTCAAGGGAGGGGTTTTAGGTACCCAGCAGTGATGCTGCCTGGGCAGGGCGATGCCCTATGCCCACCACTGGAAGAGGTGATCACAGGTGTGTGGGAAACCCCTGCCTGTGTCTGGAGTTTGCAGCACTGCCTCCCAGGAAAACAGAGACAAGAAATTGCTTGGTGCCAAGGAGTTGAGTGGGAAAGTTTAAAAGCTAGCTGATAAACTGTACAGAAAATCACCAGAGCATATGGAACTCACCATGGCTGGAGCCAAGTTAGGTGTTCAGTGGGCCCTGCTGTCTAAATTTCTGTCCCAGAAGGCATGTAAATATGATACCAGGTTTTTGAAATAAAGACCTAGGAAACCAAAGGTCACTGAGCAAAGTATCAATATTGTAACAGAAACTTGTATTAATAGACATATGCATGTTCACCTGGAAGAAGGTTGTGATGACTACTTGCTGCAGAGGTGGTGCATCTTCAGGGCAACAAGCTGAAGAAAAAAACACATGTAAATCAGGGAGAGTCCCTTAGTCCTTGGTTTTCCAAAAGCTCCATCACTAAAAGCTCTTATTTTGTCACAGCCTGAGCAAGAATGGAATTTTGTAAGTTAGAACAGGTGAAGAAGCTGATTTGCCAAGAGTAGATGTCATCAGGTGTAAATCCAGCTAAGGGAAGAGTCTTTCTACTGTGTGTAACTAAACAGTAGCACTCACTGACATGCAGGGTTGGTAAAAGCCAGGTGCATTAAAGGCTCTGAAAAGCAAGCAGATATAGCCATGGGGGACAAATTAATCCAATATCCACAGTCTGTCAGCTGGGAGGTATCCAAAACACAGCTGGGACACGCATTTCAATTTCTGTGATTTGTGCTGACCCATGTCATGTCCTACTGGTTGTGAGGAGGAAGTGGGATGAGTGACCTCAATTTTTCTTTGTGCCCCATAACTCCACCAGTTGTATTTTGATATTACTTGGGCTTTTCTTGTAATTTGTTTCTCAAAAACTCATTTTGCTTATGGCTGATCTCAAGGCTGGATACAGAGACATTCCCTGTGCTGCTGGAGTGCTCCTGAACACTGCTGGGGCTGGGGCAGACTGTGGGGCAGGATAGGGCATGCACATGAGGAAGAGAAGGGAGCTGGCTTGTGTGATACTGAGGGTGCCTCTGGAAGAGCTCAGGAATGACAGTCCGGTGGCTCAGGCACTGAAAACCTGGGGTTCCCATGGGGGTGAGGAAGTACTCCCAGGAAGATGGATGCCCCTTGAGCCCTGACAGTGCTGCTGCCCCAGCAGTTTCTTCCCTAGCAAACTCTGATGGACAGCACTGGCCTTGGCAAAACCTGAGGCCACACTAGGTTTTTAACAGTATTGGGGAGATGGCTGTAGGGTCAGAATATCAGCCCTAGACCCTGCCATACCAGGAGGGCTTCCAGACCCTCAAAACTAGCCATCAGAGACATGCTCAGATGAATGGCAGGTGCTAGAGAAGACACACGTTCAGGCCAGGCCAGGGCGCCACGTATTTGGGGAGGGATAAGCCTTTAGATCAGTTGCTAAACAAAGGTGGGCAGGCCTGAATGTTTTGCTCCAGCAGACAAGCATGTAGTGCAGTTGGCCTAAGGGCAGCAGCTGCATTAATCCTGGCCCGTTCTTTATCTAAGGCTCTGTCTGAAAAAACCCCAGTGTGTGCCTTGCACACCCTCCTGAGCTATTTGTTCCCTGCTCTGTGCAAGGTAGACTGTGGCACAGAGGGGCAGCCCTGATGCACTGGTCTGTCCTTCTGCCAGGAACTTGCTATAAGATTTCCCTGCTCTGAGCTCAGATCTATGGCTAAACCCAGGACAGGGCTTTGAAAGTGGGATAATCAGCCTTAAACCCAGAGAAGCAGTGTTCCACCAGGTCCCCAAGTCACGTATTCCAAAATTTATTGCTTTCCCTGCTGCAAAGCATGTGTGTTTGCTGCATCTGTTCTCTGCAGAACCAAAACCCACTAGCTCTCAAACACCTCCTTGCATCTCCCAAGAGCTGGGCCACACCTTGAGCATCTCTCTGATAACCCAAAGCTGCTGCTGCTTCTTGCTTGGAGGCAGCTTTTCTAGACCTTGACTTGTGCTTGTGCCCTCTCCTTGATTTCCTCCATGTTGCCAACAAATTCATTCAAGTGCCAACAATGGAGCTGTGCCCATAGAGCAGCGATGGGCTTGCTCCCGCCATGCTCAGGGATAGGCTGCTTCTCCTCTATTCACTGTCCCTCTGCTAAAGTCACTAAGACTGTTTGCCACATAAGCTCTCCTTTGTCCTGGAAGCTTATGCTCAGCTCAAGTTGTTTCCTCAATTGCCTAAGGCCCTTTTAGTGCTGCTGCTTTCCAAGAGAAAAGACTCAGCCTTGTACACGTGACCCCCAGCCATCCTTCCTTGAGTTATTTGGCCAAGTTCAATGCACAGCCCTTGTAAGCCCAGCTTTCCATCGAGTCCAGAGCAGTGGGGAACATACCTGCTGGTGACACAGTTTGTAACTCCCTCAACTTTTGATACTGCACAGCACCCTTCTTACAACATACCCTTACCATCTGGCAAGCTCAGGAGGGATGAGTTTGGGTTTGAATGACCACGTTGATAACAATATGTAACAAACAGTGCAATAAAGGGGATGTATTCCAGCCCTGCAGAAAATCCACTCTTGCTGTGTGGGGTGTGGATTATTCAGTGTCAGAAAGGATGGAGGAGAATTAGGCTGGGAAAAAGGTACTGAGTATGTTCAGAGATGTGGACTAGCAGCAGGTGGCTATGCCGGTCCAAGAGCTGGCCAGCATCAGGAAGGCTGGTACCTTGAAGAAATGAGTATTTTGTTACTTCAGACCTCTATGTTTCTCCATCACCCCAAAGTAGTCACTAGGATGGAGTTACTCACAAGCACTCTGGGTCTGCATCCCTGACCATTTCACATGAGCAATTTGCACCAACAATTAATTATGCTACCTGATGTGGAGAGTGCTATGTACATATGCTGATACTGAGCTAAGGACTGAATAGTGCCTCAATGAGCTCTGGGTTATGCTGATACTGAGCTAGGGACTGAATAGTGCCTCAATGAGCTCTGGGTTTTGGCAAGTTGGAAGCTGCTGCTTGTCTATCCACATTTGGGGAAGCCTCTGCCTCCAGGCCGGCTGTTCCCATGAGAGCTGCCCATGCCAAGGAGAAGGCAAAGGCTTTATATACCACCTGTGTGTGGGGAACACTTGTTTGGTGGCCTCAGTGTTCCCAGTTTGGACATCACCTCAGCCAGACAACAGGAAGGATAAACCTGTGTGACCATTGGAAAGCAGGATCTTTGGTTTTAAGAGGACAGATTACATCAAAGCAGGCAGAGTCAGCTAGGGGGAAGCTGATCTGTCTCAGTCCCCCCAGGTTATCACTCTGGATGGACTCTATGGACAGTGGCAGTCCTGCACCAAGCCTTGGCTAACTTTTCCAATCCCACTGTGCAGCAGCATTTCACTTGGGGATAACCTGGGATGCTGCCAGGAGACTGAAGGTCAGGGACCAGGGTCTCATCAAATGGGCACTCTGTCATTGTGTGATGAGGGCTTTCCCCTGAGTCTTCTCAGACCAGAGTTTTCCCTGACTACAAACTCCTTAGAACTAGGCAGGGGGCTGCCATCCTCTCCACACAGACAGTCTCAGGCTGTCCGTTCTGGGCTGATAAGGAGTTTTCAGCTGCTTGATGGAGGCTTGGAGCAGAGATGGAACAGAAGGAAGCACAGACGTAGAAGCCAGGGGAATGGGTGATTGCGAGGCTGGACACCTTAGTTTTGAGGGATAAGGTCCAGCTTTCTTCAAAGTTCTTCATTTCAGCAGCACCAGCCAGTGACTCAGGCAGCACATTTCCTTTAAGATCGTGAAAGCTTCAGTTGGAATCTCCTGGAGCAGGCTGACATGTAGACAACTGTCATCTTGCACTTTGATTTGGACAGTTTCAAAGTGTCTGTACTTAAAGGATTAAGTCTTACTGTGGCAAGGAGCAATTCACTAGGGGATGAGGGTCAGGTATGGATCCTGGACCCTTTTCATGATACCCTTTCTTGCTCTTCGTTTGGGTGTTAGGTGCTAATGGGCTGAATTAATGATTCCTTCAGCCCTGGCACAAAGGAAAGTCCCAGATTTCCCAATCCTCTTTGCCAGGTGCTAGGAATTACCATCTTTTCCTTCCTTGGTGCTCTCTTCATGGTCCTGGGCTTAGTGCCATGAAGCTCTGCACCTTCCTGCTACCAAGGGGCTGCATAGCATCTACATCTAAGCAAAATCCTCAGCACAGCTGGGACAGATGCTGATCCTGGATCCCAAAGTACCTTTGGGTGAGAATGAATTAACTCTCCTTGTGAATGCTGAGCAGGTACTGCCTAGACAATTGACCACAAATATTCAATTACTCTTTGAAATGCATTTGTGCCAACCTGCTCTCTTAAGAATGCACTTTCACAGCCAAACACTCAGGAAAACCACATTGTAAGCTCAATTGCTCCCTGAAAGCAAATTTCAAAATAATTTAAGTAACCACTAGTGGAGTGAACTGGGGATTTGGCACCCCAGACAGAATCTTCAAAATGCAGAGTTCCCTTCTTGGAATGGATAAGTGTGTCAAACAGCTCATCTTGCCTGGTCTTCAACCTTTGCTCCTCATCCTCTTTTGTGTCATAGAATGGAAAGGCTCACACCTAAGATGAAACAATTTTTTGGGTTTCTCTGTCCTTTTTGGATATGTTTCTGCTTCTGTGCTGGCCCAAACGTGTACTGATGACGAGACAAGGAGCACTGGGCCAGATGCAGGCAGGATCCATCCAAGTGGCTGCCTCTAGCTGAAGGCTGATCCTCCGAGATATGGACATGCTTCTTGCTTGTCAGTCCCCCCAGTCTGGTGCCTTTCTGTGCCCTGGCACCCTGGGTAAGCCTTGGTCACCCAGTGCTCTAAACCTTCCCAGGGTGGCTGCCTGAGGGACTTATTCCATGTCGTGGCTGATGGGGCATTTCCTTGGATAGAAAGACTCAGAGCCAAGTCCTGCCTTTGCCTTGCAGAGCTAGCTCTGCCAGTGGAGGGAGTGTGACCTTGTGACTCCCACAAATCCCAAATTAATTAATCCCGGGGACACTGGGGCAGCATGAACAGCCTGTTTGATTTCTCTGCAGTTTTTTCCTGGGGCTCAAAGGGATTAGTGCAGGCGGGAACAGGGAAATATAACAAGGGGCTCAGCTTTCAGCTCCTGCTCCCAGCCAGCAGACTTCTGTTCTTACCAGAGGTATTAACAGCAGTAATCCACACTGTCTCTGAGCATTATCTGTGTGCGGCATCCTCTTCCTCTCCCCCTTGCCTTCGCATGTATGCTTCTATGCTCAGCTCACTAGTGTGTGTTCGTGTCCTGCCTGACGAAGTTTCTCCTTGACACATGCCCCTCCGTGCACATCTCATCTCCCTATATCCTATGGCATATGTGATGCCTCACACACAGTCCACCCAAATTACTATGGGGCCATGAACTTCTTGCGTATCTGTCCCTACAGCCCAACACACTTTATGTACAACCCATTGATGCACTCTCACACACACACGAATACCCCTCTGGGCTTGAGCATGTCTGCATCTGTTCCCCATGCAGGCATGCACATTTCACTCCTACAAACTCACATGGGCTCACAGTTTGCTCATCACAGTCTCATCACTGTCCCTCACATGCTCTGCACCAAATTCTATCTCAGCTCTGCATGACCAGTCTGCTCATGCTGTAGTCTGTGGGATCATGCCATTTCTCTTAGGCCATTCTTCCATAACTCCTTGTGGAGAGTGCTGGGCATGCTGGCCCCCAGGGACAACTACACCATGACAGTGGTGTTCCCATTCAAACCCTTTATTAAAAGGAGTTTTGTCACAGCTTGAGCAGGTACCAATTGCAAGGACCCATTTGGGCTTGGTATTCTCTCAATACGAAGAAGCCTTTGATGGAAATGGGTGAGCTGAAACCATCTGCTTCTGCCAACAGATCTACAAGTGCTGTTGCACTTTGTCACACCTTATAGAACCTGTGGGGCAGCTGTGAGCAGAGGGCATCCCTGTGAACCAGCAGGCTTGGGCATCTCTGGAAACACTTTGGGTCACTTGACTGAATCACTGGCTCCAGTGCCTGGTCATGGCTGCTAAGGTCCCAGATAACAGAGAGCTGAGGATGGGTGGATTGAGTGTCCCCTGAGCACCATTCATGCTTTGTATCCAGTGCTTCGCCATCCAGACAGGAAGATGTGAAGACCCAGAGAGTCCTGAGCACAGTCACAGTTAGGATAAGAGAAGCAGAAAAGTATAAATTAGACAAAAGTAAAGGGATTTTGTCAAAACATGAATCACAGGAGGGTGAGGGGTGTCCCCTGAATGGGCAGGGAGGAATGACCTGCTGCTAACTCAGAACAGATCCATAGAAGATCTCACTATTGTGCCTGCTGCTATTAACCAACAACATCTCACATGTGTAAACACAATATCCTCTTCACCAGGAGAGAAAGGGAGAAACCAGTGAGAGATAATTGGAACCCTCCTAAGAATGATCAAATTCCTTACAATGTGGCTTTCCTGAGTGTTTGGCTGTGAAAGTGCATTCTTAAGAGAGCAGGTTGGCACAAATGCATTTCAAAGAGTAATTGAATATTTGTGGTCAATTGTCTAGGCAGTACCTGCTCAGCATTCACAAGGAGAGTTAATTCATTCTCACCCAAAGGTACTTTGGGATCCAGGATCAGCATCTTTCCCGGCTGTGCTGAGGATTTTGCTTAGATGTAGATGCTATGCAGCCCCTTGGTAGCAGGAAGGTGCAGAGCTTCATGGCACTAAGCCCAGGACCATGAAGAGAGCACCAAGGAAGGAAAAGATGGTAATTCCTAGCACCTGGCAAAGAGGATTGGGAAATCTGGGACTTTCCTTTGTGCCAGGGCTGAAGGAATCATTAATTCAGCCCATTAGCACCTAACACCCAAACGAAGAGCAAGAAAGGGTATCATGAAAAGGGTCCAGGATCCATACCTGGTCCTTATCTCCTAGTGAACACACAGTTTCTATCTAGAGACCTTGGGTGCTGGGCAGGAGCTGATGCCTGCACTGAAAGCATTGCACTGCCCACCTTTAGTACCAGTCATGAACATCATGTCGTGGCCCTTGTGCTGCTAACACATGAAATAACTGAAATTGCTCCCATGAAGCTCCTGAGCTGACCTTAATTTTTTTTTTCAGGGTCTGAGTGGAGGGTTGCCCACCTGCTTTCTCTTGGACATTTCCAGAGGAGGGAGTTGGAGGGAAGGCTTGTTATGACCAAGTAGTTATGCCATTATTGAGTACCGGGTGGGGAGTGACTGGAGATGATGGACACAGTTGCAGAATGGAGAGAGTAAAAACTGCATCCTGAGAAGCAAACGGATGCATGTGGGGGCTTACCTAGTGAACTCAAGACTGACGAGAAGCTGCTAAGCTGCTGCAGAGGTGGCACCACCAACTTCCTAAAGGAGAAAGTACCCACTTAGAAAGTTTTATTTTAATGCTTTTCTCTTCAGGAAAAACAAAACAAAACAAAACCAAAAATGCAAAAAACAAAACAAAACAAAACAAACCCCATAATGTTTCTTGTGTCAAATCATCAGTGGAATTTACAGGATAAGGCTGTAAGGCTGAAAGTCCAGTTTCAAACTCAGCTTTTCAGGTTGCATTTCAAAGCCTTTCTTTTGAAACTGAAAATAGGAAGTTTATTCTCTTTCATCTCCATTTGCTGCTGAGGGCAGTGAGATGATTCATGTCTTGGAGTATGGCTTTACTGCCTGTTCTGCATTTTACTTCCCCTTTGTTTTCTCCAACTGTAGTAAAATTATCAAGTAAGAATAGGAGCATTAAAATCATGATACAATGTCACCTGATGACTTGTCCAACACTGATTAAATTTCAACTGGAAAAGAACCAAGAAAGAAGGAGGGAGGAATGAAACCGGTGATTAATTAGAAATAAACTTCTTAGAGGCGAGCATTTGCATTTTCATTCATCTTGAATAAAAATGTCTTTTCTGATTTCTTTCATATCAAAATTTGCTTCTTCACAGGGAACATTTTCTAATAGAAATTATCTCACTTTAATATTTTGGCAGGATTTTCTTGTGCATTTTTTTTCTCCTTGGAACTGCATTAATGCAGGGCAGTAAAAGATGATGGATTGGTGAGTTGAGTGGGTGCTGAAAGGGCTGAAACTGCTGCTCTATAGCTGCAAAACTCACTTGGACATGGAACCAGTGGAGCCTCCTCCAAGGTTTTGCTGGGCCAGGGCTATGGGAAGTTGGGAGCACCTGGTGCTGTCTGCACTGCCTGATGCAAAATCTTCCCAAGGAGTTCTGTGGCGAGGCATTTTAAAACAGGACCCATTTCCTCAGCCAAGAGGGAGACTAGGAGCAATGGCTCATGGAAAACGAGTGTACCCATCACCCCCCAACCAGTGGAGGTCGGAACAGCTGCAGTTTTCCTAGGAATTTTCATGGGTACTTAGTGCCGCAGGGCTGCAAGAAAGGGTTAAAGTGTTTTCAGTTACGAAGTGCACAACAAACAAAGGGGATGTGGTAATCCCTTCTGCCACAGAGTGAAAAGTTCACTTGATATGCTACTTTACACTGATTCTCACAGACTCTGGGATTAAACCGGACACACTCTGACGTCCAGGTTTTCTAGTAAAGGGCTCCAGCCCAGCCTGCCACATTCACTTCATATTTGGGAACATATTCTCTGAAAATCCTGCTGACAGATGAAGAGCAGGAAGACAGCCAGTTTCCCATGGAACAATAACTCCATGCAAACCACATCTCCTGGCACCCAACCTGGCCTTGCTGGGGCGGCGGCTGGGGATGTTGGCTGGAGCAGCATCTCTGGGTCCCTGCCAGGTGCAGTCTGCCAGGATTGTCCTCCTGGTCCATGTCAAGAGTTTTGCTTTTATACCCTGTCTCCCTGCCAGGCTTTGGGGCTGTGCCACACTAATGAGTTACCTGCCAGCTACTGAGCTTTGGCTGAGCTCAGGGACAGAGGATGTAAGAGGCCAGCATTGGGATGGAAGGGGCAAGGCAAGATGCCTTGTGCCTTAGGTTAAGCTGGGATGCTGAGTGAGCTGTTCTCCCTGGATGCCCCTGGCCTTGCTTATTTTCATGCTTCTATGTCTTAAAAGGTTCTTGCAGGGTGATCTCATGTATAGGGACAACAAACAGGACTCCCCTGGCTACAAATCTCTGTCACCTCTGCCTGGTCCACAACAATTCAATGGCCAGTGGCACATGAGTACAATCAGGACATTTGTTTCTCTGGGATGTTTGAGCTAGTTGGAAAAAATTGACAATCTGACTATTGGAGAGGGCAGATTCCTCTCATCTGCTCACAGACCTCGGCCCTTCAGGTGTTCTGGGTTTCACTCTTCATCTGCATGGCACTGTCAACCCAGCTTCCCCTTTGTTGGGAGATGTTGCAGTGGTGTTTTCAAATTCATTGCTCTTTCTTTCTTTCAGATGAAACACTGAAAATTTTGTCTGAAAGCAGATGTTTTAATGAAAATAACTCATTCAGGTGAAAATCTGATTGTGTCCTGAAAACCTCCCTTCGGTGCATGATTTCTAACCAGTTTTTCTATATAAGCTATTCAAGATACAAGGTGCAAAACTTCCCTCTTGTTCAGTCCTTCAGCTATTTCCCTGCTTGGGGGCACCACTCTTAGCTCCTCTGCCAGATTCTGTCCCAGTGGGTGTGAGAGTAGGAGAGAAGCATGGTACACACACCAAGGGGATGCGACACGAGGTCCCAACATAAGCCTGCCCACTCTGCTGTTCCCAGCTGCTACTTGGAGCAAATACTTTGTGTTTGAAAACAAGAAGAACAAAATGTTTAATGGAGACATGTTTACCAAAGGCTGCAGCCTGCAGGGTTGTTGTTACCATCACTGGTGGTCATGCAGAAGATGAGCCAGGGCAGCCATATTGGGGGGGGGTGGGCGGGGTGGGTGGGTGGGGGGGGGGGGGGGGGGGGGGGGGGGGGGGGGGGGGGGAAGTCACCTTTCCCCTTCAGAAATGTCCAGAAGGATTTTGCTCCAAGATCTCTGGGGCTGAGATGAAGCTCAAAATTCAGTTCAAGTCACAAGAGTGGTCCCAGTGTTACCCAGTGCCCTTTTACATGCACCTCTGGGTGTCAGGGGGAAGAGTACATCCTATTCTGACGCTTCGGCTGTGAATGGAGAGATCTTTAAACTGTTTGCTCCTCTCTTTCTAGACCATTGCAGTGTACAGCAGCTGGGGATGATTCCTGGGGGTATCCAGAATGTCACTCTCTATTAACCAGGAAAGGACCTTGACCTGGGTGAGACACCAGAGCACTGTGGGAACGTTAAGTCCTGAAGGGTGGGATTGGATGGGGAGAAGCTCTCAACCTGCAAGAACCACAGACCTAGGATCTCCTGGGCTATGCACAGGACAGTCTCCATGGTCTGCTGCAGGTATATGCACCCTCATTTCCCATCCCCTCACACCATTGCTTGGGTGATGCTGGAACTCAGCCTGTCCAAAACAACAGGACCTTGATCCAGTAGAGCCAAGGGAAAGCAGGGTATGGGCCTGATCTTGCTCCATGATCTGTGGTCCTGACCCACACTAGTGAAAAGCTGAGTTGAGGGGGCTGGAGGCTTGCAGACCTTGCCCCAGAACAAATGTGACAGGGGCACAGCTGCATGTGGGATGCTTCCAGGATTGACGGGGTGGGAGAAGTGTGGGGCAGCTGGGGCTTCAGACAGCCAGGCCCCCCCCCCCCCCCCCCCCCCCCCCCCCCCCCCCCCTACTGCTGTCCCCTGTCTGGAGGAGGAGAAAGTGCTTGCAAATCTCCAGCTGTCTGTCCTGTCCAGGCAAGGGTGACTCTAGTTAGGGGGTTAGTGGAGCATGAATTTTAAAATCCTTCCCCTGTCTCTTACTCCTCCTCTCTTGCTCTCTGTCCTTCCCCTATGCCCTCCATCCCTTTCCTTTTCCCAGTGTGGCCCACCACATTCTACCTTCTCTAATGAAACCTTACCCCTCACAGTCTCCTTGCTCCTCACCTCCCATCATCATCACAGGGATGTGACATGAGGGAAGAAAGGGAGAAACAGGTTGATCTGGTGGGGAAGGAAAAATGAGAGAGACATGCAGCTCCTGTCTCATCAGAAGCTGCTGGGGGACATCTGGCTTTCAGAAATAATAAGGGATTTGGAAGGAATTGCCCACTAAGGGCATTTCCTTCCAGCTGAAAAACATCCTGGGAGGACAAGACCCTATCCTAAAGATGGTTTGTGGAGACTCCCTCCACCAAGGCATTCCCAGCCCCGTCTCAGATGAGCTACATGTGGGCACACACACGGCACTGTGAAAGCTGGCTCAGGGTTCTGTGCCTTGGGTCATCATCCTCCAGCAACACTGCACCAGCCAGCGTTTCAGAGAGCACCCTTCAGTGTCAGGAGAGGCAGCTGCATCTGGGTGTCAGGGCACAGGGTGTGCAGCTCCCAGCTGGGGAAGGAGGCTTTAGGTTTTGGCTGGACCTCAGCAGCAGATTTGTTGGCAACATTGGTCTGGGAAATGCGCTGTGCCTCCTTCTCCAGCCAGATCCAGCCTGATCCAGGCCCCCCGCACAGCTACTTTTGCTACTGTGCTGCCAACCCCACACAAAGTGGCTGCAGCATTGCCACAAACACAGATGAGTCCCAGTGACCCATCTCCTTGTCCCTGCAAGTGGGAGGGGATGCTGAGCATGGATACTGTTATTGTCTCCTCACCCGGAGACCTGGAATGCTTTTGAGGTTATGGTGGGGCACAGCTGGGCTGCGGGGCTTGTGGCTGTCATTTCCAGGACCTGAACAGGGCAGCAGGGTGGGAACAACACATGGGAATGGTTTCTACCATGTCCCCTATTGCATTGCTGGGAAGCACTCAGATGCTGCAGGTGAAAGAGTGGGAACAGACCTGGCGAGGAAGCACATCTCCAGCTCTGAGTTCCAGTGTTTAGTTGACTGAACCCCACAATCTCCACAGCTGAGTGACCTCATAATGCTCCAGTGTCGCTGCCTAGCAAGTGCTGGGGGATGAGGGAACAGCTGCTGGACAATGCTGGACAGCTGTGTGCTTTCACGCTGGGTAATACACCAGAACCACACTGCAGAGGGCTGCTGGCCTGACTGTTCCTATGGAAACTCTTTTCAAAGGAGGAAGGGAGACAAACACCCACCCGGTGATGCTGGGTGCTGGCAGGAACTGGATGCTCTTGCAGGCCTAGGGCTGGCTGGGCTGGTTGCAGCAGCTGCTGTGACCTCAGCATGAGGCTGTGGGGAGCGCAGCCAGCAAAGGGGTGATTCCTATGGTGCTTGAGTTCCCTGGAAGGACTTTTGCTCTATCCCCACAATCTCAGGCAGTAATGAAGGAAGTTAAATAGGGAAATGAGCTATTGAAGGAGAGGGATCAGATCAGAGCCTTCTCTCAGGACTAGGGATTGCAGCACTGTGGCAGTATGAGGGATGATGTTTGGCCATCTACACTTGTCACAAGACACCAGAGAGAGCAAGCAAAGATTTGGAGGCAGGATCTGTCTCTTTTCCTGTTGCACGGCACTTTCCATCTCTGGAGATGAAAGGATGCTCTGTCACAGGATGGTTATTCCTGCAGGTAGAGCTGTGCTGGGGGAGTGCATTTCTGCCACAGAGGCTTCACCCTGCATCTGCAGACTGGGCAGAAAGATCCCTGCAAAGAGTCCTGGTGGGGTTTGCAGCTGACTGGCATGGATGCAGGAAGGACCAGGTGGGATGAGAGAGGGGAGGCAAGGAGCTGGGCTCTGTCTGTCCATATTTTCTGCAGGGACCAGACCATGGGAAACCCACTGAATTTCCATAACAGGATGGTGGTTAAGTGTGGCAACCATGGGTCTGCCTCAGTGAGCAGACGTCTTGGGGTGAGCAAGGGAGGCAGATGTGCCCTTGGGGAAGAGTTGTGCTGCTGCCCTGGAAATTGCAGAAGTTTAGTTAAGTGCATGACATTGCAATTCAAGTCTCCTCTGACTCAGGTAGTGCCTACGGGGTGCTCAGGGCTTGGTACAGAGGACAGGGGTGTTCAAATGTCCCTCTTTCCCTCCCCTCCCCTCCCCTCCCCTGGATATTACAAGCCAGCATGGGACAAGGCTGATGGCACCAGCCTCAATAAACCCAGTGCTCAGACTGCCTGGTTTGTCTTTCCAGGGTGAGGGTAAGTGATAAACATCTGATGTGCCCAGTGTGAGTTCAAGAAGCAGTGCCTTGGACCAGCAAGTAGCTGCTGGAATTGAAGAGCCTCCCGTGCCACACTGGGGACATGGCACTCTCTCAGGGACACACAGTGATAGGAACTTTCCTGGCCCAAGTGGGGACTGCAGCTGTGTGGGATGCATGGCAAAGCTGCTTGAGGCCTTACTGGAATAGGATTGTGGAGGCATCTGCTTAGGCTGAAGCTAAACAAAAGTGATGTAAAACCATGCATTAACGCTTGTCTGTCAAACACCTTCAGGTGGGCCTCTGCCTAATTGAACCCATTTCTCTGGGCAGAGAGAGTTGGAAGTGACGTGGGTAAAGCCATCTCCTTTTAATTAGGTTTCTGTGCTAGCTGGAACTTTGCTTCTGACGCGATGCTGGTTCATCTGTCTCCATCATGATATGCACAGTATACTCAGAAGAGAGGGATTTCTCTCCTGTTTCATCACAATCAGATTCTGGAATAACTTTGTCTTGGATATGGAAGGTGGTGAGCAAGTCTCTCACTAAATTAGTTTTAGCAAGAAGGAGACCAGATGCTTCCAAGAAGCATCTCCTAAAAGCTGATTTGCTATTAACTGTTGATGAGGCTTCAGCAGCTTCAAACTGAGCATACACTGCTGTTCTGCATTGGAATAACTCTCATGTGGCTCCTGGTAAGCCCTCAGACACCTGGGTGAACAGGCATGTGCACAGGTGACAATGTTGCATGATCTACATGCAAATCAGAGGCTTCGCGATGGACTCTGCAAATTATTTTGAGACATGATGTCTCAAAATGTCTCATGATGTCTCCTTTTGTCTCTTGAGAACCTTGCAGGTGTGCTAACAAGGTCATACATCTGCCATGAGCTTAATTGTGCCAAAATTACTAAAAATACCTCAAGTCAATTGCACAAACTTGGGCACCCCTCACCTACAAGCTCATCTGCTTCATTTTTCGTTTAGTTCTTTCACCCTTGAAAGACTGGTTGCAACAGAGTCTGGCAGCAATCATTTTTTACCACAGAAATGTCTTCCCATCTTATACTGCAGCTGCCTCTGAAGCATTTGAGGGGTGCACAGAGACACCTTTATGTGCAAGACTTTCTGCTGGAAGAGACTGGGTTGCAGAAGAAGATGGTGCAGCTCCTATTGCCATGTGTTGTATCATGGGGATATATTCTTACCTGCAACCATGTTACTCCAGGCAGACTTAAATCTTGTCTTTGCTTAATCCAATCACATCCAGCTTTGGATGAAAATTCTCCTGAGACACCAGGACTAACTAAGGAATATTTCTGATGGACAAGATTCTTTGAGTTCCTTTTGCAAGCTCAAAAGACTTCCATTCCAATAAGTACTAAGTCAGGCAAAAATGCCAAGAGGTCTGTGCAGATAAAGAAATCTTAGCCAAATTAAAACACAAAAAAGAAGTATACAGAGGGTAGATGTGGGGTTGGATAACTGGGACAAATACACAAACATTGTCAAAGTATCCAGGACTGAAGTTAGAAAAGCCAAAGCCCAAGTGAAACTGAATCTGGTTGAGAATTCAAAAACAACAGGATGGATTTTTGCAAGTATGTAGGTAATAGAAGGAAGAGCATGTAATGTGGTCAACATTGGTCAACATTGGTAAATCTATTTGCAAAAGACATATGTCTTGGGGATGGTTTTTTATCCCATACCCATTTTTGGTTTTGATTTGTGTCCAGGGTGGTTGCTGCCCCCCCCATCCTCCCTGATCCTGGCTCTGGGAGTGTTGCAATGGGTGGGAGCCAGCCTGGGATCTTCTGCCAAAAGTTGGGGGGGGGGGGCCCCCCGGGGGTTTTTTCGGAAAAGGGGGGGGGGGGGGGGGGTGAGGGGTGGTTGCTTCCTTCTGGTGAGGTGAATCCTCTCCATGGCCACACGGCCCAATCTCTCTGATGAGAGAGACTTGTTGCCATGTGCGTTTTGCCTGCTTTTTTGTTCTTTTCCTTTGGCACTGTGACTAGAACTTACTAGCTTGCTTCTCAGCTTCTCTGCTGCTTGGAAGCTCAGAGCCAGTGCATGGCAGTGCCAGGTCCCGAGAGCACCCTGTTCCTGGCTGGGGACTGCCCTCTCGGCGCAGCCCAACCCGGGTGTCAGCCACAGCCAGGGCAGCAATGCCCTGCTCAGCCCCACGCTCTCTGCCGCTGCTCCAGGGCTCCTTGCTACACCGTGAGCAACTGGCCAGGCTTCTGGCACTGCCCGGTGTTTGTCATCCCGGTGTGCCGTTCCAGCTTGCTGCTTCTGAGGTTTCCTGCTGCAGTCCATTCCCAAGGGATGCTGAGACCGGCCATTTCCCTCAGGTTTGCAAAGGAAATCCCCTTCTCTCTTTCTCTTGCTGGCCCACCCGCCATTACCGTGTGGAGAGGCGGCTGATCTTGCGCCACAGCGCCCCCTGCAGGCGGGGGGAATCATCGCAGCCGCCCTGCCCGCCGGGAGCCAGCAGCGCCCCTGCTGGCTGTGAGCGGAACTGCACCAAGGGAGCGGCGCCTGCGCCCGCCGGGGCTGGGCTCGGGTCTGTGCTGCTGTGTGCTGCTGCTGCTGCATTGCTGCTGCTGCCATTGCTGCTGCTGCTGCATCGCTGCTTCTGCATAGCTGCTGCTGCATAGCTGCTGCTGCTGCGTGCTGCTGCTGCTGTGTGCTGCTGCTGCTGCCATCGCTGCTGCTGGTGCTGCATTGCTGCTGCTGCATCGCTGCTGCTGGTGCTGCATTGCTGCTGCTTGTTTGTCATGCTATGCATACAGATATACCAGTAAAGAACTGTTATTCCTTTTCCCATATCTTTTCATGAAAGCAGCACCATTTCAAAGCTATAATAATTCAGAGGGAAAGGGGTCATATTTTCCACTACAAGGGAGGTTCCCGCCTTCCTTGGCCGACCACTGTCTTTTAGACCAAGACAACATGGAAAAGCCTGAGGTTACAAAGGGCACATATCAGGCACATGATAGACAACAAAATCATCAGGAGTAGTCACCAAGAGGAAGTCATGCTTGATCAACATTATTAACTTTAATGATGAAAGACTGGCCTAGTAGATGTGTGGAGAGAAGTGGACTGTGCTTGGACTTCAGCAAGACCTATGGCTCTTTCTTCCCACAAGGTTTATATAGTCAAGCTGTGGATGTACAAGCTCAATGAGCAGACAGTGAAGTGGATTGAAAACTGACTGAATGGCCAGTCCCCTGAGTGAAACCAAGCGAAACCAAGTCTATTTGGAGGTCAGTAACTAGTGGTATACCCTAGGGCTCAATGTGTTGAATTAAACCTGGATGTGTGTCTTATGTCCCAAGAACATGTCTGTACCCAGCTCCCGGCAAGCAGCTGCTAAAAGTTGAAATCTTGTTGGGAAGGACTTGAGGAGAAGCTCCATCATGCAAAGAGTGCTTGCTTTCCATGAGACAATTTGCTGTCAATTCGAGTGTTCATCACAGACTTCTGTAAGTCAGCAGTGAGGAATATAGCCCTCCTCAGGGTGATCCAGCTCATCCCAAGCCAGATACTTAAAGGAGGTCGCCACTGTCTATAAAGGGAGCTGAGGGATGTACTTAGATATGGGCTTTTAACTTACGGGTATATGTGGCTGAGTGAAATGGAAATGGTGTATTTACAGGCAAATACTCATAATTTCCGAGCCTGTGATAAATCCAGTTAATGCATGGTTACAAGTAGCTGATGGT
Source organism: Pyrgilauda ruficollis (assembly GCF_017590135.1). Classification (NCBI taxonomy): domain Eukaryota; kingdom Metazoa; phylum Chordata; class Aves; order Passeriformes; family Passeridae; genus Pyrgilauda; species Pyrgilauda ruficollis. The sequence continues at coordinate 111,220 of NW_024510433.1, read as the reverse complement.
TGCCAGCTGCTTCTCTCCAACTAATTGCTGTCAGACTGTTGGTGTGAGTCCAAATGGTCAGTGGCTTAGGGGGGGTGGTGGGTGCGTAGAGTGAAGCAGACCCTCTAGAGTGGAGGAAAGAGTTAATTTTAGTTCTTTTGCATAACATATATTTCGCTACTTTTCAGCTGCCTGCTAAGACTTTATTTTAAACTGCTTTTCCAGAGTGGGTATCATTTTCTGTCAAGCTGTGAAGAAGCAAGCAAAGGGGAAGTGAGAAGCAGAGAATCGCCAAATATTGTCTTCAAACACAGCACAGAGGAATTGTGAACACCCCTCATGAAAGCAGCCTGGAGTAGGTTGGGTAGGAAGTGTCTGCCCTGATTGACCTACCCAACCTCTTCAAAGATCCAGTCCTAAATGTATGCAGGACTGCAGGAGCACAGGGCTTGTAGAGTAGGTCCAGCTGAGCTAGGGACCTTGCTCGATGCTATCCTGCATGTTGTTATTAGTCTCTTGTAAGAGTCATCAACTTCCCTGTCACACCGGTGGGATGCTTTCATCCAGTTCATAGTAAGTCCTAATCTGGCTTTTCCCAGAGGAGTTTCTGGAAAGCCAGGGCTTGGTGAAAACTCTGCTGCTGGTGTCCCCATGAGTATCTGTTTTTCTATCTCACCAGGACACATGGTGGAGCAAGGAGGAAACAGCTAACAGAAGAGTGGGATAAGGTAAGGCAGCCTGAGTAATCCGTGTAGGGTCCAGCAGGGACTGATGAGCACCTGCTGCCTCCTAGCCTTTCAGCATGTGCTGGGCAAACCTCATTTCCTCAAGCTGATCCCTTGGATTCTCCCCTCACAGTCTGTGCTTTCAAGTTAGCCCTACTGTGACCTGAGATCCAAGTGGCTTTTTCCTTTCATTGGGGTCCAAATCAGAGCCACATCAGGGCTGCTTAACATGGTGTCTCCTTAAAAGGGATGTTGAAGATATCCGTATTCAGAACATGGTACTGTGTCTTCTGTCAAGGTGAGCCACCTGCTTCAGGGCTGAGAGGATGACCTGGAGAAGACATGTGGGCCTCATGGGGATGGAAAAATGTCCTCAGAGCCCTGTGCTGTGGCATCAGAAGGGCTGCTTGATGGCATGAACCTGTGTGTGGCTGTGCGGCGCCTCCTCCCCTCCCCCCCGACTGCAGACCTCCTATCCCAGACACAGGAATGAGACCAGGCAACAAGGGAGGAAGTGGGGAGGAGAGGACAGAAGCCCTGAAAGGAAGAGGGAAGGAAGGGGGCAGGAGCTTTTCGAGGCAGGTTGTGGAAAGCACTGTGTTTGTACAATTCAAGTGGCCTGAAAGGAGCAGTAAAAGACGGGGGCAGGGCTGGGCAGCAGCTGCCAGGGAGTGAATGTCCCCTGCTCCTTTTCCCTTAGTCTGCTTTGTCACCTGCCCACAATTAGCCTCGATTTATCACCCCAGGAGTCTGCAATAAGTCAATTGTCTGCCTGCTGCTGCCTAGCCCCTGTTTCCAGAGAGCAATTCTCCTCTTTCCCATGGGTAGGTGATTAGGCATCCATCTATGCTTTGAGTAGGCTCAGGGTGGAGGAGGCTGCTGCTTCCCCATGGTTCTGGGCTCTCAGGCCAGGTGAGACCTCACTGCCCTGATTGTCCTGCTGGGCACTTGCACTGCTTGTCACTGCCCTGCTGGGCAGCAAACCCTGACTGGCAATGAGGCCTTTGCACAGTCCTGGGGGAGAAGCAAAAACTTTGGGGCTGCCTCCAGGGAACATGTCCATGGTTCATCATACATTGCAGGAGAAGGTCCAGTCAGACTCCAATGTTAGGCAGGGTACAAAGCTCCCTCTGCTCCTCTCTCCACCATTTTACCCAACTTGTTTCATGCTCTTGTTCTCAAGACAAAGGTCTTAGACAAATATCTGTCTGCCCCTCATGCAGACAGAGCATCTGGCTGAGCCTCATGATGAAGCCATAACTTATGTGAGGACAGCTAGGCGCAATGGGGATGCTGGTGCAAAGTGAGGTTGTGCTGAGATGCCCTCCAAGTCCAGCCTTGTGTGCCACTGAGACTCAGTTTCCACATTTTGTTGATGTTCCCTGCTATAGAAAAGCACCAGCTGAGTGTAAAGGCTGATGAAACAGGTCCTGACAGGACCAGTTTAGGGTAACTGCACTGGCAAAGGCTGTCCTGTCCATTCAGCAGGGCTCCAGGAGCCAGGCTTTTTGCATACCTCTGTGTGTCTCTATTGCAGACCTTGTTCTGTGTATTTCCTTTGGACACCTTGTCCAAGGTATGGATGATGAAGGTAGGATGGTTTGTTCAGGTAATAGAAAGCATGGGGAGGGAGGCTTAGACTTGCTGTTCTGCTGTCCACTCCTCCCCATCCCCCTGCCCAGACATTTCCATAGTGCTGCTGAGAACAGCAGAACTTTACTGCCTTGCACAGCTGCCAGACTCCTGCCAGGTGCAGTTTGGATGAGAGGATAAAGGGTGCCCAGGCTGCTACAGACCCTCCAACCCTTGTAATGTGCTCTGCCAGCCTCCGAGGGAGACCAGGCTGGGGGAAAGCCTTGTCTATCTGTATCTTCCATCTCCACACAGCAACCCTGTCCATGGGGATGCTTCTTATGGGCCTTGAAGGGACTGGGCTGGCTTTTGCAGGGCTCTGGATACCACATGAGTCTTCCTGTTCAGGCTCCTGAGGTATGAGCTGAGTCATGTCAGCAGGAATGGGATGAGGAGCAGATGTCTCATTGTACTTCATGCCAGTCATCTGGCATGTGTCACCTGGCATGGTCTGTCTCTGTGCCTCACCCCCAAAGAGGTGATGGGCACATCTAAGGTCACACAGGGTGTTGTCCAGTCCAACTCAGGGCATGAATAAGCAGAGCTCTCCAAAATTCCATGCTTTCTCTCCCATACCTCTAGCCCAGCCCTCCTCTTCCCCAGAGCCTGCTCCTCTGCAGCCACTGAATTGCCTCTTGCCTGCAGGAAGGAGAAGCCTTGAGCTGTAACTGTTGTCACCACAAACACCATGGCAGCAGGAGAGAATGGGTGGTAACCCCGACAATGCCAGTAAGCAACTTGTGCTGTGCAGTGTGACCAGCAGCCAACTCATCTCACCAGGTAGACCCCGGGGCAGTGACTCACAGGGGTGTCACAGCCAGTGTAGTCCAAGCTGGTGTGTGGGAATTGCCCATGGTGCTTGGAGAAGCCTTGCTGATTGATGGGATGAGTGCTCTTCTGCTGATTATATTTATGGCTGCCTCCAGGGAACATGTCCAAAGCTCTGTTTTTTCTGGCTTGTTGTTTCCCTGCCTCTTCCCTGCTGTCATATTGCAGACACAGTTTGTGGTTAGTGTCCTGACCAAGAACTTGGAGCACATCCTTCCTGTTTCCTTCTCCATGAACTGGCCATGCCATGCCATGCCATCCTATCCCATCCCACCCTATCATCCCTCTGCTGATAGCTGTGGTTGCTACTGGTGTCTATTACCTGTGACAGCGACACTTACTTGATCCTATAAGGGGAAGGCCTGAATGGGAAGCATAAAGACCTTGAGGTACTTTCTCGAGCCACTAATGCCTCTGAAAAGGCAAATTATAATAGTGGCAGGAAAGGGCACCTGGAAGGAGGCGCAAACACCAGCCTAGCGTGACTGGTAGTGTTCTCTCTGCCAAGCTTTGCCTCCCCAGTGCAGGCATGAGCTTCTGCCCTTGGCTAGTGGCTCCTGGAGCATGCTGAGGGTGTGGGTTTGGGGCTACCTTCCCACTGTGTGTTGTTCAGGTGGATGAGCTCCAAATCCTACCCCCCAGGCCTCTGAGTTGCTGCACCAACACTTCTCCATTCCAGAGCTTCTCTCATTCAAATGTTCAACCTGGTGCCTGAAGGTGAGCACTTGCTGGCCAGTGGGGTCTCAGCCTGGAGCTGGGAGAGGTACAGCAGGACAAGATGAGTGGCTCACCCCTGAAAATTCCCAACCCATGCCCTGGCCACGTCCTAGTTCAAAGTCTGTCCTGGCCTTTTCCTGTGTCACAGCCAGGTGGTTTCTTACAAAGCCACAGAGATCTGAGCTGTCCCTCCCAGGGCTCTGTGGCAGCCATTGGAGGCCACCTTCCTTTGTCCCATGGAGGAAGGTGGTTAGTGAAGCATGTACTGGGAGGTCCTGGGTGGCTTTTCAGCATGTACCTCTGACAAGTGGCACAGAGGAGAGCAGTTTCCACATTGTTCCCAATGTCATTTGATCCAAAGAGCCCAGGCAGGGACAAAGCCTGGAATAGCTGCTACACTGCCCCACTGGGTCTCTGGTTGCTGGCACTGCTTGCCTTGAAACAATCCAGTGGGGTGAAATGAATTGGCCAGGGTGTGAAACCAGTCAAGTGTCAGTGATTCCCTCTCCCTTCCCTGAAATAACACTCCCAAAGGGGAACAACATAATGGCAAAGTAAGTCCCTCCATCCCAGCCTGCTGTCTGGATGCATGTCCTTGCTGGTGTTTGCCCTGGACAAAGTACCCAGGACCTGAGCTCCCTGGTGGGCAGGCTGAGCCAGCATATAAAGGCAATCACCCTTCCCCATTGCCATGGACATTGGTATTTGATTTATTGCCTCTTCAGGAGGAACTCTTAGACTTGCATTTGGAGCTGAAGGCAGATCTGAGCAGCTGTGTTTGGCATGGTGGGGTCTAGTGGTTTAGAGCCAGAGACGAGATGGCAGGACTACTGAGCTCGTTACTGTAATGAAGCTCGGGGAATTGGAGTTGTTGCTTATGGAGCTTTCCATTTAAGGAGGTCAGACTAGATGATGGCCCCTTCTGGCCTCAAAACATATGAAGCTACAAATAACTCAGCCAATAATTAGAAAATTGAGTCTCATTCCTGTGTGTATTACAGGCTTTCTGGACTAGAAGTTACAAAGCCTGCACTGAGCTTTCCTCATGTTTTAAGAGAAGTCATTTCCTGGTAGTGGATTGTCTTGGTTTGAAAAGACAGGTGTCTGCTAAGGAAGGCAAGAGCCTCCCTTGGAATGGAAAATATAAATCCCTCCCTCTGAATTAATATAATTTTGAAAGGCAAAGATATGGGAGTAGGAATAATAGTTCTTTATCAGGAAAAAAAAAATTAAAAATGCAGTAATATAAAACAACACTGACAGTCACAAAGACCTGACACCCTGTGGGTCAGGCTGTTGGTAGTAGTCCCATTCCATGGTGGCTCAGCCCTCCTGCAGTGCCAGCTGTGGTACTGGTGGAGCAGGGATCCTGGAGAAGGGTGTAGTTTTCCTCTGAAGCTCCAGGGCTGCTGGAGATGGGCCTGGTCTTTCTCTGGGAATGCAGTGGAAAAGAAAGCTGCTCCCCAAGAAATCCAGCAGCAAAAGGCCGACTGTGGTGTTCCAAGTGTCAGATTCTATCCAGGTAGGAATGCTTGGATCCTCCCTCTGGGCAGAGCTCCTCACAGTGGGATGATGCAATTTTATAAGTCATGCAGTGACACTCGCTGGCCCATTGACAGCAGATGTCTCCCTGGAGGGAGGATTGGTTGTGGAAGAGATAAAGAAAACTGCCCAATGAACAGAAGGTAACTGCCTCACATCTAACAGATGGTGATAGAATAGACACCCCTAGCCACATTTTGCATTTGCAACCTAAGATATGGGTTCCCTGAGCAAATCCCAAGATTGATGTCATTGGTGTTGGTATGGAAGCAGTGCAGGTAAATGACATCACTGTGAACTTGTGTCATGTCCAGTGTCATCTGGATGTGGCAAATAAGGATAATAAAGAGGGAAAGGTCAGATTTCTCATGATCATGTCTCCTCTGTAGTTTGGACTGACTTTGGCGTCTTTATCCCATCCCACAGAGCATGGGCAGAACCTCCAAAAAAGCAAATGTGATGCTTGGTAAGAAAACTTGGAGGAGAAAATGTTACATTGTCAACATGCATCTTCACCTGCTGGTCAGAGCTTATCTCTTGGGAAGTTTGTATCCCTAACATGTCTCTTCACTTTGTTACTGCTTTTTACTTGAACAAGTTTCACTGATTTCAGGTCAAGTCTATGTGCAGGGTAACCCTGCTGTTGAGCATATTTGGGAGCATGGAAGGAAGTCATGAGGACAGTGGAGGACTTTCCTCTCTGAGCTTTTTTCTCAGCAACAGGATTGTGGCCACCTGAGCCACAATCAGGTGGGAATAAATGGGAATGTGAGGAGAGGTTTCATGGCAAACTTTGGGAATCTATCACCAAATAAGATTAGGAAGTGCTGTTATCCAAGTTTTTTGTACAGCCCCACTCAGTGTTGCCTGTATTGTCTCTCCTCCCCTTTGCCATATGTTGCTTGGTTTCACAGAAGATATTTTGGACTTGCATATCTGTTTTTTTAACCCCTATCCTTATCAATATTTCTTCTTTCCCTACCTGGCTGCAGCAACAGTTCCAGAGCTGCCAGGAGGACGCTGCATCCCTAGTGCTACCTCCCAGACTTGCCACTGCCTCCTCTGTCTTACAGAATGGGTTGAGCTGGTGGAAGCAAGCTCAGAGTCAGGATATAAATCTGTACTCAGCCAAGCTTGGCTGATCATAACCAGTATCTTTTAAAAATATAGGGAAAGGCTGCCGTGAATCAGAAGACTGAGTCACTCTCTTCTTCTACGAGTGTGTATATACACAGACTCCAAATAGGAAACAGCCATGGAAAAGCGTATCCCCTGGGACCAGGGTAACAAGTCCCAGGCAGAGAAAAATGCACAAAGGGAGGAAAAGGGGGTGGCCATGTTACCAAGGGGATTCACTCCATAACAAACAAAAAGGTGTGATGAAATGCTGGGTTGCACATGAGCAAACATCAGCCAGTGGTATTTCCTTGAGCAGGACCTGAATGCTGGGGATGAGAGCTCAGCAATTCAGCATTGCACAACGGATGGGTTGGAGTCTAGTCTGTTCTTGTTTTCCCAGTTAAATGCCTTTTTGAAATGTTTTATCCTTTGTATTCTTTAATCTCTGCCATAAACTGTATGGGACATGTCATGAATTGGTGCTGCAGCAGATGCCTTGACTTGGGGAGTTTCCATTTCTTGAATAAAACTCCTTCCCCTTATAGTTTTGTAGCTTTAACACACACATCCTTCTCTTGGATCTAGACAGCAAGGGTAAAAACAGGGGTCACAACAACCACTGAGTATCTTTCATTCATATCTAAAAAGACCTAAAAAAGACCTTCCTATTCATGTCAAGAAATCTTCCTGAGAAATCCTTTCTGCATTGTTTTTTGCTGACATCTGTACTGCCCCAGGTATGATTAATTCTTCTGCTCACAATAAAATGCTTCTCCTTTGCGTCTGAAGCAGTCTTCAATTTCACAATTAGTTGGTAAAACACACCATGCATTCACCTTAAGCAGCAATGTGAACCCAGGCAGCTTTGCTCCTGACAGAAAGAGGGAGATTTGCCCTCCAGGGAAAACAGCTTGGCACTTGTAGCTTTCTGATGAAGGATGTTCCTAACAGAGTTCAGAGGTGTTGGAGAAAGTGGTTTAAGTTTCTCAAAGGACTGGTTGTTCTTGGGAGGCTCTTCCTAGGGTTTGTGAGGCTTGGGGTGGGCTCGGAAGGAGGGTGCATTTGGGAAATCACTGCGGGCCCTGGATCGGACTGATCCAAGTGCAGCCCCCAGCACCCCCCGCCCACTGCTGTTTCAGAACATACCTCTCATTCCTGCAGCCTCAATTACTGCATTAGATCCCTTCCCTGCCAGAGCCCCAAGGATACAAACAGACACCCGCTGATCAGGCTTGGGCTCCTCTGGATCTCTGGGGCCCTGTGGGAGCAAAGGGGCCTCTGCCGACACTTCCACCCACACTAAGGGCTGCCCCACAGTTCTCCCCAGGGATCTGGGGATATCTGGGGATCCTTCCAGAATGAACCCCAGGCATGGATACTTTTTTAAGAGGAGAGGTGTTGGGAGGCTTGGGAATGCTGGGGTTCTAGAGGGCGTTGGCTAGCATCTGCAGGATTAGAAAATGATAGTGGGGAGCAATGCTGGTGCCAAAGTTAGGACAGGCTGGATTGACACCAGGGTCCCTGGAAGCCTCTTGTAACTCCCTGTGTCCAGGATAGGTCTGTGGTTCTCGTGCTGGGGTCACTCTGCCTTGCAGCTGGAAAGCCCCCCTATAAATCCTGCTGCAGGGAGCTCTCAGTCCACAACACATGATGATAAAAGCTGCTTGTTTGGAGCAGGACCGACAGATGCTGCCCTATTCCCTCCAGCAGCTCTTTGGGGTGGTCTGTATGTGGGGGGAGTTAGGCAGGGTTAGCGTCTGGAGGCTGCAGCCTGGAGCTGGGCTGGGTGGGTGCAGCCTGGCTGGTAATTTATCCCTTTTGTTAGTGGCAGAGAGCAGGACCCAATCATCCAGCACGTGTGCAGACAGGGAAAGCTATGAGCACTGGCTGACCAGCACAGAGTGTAAAGCTCTCCTTATGGAGTCCAGCACTCTTGTTAAAACTTTAAGGCTCAATCTCTCATCGGCTGCTACAGCTGAGTGTGCAACCTGCTTGCAGGAGAGGCACGGAGGGACGGAGCAGCAGCTATGTACCCCCGCAGAGCCCCTGGGATGGTGCCACCCCTGGTGTCTGGGCTTCCCCTGGGAGAGATAGCCAGAGGGATACATAGATGAGTACCCCCATTCCATGTGGTGACTGAACCAGGATGCCAAATCTACCTTTAGTCCAGAAGAACTGGGAAACCACCAGTGAACAGAAAATCGAAGTTTTCTGAAACCATGGACTTAATGATCCTTGTGGATCCCTTCCAACTCAGCTTATTCTGTGATTCTGTTTTTTCAGTGGTATTAGAGGCTCTCTCTAAGGTGTATCTCCCTCTGTGCCATTGTAACCTGCCTCTATCACCAGTAAAGTGCACAGGGGCCACCCATAAGGATGAGGAGTCTTGGCTGTGTATTTCCTGCCCAAGTTTGCCTGGTCAATTCCTAAACACCAGCTCTCCAAAGGAGTGGTTTTGTTTTCCAGATAAGGCACACAAGTTCCTATTTTAGAAGCACAGAGAAGCTCATACAGACTGACAATGCAACTGTGCTCTGGTAGGGTGGTATGGGACCACTGGTGGGATGCAGAGAAAGAAACCTGGAAGCAGAAAGAGCTAGAACACAAAAAATTTAAGGCATAATAAATCTGCAGGGAGGTCTGGCAACAGGCTAGGAGACAATGGTATATATATGGATGCAGATGGAAAACGCATGGCCCACTCTGCTGAAAAATCTCAGGATGGACCAGTGTGATGGCTTCTGGATACCACATTGCCAGGATGACACCGGAAAGAAAAGACTGAGGAGAACGCAGCCTGGAGGGGTAGGTGAAGGGCCATCTGGAGACAACCTGCAAAGGAAACAAAACAGCCTTGGCTGCCATCCCACCCTGGTCTGTTATCACAGGAGCAGTTGGTCTGAGAGCTGCTGCTCTGCCCTACTTTCTTCGGCTGTTTTCCCCCAACAACTGGATGTTTGCATTCACATCTCAGTTCCTGTTTAGGCTGGGAGACTTGATGATGACAAGGGAAGTAAAACACTGACACTGGTGAGCAGAGGGGGATGAAATCTAAGGTACTCATCAGGAACCAGACTTTTCCAGACTCCTTTATCTGAGGTTTCTGTGAACTTCAGTGGCTTAATTAATATTTTGACTAAAGCAAGCCTTGAAGGACAGATTCTCCCTCCTTGTCACAGAGCTGTGAAGACAAAACATGCAGCATCCCCTTATTCCTCTTTAAATCCCTAAGCTTGACTTATCCAAGTGCCCCCATTTCTATCGCCCTGACATTTCTAGTGGGAAAATTAAGCACAGTGTTCTCTTCATGAATTGCAAGTTTCTGCCACTCCTTTTCCAAGTATCAGAAAGGAGGGGAAAGTATAAGCCTACAGAATAAATCCCTTGTGAGTCCCGTACCTGTCCCACTTTTAATTAAATGTTGTTAAATTATTCTCTGCTTCAGCAACTTGGTGGCAGAGACTGGTGTCTGGAGCAGCAAAGATCCTTAGGGCTCAAGTGGAACATGATTTTTTTGTAGTGTAGACCTCACTTTAATATCCTGGGTTTTCTAGGTTCTTATGTTGTTGTAAATAAAGGCAAGAGGACAAAATGAAGGTGAAAGGAAAGCTTTTCTGCATAGCTGGTATATAGTGAGGAGTCAGGAACCTCTCTCACTGTGTCTGTGGTCTCTGGTGTGGAGCAGTGCAGTGCTGCTTGCTCCACTGTCCCACCCCAGGTTTGTAAACCCATTAGAAATGGCCGGAAAATGGGTTGCAGCAGCATCCTGAAGGCAGGGGTGAGTGGGTGGGGTCTCACTTCTCATCTTCATCCCCCTGGACAGCTCCAGCATGGCCACCATGGCCTGAACCACGTGCTGCCCTGGCCAGCAGAACCCCTGTCAGTGTAAGTGGCCCCGTATCACTGAGCCCACCATCCAGCTGGCTCTTTGTCCTCCCTGTGACCATCCCTGCAGCCGCCCCAGGGCAGCTGCTTCCTCCCAGGACTATTTAGGGTGTTGCCGTGGGAGGCTTAGCAAATTCCCCGGGGCTGTGGCTCTCCAGGAAGCCAGATACCAAATGCTCTTCTCTTCCCAGACCCTCCCAGAGCCAGAGCCTTTCCTCAGCATCTGTTTATAGCTCCTGAAACTGGCCAGGCTGTTTGGTTTGGGATAAAGCACAGTCTGGCAGGACTCCTCCCTGCCACCACAGTGGCACACAGCCGCTTATCTTCCATGACAGACCCTTACCAAAAGCCCTAGGAGCTGGGCTGCCCACAGTGGCCCCAGAAGGCGTATGCCCGGGATGGGTGTGGGAGGAAGACAGCAACACCAGCTGGGTTTAATCATCCAGGATGTGCCGGGGAGCTGGGTGGGATGGCTGCGGTGGCAGGCGCTGGTGCTGGAAGCAGGGAGATAGCCTGGGAATGGATGTGGGAATGCATGTGGGGAGAGATGTGGAGGACAGCAGATGCTGGCTTTGCTGGGCATGGTGGCCTCAGGGTATTGAATACCTCTGGGTATTCAATTCCCAGCAGAAGGAAGTTCCTTTGGAAGCAGTTGAGTTTGAGGAAGGGCAACATGCCTGTACCCCAGCACTCCAGGATGGCCCAGGAGGGTCCCAAACATTTTGTGGGTGACTAGTCAAGCAAGGCGCTGGCCTGGCTGCTCATGCACCAGCTTGAGGACCTTGTGCTGGAGTGCTGGGGAGGGAGCACATGCACATGGCGACATGGGCTGCTCTGCCTCTTCCCCTGTTCTGCCCCATGGAGAGCACTTCCGTGCGTGACAGCAGCCTTCCTCCACCAGGGAATGCTGATGTCCAGGGCACAGTATCAGCAGGATGGACACAGGAATTCCACCAGCACACCACCACTTCATGCCTGGCCTCTGTTCTGCCCAGCTGACCTTTGCACCAGGCTGGGGCTGCTCTCTTCCCTGGGAAAGCATATGGTGCTTTCCATGTGGAGATGGACAAACCAGGACAAGCGAAGGGCACAGCTCTGCCCATTGGTGTCACAGACACAAGCAGCCTCGTCTGCTTTCCAGATGTGGCTGTAGCAAGAGGGTGGTGGCCCTGCTGCCCACACAGAGGTTGCTGTCAAAGCCATGCAGCCCTGGATGGCTCCAGCCTGTCTCTGCCACACTCTGTGCACTGGGTCGCTGCACTCTCAGACCAGCAGCACAGGGCACAGCCCCCAAGGACAACCTCCCACAGGCAGCAGGGTATGAAATTCCCTCTTTTCCCAGGCTGGTAAAGGAACAGTGGCTGCCTCCTGACACACTATCAGTATGGAGTGATAAAGACAGCTTCCTGTCACTGGAGCACTTGCTTTCATCTCTCACATGAGTTTATAGACAATATTAGCATGAAATCTATTTTAACCCTAGACTTTCTGCTGTCAAGCTCCAGCCATCATCCAGGCATGACACTGGGCCAGTACCTGCGTGATTTAACCTGTTTATAGGGAAAGCAGAGCCTGAGGTCAGCTTGGACCTCCTGGAGGAGGGTGAGAATCAACAAGCATTCACTTGCAGGCAAGTCACAAAACCTGCCAACACCTTCGCTGACTCATCAAAATTGAAAAGTTTTTGAGGGTAGAGTTCAGTTTTCTGCATTTCAGATGGGAAGCAGCCAGAGGACCAAAGGAGATGTGCCTGAACTCTTCCAGCCGCCCACCTTCCTGAGGGCTGTATGCCAGAGCCTGGCTCCATCATGAGGAATTTGGAGATTTCAAGGTCTGGGTCCAAATAATGGTGAAACCAATACTGGCACATCCCAGTGCCCCAGGGAGGGGATCTGCTGGGTATGCAGAACTCTCCTCACTCCCACACAGCTGTTAGTACGCAGCTGAGATGGCTCCCGGAGGGCAGAAGGTGAAGTGCCTCTTTCTCCTGAGCTGGACAATGTTCATGCAGTATCACTGGGGTGGATTCAGCACTGCTCCTTGCAATTCTCTTCTCCACAGGCCTTGTAGCCTGCCTTGCTCTCCAAAGTCATTGCCTTACTTGATCCATGAGATTCTATGCTTCCACAGAGCCCCCAGATTACACCCTGCTGGAGTCCACTTCATGTTGGAAGCCCTCTGGATAAGTTCCTCTCCTTGGGTAATGTTTCTTTGCGAACCTGGTAGACTTCTTTCTGACAGAGCATGTCTGAGCTCTCTGAAAGCTCCTGGCTTGTTTTGCAAACTCAAGATCTGAGTTTGCTAAAATATGCCAAGGTTGAGGGCTCTGCTTGTTGGACACTGAAGTTGCTGGAAGACTTGGCTGAAGACATGCTTCTAGGACAAGATAGGAGATACTTGTCTTTCTAAATCTGCCACCATCTGCCCTCACACTGTTCCCACTGGCTGAGTTGCTTATGTCTTATTTGTAATTATTTCATTGTGTTTGCAGACTGGGGGCAACACTTCTCTGTTCATGCCAAACACAGCAATTAAGGGGCCAGTGACACATGCCCTCTCACTGCACAGCTGCTCTCAGCTGGAGGGAACAGCTGGGCTGTAAACCTCAATGCAAACCAGGGCTAGGGATACTTGGACAGCCAAGGGGCATGCAAGTCCTGTGGGGGGAGAATGAAGTATGGAAGATGAAGGGGAGGTTTGCTGGGACTGGTCTCTGTGGCCATAAAAACCTTGAGCTGAACATTATTGGTGTGAGACTGGAACTTGTTATGAAACAGGTCATATAGACAAGGGACTGGAGAAAATGTGATGACTGGGAAACTGGGCAGGAGGGTGAGAGGCAAAAAAAACACAGAGCAAATCCCATTCTGGCAAGGTGGGCAGAGGGGAGACTGAGGTCTGCTGGTGACAGAGGCAAAGCCTTGCTACAAACACCATAAAGAAGAGATTTCATTGCATCCTGTACATGAAATCTCCTGACAGGGCAAGCCAAGCTCTGAACTTGTCATTAATTTAAAATTCTATTGTTTGTCCTTTTTCCCATGGTCTTCTTTCTCCTTCTCCAAAACTGGAACATGAAGGCAGAAAGACATAGCTGAAATCTTGCTGCTTTGTAGGGGTTGGGGAGCAGAGTGTGAGAGGACAAGGGTGGTGACCCTCTGGACTATTCCTTCTCCAAAGTTTGGTAGCAAAAAAGGGAAAGAAAATGAAAAAACCCAACATATGAGCCTCTCTTTGCCTCACAAAACAGTGCTTTAAAATCAGCCACTCTGTCTGTGCACAAGCTGCGCCCCTTCTCTAGAGACCTCCAACTGTTTGGTAACCACAATCTATCATTTCTATTGGTGACTCACCTGCACAAATGTCAATCTCTCCCATGGAGGTGTTCATACAGCTCCTTGCATGACAAAGTGTTGGTCTGGATAGCCTCCAGATGCAGCCATCCATTATGTGTCAAAAAATAATCCTACTGCTGAATAACCTCCACCACAAAGCCAGAGGAAGATTGACGCCTACTTGCAAATAAAGGCAGTGATAGCATGTTGAAGACCCAGCAAGAACAACCAGGTTGTGCCATGGTTGCAGCAAGAAGGTCACAGCAGAAAGACCACAGCCAAAAAAACAGAGGGAGTTGACTGGCATGTTGGGAGAGGTCTGAAAAGGGTTATGAGATATTTCTGCAGGAGAACTCTTTCCTTTTTTTCCCTGACAGGCATTCCCCAAATCCTCAAAGCGGCCACAGCCCTAAACCTGACAGAGCCCAAGGACTGTGTGAACAACAACACTCTCAGGCACAGGGTGGGATTGTTGGGGTGTCCTGTGCGTGGCCAGGAGATGGACAAAATGAACCTTGTGGGTCCCTTCCAACTCAGCATATTTCATGATGCTTTGATCCACCAAGCAGCTCAAGTAGTGGTAAAATCAGAGCCTCAGACATGTGGGACATCTCCAGTTGTGTCAAGCAGGTCACGCCAAGCAGGCTGGGAGCAAGGTCTTGTGGGGTCAGTAAGCAGGAGCATCAGGTTTGAGGCAAAAGAGGTCAGCTCCTCATGAGGAAGGGGGTCTGAGTTCATACAGGAGAGTTGGGAAGATGAGACCACAACTGCAGAAAATTCAAGGAGCTCAGGGCAGTGTGTTTGTGGAGAGAAAAAAGAAATTCCCGAACCATCAGAGTAACTGAAGCCATCTCCTGAGCCACCTGCAGATGGGCACTTGGAGATGAAAAAATAGCTGTGAAGTTCAATGGGTTTGTCCCCAGACTCAGCTGACTGCAGGAACAGGATCCACTGAGCATGGGTGCTGGGACACTGCACTGTGGCAATGCCAAGCAGCTATTGCATTGCTTCTGAACAACAAGTTGAGGTACTTTCTGCCTCAGACCATGAGCTGCTGGGCTGGACTGTTCTGTTCATCAGTTCTGTTGGACCAGGAGGTGGAAAGCACTGCAGGAGCACTGTGAAAAGCTCATGGGACTTTTTCACAGAGCTCACGTACCAAAGGTCAGTGCTCCATTTTGGGCTTTGACCAAAAGGTTCAGATAACACTCAGATGCTCTTTCTCCTACATCTTTGCTCAGACATGAATCAAGTGGTAAAAGGTTGGAGAAATAACCCTGATAAGGTTCCAGGGCTGTTATTTCAGTAGCTTCAGAAAGCACAAGGCTGGCAGTACTGTGCAAAGATGGGACCATGTGCTGACCAGACCTCTCCTATCAAGCCAGACAATCTCCAGGTTGAATCACAAGGTGTTTTTAGGACATAAATTGGAAGGGTTAGAGAAAGAAAATGCAGAATATTATGTTAAAAAAGATTAAAAAAAAAAAAAAGTCCATAGGCCCATCTCTCCTTGCCCTCTCTGTCCTTCCTTTAGCACTCAGTCACCTTGTGAAAATCCCTCTCTGTGCCCCTAAGAAGTCTGCTGTCATCTCTGAGGCCAGGCTGTCAGTCTGTTCCCTGCTTCTCTCAGCATATTCACAGCTTTTCTCAGCCACAGTCACCTTTCCTGATGATATTTTTGGTCCTAATCATATTTTTCTCCACCTTTTAACTCTGTCTTACTCCCTTAGGATGTTCTCCCTGGGGAGGAAAAATCTGCTCTTCTCTTTTAATTTTTCAAGTAACATGAGGGCAAAGAAGCACAGATCCCCTCCATCACTGATGAGCACCTACAGGTAGGTGCTCTGGAGATAATTAAAGCTGGAAGAGAAGGAGGGAGCTTTCAAGATCTGTTGCCTTTGGTGTGGACACAGTGATCCAAAGAGATCTAAGTGCAGTGGGAATGCTGCCTGCACCAGCTGGAGTGGGTGCTAGAGAGCCTTGAGCAGGCTGGGGGGAGGTGGGGCTCTCTTGAGGAGGAAGGGCATCTTAGATACCTGAGAGCTGGTACAGGATCCTGCAAGGAGCAGGAAAGTGACTCCAGCAGACAACATCACCCCGATGTCTCTCCTCTCTGAGCTTGTAGGGGTGCTGGAGGGCAATGGAAAGGAGCTCTGCCCATGAAACCTCTGAGCACCCCCAGCATGGAGGGCACTGCACAAATGTCCAGAGGGGCTGGCTGAAGAAGACAGCCATGGTCACTATGACTCTATTTTCTTGGCTTCCTGTACCCCAAGACTCCAGTATTTGTACATCAGGGCATTAATTCAAATCTAAGCATTTCTGCCCTTCCCAGATTTCTGCGGCCCATTCAGCACCTTCCACCACTCCTGCACCACATGGTACATCCATCAGCTTTCACCCTTTTCCTCGCCACCCAGCTGAAGGGGAGCTGGACACGAAGCTCTCAGAGGGCCTTTGTGAACTTCCTACTTCTTAACCTCTCTGAGTCATTCTGTGCCTGCCTGACATGGCCAGTGTCATCTTATTTCAGAACTGTGCTGGGAGCACCATGCCTGGGCAGGGGTCCTGCTCCTCACCAGCAGATGCAGACACTACTGCTCTTGGTTTTTTTAGGAGGGGCTCTTTCTAATTTTCACTTTTAATTTTGAAACTGCTCACAGCTGTTCCCATATTTTAAAACATTTGTAGACCTGTGCTTAAAATACCTGCAGGGACTCTCAGGAGCAGCCAGTGCAGCGCAGAAGAGGTTCAGGTTTGCAAGCCCTTAACTCACCATGGGACTATTTGTCCTTTTAAGTTCAGCGCTGGAATGCTTCAAGGTGTTTAAGCACAGCCAAGGCCAGGGCATGGGAATGCTGGTCTTTACCAGGCTTTGCCTTTAATTGTCTCCTTGCCTGCACTCCCCTGTCCCCGCAAAGTAGAGAGATGGGAGCTGTGCAGATGGCCAAGGAGAAAGGTGAAGGGGAGGAACTGAGCTCCAGCCCTGGGAAAAGCAGGACAAAGGGTAGAGGGCTTTGCAAACACTTAGTGCATGATAAGATGAGGTACTGATGCACAGAAGTAGTCCCTGGTTATCCTCATAGGCAAACCCAGCAGAGAAGAGCTGGAAGAGGGATTTACAGAGCCTGGAGAGGAGCAGGCATTGCTTGGCTGAGATGCTGAGCTCCTACTGGTGGCACTTTACTCTCACAGGCAACTGTCTCCCTGGGCTGAGGTCATTAAAGATGACAAAGAGCTGTTTTTAACAGGATGGGATGTTCGGTTTGATGCCTGGCTCTGCTCCAGAGGGAATAAAATCACAAGCTCTCTGTGTGATATATGTGCAGCTGCAGTGTCCAGGACTGGGGGCTGGGGGTACGAGAGTGCTGTCAGAGGTGTTTTGGAGGGACAGAACAGTCCCTGAATTTTTGCAGCCCCCTGGGGTCCCCACAGACCCAAGGTCATGCTGCAAGGTGGGAGGTGGCTGGAGCCAGGTTTAAAGCACCTTTGGCTGCAGCTCAGAGGGTCTGGAACCTGGGGAGTGCTGGGCAGCACTCAAATGCAGCAGAAAGGCCCTGGGGAGGCTGGGGGAGATGGGATGTACTGGGTGGCTTCTGGAGAAGGCTGGTCTGCAGACCCTGGGGAGGTGGTGGAGAGTAGAGGGGAAGGCAGATGAGAGAGGTCGATAGGAGGAGGAAGGATAATTCCTCCTGCCCCATGGATCCCAGTGGGAGGACATCAGAATGCTGGAGGTGATCCTTTGTGGTGAAAGCCACTCAAGTTTATGACCATGGACCCTGTGGGATGACCTGTCTGTGCTGGCAGTTTTGCAGGATGGACTTGGTGTGATGAACACAAACTCTGGATGAGGAGACAGAAACCAGCTGGGGAGGGAAGAAGGATGCAGGGGAAAAGAAGCCCTTGCAGGATGGGGTAGCCTTAGGTGGCTGGTGTGTGGAGGGGAGAGGATACAGTGGAGGGGACAGGGACAGACTGGGGGGGAGGGGGTGGGTGGGGGGAGAAATGCTGCCCTGCACCTGCAATAACAACCTCTGGGCACAGGGCCTGACAGCAGGATGGAGGCTGAGCTGGAGTTACAGCCCCCAGGGGAGCCCCTGGTGGCTTGGTGCCCGGGAAACACCTCTGAGTCAGCCCCCTCTACACCCAGGAGCTGGGCCTGCAGGGGGTCCCCCAGCCTCACAGCCGCCTGGTGAGCAGGGAGCTGGTGCCCTCTGCTCGCTGCCGCTGTGCACCCACTCTGTTGCACTGTCCCCAGGATCCCCTCTCTCTTGAGGAACCTGCTTCCAGAATTCCTCTGTTCCCCCCATGCTTCAGGGATCTTATGTGTGACTTTGACCCTGACTTTATGCCCTATGTAACCCTGCACAAGTCTCTCTGTCACATGTATTGAACCCTGTCCACAGCTTTTCCCTGCCTGCCCCAAACTTTTCTCTGCTAGCACCCCACAGGCACGAGTTTTGCACCCAGTCCAGCCTCCTTGCAGGGCTTAATCCCTCCTGCTGCCCTCCCTGCCCCGAATCCTGACCCTATTTGCTCCTACTCTAGCTCAGCAGACATTGCTTCCACCATGGCCATGTTGAAACCAGCTCATTCCACACCTTTCTCCCAATGACTCCCTCTCCTCCATTTCCCTCTGCGTTCCCTGGTTTATCCACCACCAAATGTGACCTTCTGAGAGCATGTGGGTTCATGTTGGTTTAGAAATTTCCCCATAAGTGTATGTTCCAGGCAAACTCTAGGGACTGTTTGCTAGATATCGTCTGCACCAATTCCCTAAGTGTTTACAGTCACATACCCCAACAGTCTGGCTATTGCTTCTCTTGCAACTAACTGCAGGTGATGAAAAGAGGAGGAAGTTAATGGAATTTAGGAGTTAGATCTCACCAATGGGACCTGGGACCCTAGTCCAGAATATTTTCTTTAAGGATGGTCACAAAGTGTAGATTGTCCCAAGCTGCAGGGGCTCTCCAGGTCATAAACCAAGAAGGTCAAAGTCAGGAACCACTTGTGCTGCCTGGAAGTGGGAAGATGGAGCACAGCAAAACTTTTGCTTGCCCCTGGATGAGGACAAGCAAGAGGAGCAGGCAAATATGAGAACTGATTTTTGCAGCAAATCAATGCCAAAAATGAGATGTGTCCTTCCTTCCATATGGCAGCTGGCCTTTGCCATAGGACGTGCTGGATTTATGGTGAAGCTGGGGAGGGTCAGTCTGCTCAGGTCAGGAGTACCCCAGCTATGGAATTAACAGGGGGTGTTAGTGTCCCCCCAGCATCCCTTCTTTCCTTTGCTTCCTCTCTTTGACTTTGGGCTCCTGCTCTGCGGCTTGAGGCTCTGTCACAGCTCCTTGAATGCTGACATGCAGACTGGGCTTGCTGCTACTTCTGCTCCTGACTCAGCCTCATAGGCAGGAGACCTCACTCAGAAAGGCTGAACATAGTTTGTCTGCCCAGTAACCTGGCAACTGCACTAATGCATGTGCGCACATAAAACATCCTCCTGAACCAGAGCCAGCACCCACTGAGGGCCGTATCCCCTTACACCAGAGACATGCTGTACTCCCTGCATTGCTGCTTCACCATGGGCCATGCTGAAGGGCAAAACCTGCCCCATATTTCTGTCTTATTCCAGACATGTCTTCTCCTCATCCATCTCGATATGGCACCCTATATTGCAGTAGGATGCTCAGAGGTGAAGGAGGCTCTGAATATGGAGGGGAAGGGGCTCAGCTTGGCCTTGTTACCACTGAGAGGCACATCCACTATCAGGAATGCCCCAAATCCACCCTCCTGAAAAATGCATCTAGGTGTTAAAATCAGAGGGCTGGTTCACCCCCACCTGCCTGACCATCAGAAGAGGAGGCTGCCCCATGCCAGAGAGCAGCTCTTGAAGTGCTGTGGGGTACATGCTCTTGTAAGATGTGTTCCTAATGACCAGGTCTGTGTGCTCAGGGCTGAGCGCTGCTGGGCTCAAAGCCTCCTAACCTTGTGTTCAACCTCTCAGATTTATAGAAAAATGTTCCAGCAGTAGACAGTGAATCTAGAGGCTTCTAAGGCTGATTTGACTTTTCTGTAACAGTCTAAATCTGGCATGTCAGATAAAATCTGCAGTGCTGGAGAGAATGTTCGTGCTCCCCACCCAGCACCTTTGTGAGCTGGATGGCATTTGGATGAAGGCTTGGGGGCTGCGCTGGGGCAAGTCCCTTGAGGAGGAGACAGGAGAATCATTCTGCTGTTTGAATTTCTGTCTTGCTGCTCCAGAGGTTTCCTAAGACTGGAGGGCACAGGGAGGGAGGTGAAAAGAGAGAGGTGGTTGATTTATAGCTTACCATCTTCTCTGATCTTGATCACCCTTTTTCTTGGGAGTCTCTCTTATCCAGTCATGGAGATGGGAGGAGGGGATCTGTTTCAGAGATTGCTGAACTCTGGGTGTTTGCTGTTTCCTGGAGATCTTTTGATGTTCCCTTTGCTTTAAAACATTTTCAGTGTTAAGTTTTTCAGCCTCCCGCTGCACCTCAACTCTCGACATTGGGGCACAATCCATCACAACTTACCCAAACAATCTCCAGCAAGTCGAGACCTCCCCATCTCTGTGGCAGAGAGGCAATCTGTCCCTGCAGGACTCAGCACGGCTTCTGGGGCAACTCAGGCCAAGACCACGGGCTGCTTGTCCATAGCTTGTTCCCTCCCGGTGCGATGAGGGATGGCAGGTGCCAGGGCAATGCTGAGGGAAAGCTGCGCTGCAAACAAACGGTGTGGACTGAGGCCCGGCATGAGCTTTGATTGAATGGAGCCCAGCAAAATTGCATCAAACAGGGTGAAAACCACCTCTCTAGGTAACAGGCTTGTGCCATTAAGTGAGTCCTATGACTAATGCTAAATGTTTGATTTAGGACTACTAGAGGAAGAAGCACAGAAAAAATCCTTTCTGACCAGACTGTGAAAGGACTCCAGCTCTGATGATCTCTCTTGTCCAGCATGTGCATCTTGTCAGCCCTGGTAATGGGCATTAGGTCTATTATTAAAAGCCCATCAAACAGTCGTTTTCCATAAATCTTTTCACAGCACTCTCAGTTAATAAAATTGATTTTGTTTAACTGGTGCCGTTTTCCAGAAGAGACAGGCCAAAGAACAACATTGCCTGTAAAACAATCTGTTTTGTTCTGTGAAAGTAATTAGTTTTTCTTGGACTTAATGTGCTTGGGGGTTAATTATTCCAAAACTGCGCATAAACTCCCATGATGTGGGGATATTTCTGGGGAGGTGCTGAAGGTGCCAGTTCTTGCAGCAAGGCTCTTTATGACTCTTGATAATGTTCATTATTTTCCTTAAATTATCAGCTTAGTGGCATTTTGTGCCTGCATGAAACTTTTCTTTCACAGCCTATCCCCAAAAAACTTCTCTCCTTTGTGGTTCAAACCTACAGCCTAAGAGCACCTGGGACCACAGGCAAATAAGATTTGCTTATGCATTACTGATTTAATCACGATTTTCATGCCAAAGTCATAATTTTGCAGTGGGATGAGTTGTGACTTATCATGGCTGAGGCTGTCAGTGACAGCCTGTCCTTACAGCAGTCCCAGACAGCTTCTTTGGGGTGAAAGAGGCCACACAGGAAGATGGTCCCAGGCTTTGTTAGTAGCAATAATCTTTCCAAGGGGATGGTCTGTAAAGGTGAGAGCATGTTAAAGATGCTGATGCTTCAGCTTAAGAGGAACTTTTGAGTGGAAAAAAGTGAAAACTCCTGAACTTTCACTGCATGTTCATGTAGAAAAAACCATTCAACCAAAATATCTCATAAACTTTATTTTATTTTATTTTATTTTTTTAAGAAATGGCTATACATGGTCATTTTACTTGTAACCCAGCCAAAAATAATTTGTGGCAGGAAAGTTTGAGCATTTGTAAAAATAAAATAAAAATTAAAAAAAAAAAAAATTGAAAGCATGTTAGAGTATTTTAGTGTGAACCCAAACAGAGAGGCGGGTATTCAGAGGGCAGAATAGCCCTGATAACACAACACACTGCATTTCTGGCTATGTGTTGAAATGAAGATTTTTTTTCACATGTTTGTTTTATTAATCACACTACAGAACTCTGTGCAGCACTTGCTGATTTTTGACTTGCTAACATTTTTCTGTCCCATTGCCATTTTCTCTCCATTTGAGCTCTACACCTGCTTCCCATGTGATAAATTGGAACTTCATGCAGAGTAGAAAACCATCTCTTACCTTGTCCCAGCTCATTTACCTTTTGCCTTCCTGTTGAAGGGTGGCTTTTGACCCCAGGGCTGTGCTGATTGAGGGGGGCTTCAGCTGCAGTCCTGATTCACTTGGGATGGGTTTTCTTCACGGAAGCACTTTCCACGGACACCAGTGGATTCTGCCACAAGTGGACGTAAACAGTGGAGTGTCTCACCAGGGTAACTTGGAAAGGGATTCAACATCCCACTACACTTTTCCCAGCTCACCACAAAAGACAGATTTTTGCAATAAAGGGCCAGGCCAAAATGTTGTGGTGTAAAGTAGGGAACAGTGCAGGAGAGAGCTGCAGTGCCTGTGGGATAACCCAGGAGCGTGGCAAGAAGAACAGGTGGTGGCCGGGGATGATAAACAGAAGTGTCTCTGCACAGAGCAATTTGCCACAGGATGTTGCTGAAGCTGAAGAGAGAATCGAGATTCCAGCCTTGTGTTGGACATTTGCATGGCTAACAAGAATATCCAGAATTATAATAGTTAATACTGACACCCTGCTTGGAAGAGATATCAGATCCGTGGCCCCAGGGCAAATGCCGACTGTAACAGATTAAGGAGAGGCCTCCAGTAGGGGATGGATTTGTCGGGGGATTGGATTAGCTGACACCTGCCTGATGTGGGGACTCACACCTTTCCTGAGTGCTGGACATTAACCCCTCCAGTGGGCAGCCCATCTCCCACCTAAGACTGCTGATTCATCAGGATGGAAATATTTCCCAGAGATCCGTCACTGTAGATGAAATCCTGATGGAAAACTGCCCAGTTTCCTGCCAGCATACCCTTGGCAGTGTGCCTGACCAGCTGGTAGCAAGAGGAGAACATGGGAGCCTGGCTCCTGAGATGTTAAACTCTTCCAACTCCTGTGCAGACGGCTGACTGAGGGACAGTGGGCTCCCAGCTGGGGCACCACGATGTGGTGGTGTCTTCCAGCCTCCCAGCTTGAATCTACCAGCTGGGGGAAAGGGGGAGAGAGGGCCAGATTGCTCTGCCTTTTGTAAAGATTGCTTCTGGGTTCTCATCTCAAACTGACCCACAAATAAATTTCAAGACACTAAAAGGCAGTGGTAGTCTTCGTGTTCCTCTTCTGTGCTGTCTGACCCTGCTCATCCACTCCTCCATTCATCTCTCATGCTCTTCAACCCTCCCCCACCTTTTTCTGATCTTTGCACATTGCCTGGGTGACCAAATGTCCTCCAGGGCTGCAGAAGATCCCACTGGGTTTCTTGCTGGCCCTCCACCAGGCAGAGCTGGTGTGTGTCCAGATTTGCTACTGGACAGAGGAAGCTGAGACTGGTCTCTCAGCATCTGGGAGCCCCAAATCCAGGTCCCTGTCTTCTACAGCAGCACTGGCATAAAAGCTCGGGGACACCCTGTCCCAGTGCTCCATGGTGTCCATCTTCCTCCCAGGGTGTGGATAAACAGGACATGAACATGAGGATCTCCTTAGGTGCGATGGTGTAAGTCCACTCCAGGCCTGATCCTCAAGGTCTGTCTCTGCTGTTCACAGTTGTATGGAAATGGCATTTTTTTCTTTCTTCAAACACGTACTTGCCTTTGTTAAAATAACCCTGAAACAGAAAATTCTGCCAGTTTCCTCCCTGGGAAGGTCGCCTGTGCTCTGTCCATGACAAAACTCCCAACAGCCCACGCCATCCCTCAGATAAGCTGTCTTTCAGAGGACAGCTTCAACAGCAACTGAAAACACTGGGCATATTAAATTTCTGGGCATGGGAGCTGTGGTGGGATGTGCCACTCCTGGAAGAGTACACAGTGCCATCTAGCCGTGCTGGTCCGAAGTACAGAGCTCATCGGGTAGCTTCCCTACCCCAAACCCCACCTCCAAAAGCCTTGTCGCTCCTTTTCCATCACCTCTAGAGCAGCTACTGGCTGACTAACATCACCAGCACCAGGGCAGGGAAGTGCTGATTTCAGACCTTTGGTTTTAGCTCATGGTGAGGCTTGTATCTGAGCAACCCAACTAGGCTGAATCAGTGACATTTTAGTGAAAATTAGGGCTTGAATTAGTTGGTCCCATTTTTTCACTGTCACCTCCAGGGTGGTGGCTTTGTCTCCTGGTGTCTCCCTTCCATTTGGTGCTGGTGTGCTGGATTTTTAGTCCCCCTCCTCTACTGTTCCCTTTCCTGCACTCGATGTACTACTTGTAATTTCAGCCATTTTCACAAGCAATTCTTCTGGTCCAGGCCATTATTTCCCTTCTCCACCTGGCAGATCTCTGTGCCAGCCCTGACATCCAAATCTGGAGAAAGATCAGAGATGTCAGTCAGCTGGAGAGCTTGGGGTGGCTTTAGACTCCATCTAGCAACATGCTGAGCTCCTCTATTCCAGCACAGTCATGCTCATAAACATCAGATGTCAGAGGCTGTGCCCTCCACTTGGCTTCAGTCAAGGTCCCCTTTCATTCTGTGGCATTTCTCTTGTGAGGAAACTGTGTGTCTTGTCGGTGCTGAGTGTTGGTCCTTGGTGCCCATGAAGGGCAAGTCCTGTCTTTTGGAAATTTCACTGCTGGAGTTAGCAAGGCTTAGACTGTGCTGTTCTCCACCCACTTCCCCTTTCATGCCCTCTACCATTTTTCCTTCCCTCTTCAGAGGATGAGATGGAGAGAGAAATGTGCACTTACCCTCTCATCTGGCATGGAGGGACATTTAAGACCTTACCTGGCTGGATTAGGATTTCACTAGGACTTCAGCCCTCTGTCAGGCCCTGGTACAGCTATAGATGCCTGACAGCCATATTCAGTTAAACTTTGATTCCAGCTGCTGTCACCATCCAGGAACATCCACAGGACATTGCCTTTCTGAAGTCCCTCCTGCCCTTTCCTACTTAACCTACAGTTGTGACCCTTCTCAAACCCCAGTGCTGATAGCACAGCCCCATATAACGATGTTGTATCACCTACATTAATTTGACTACCACCTCACATTGCTTTTTCTTATTCTGGTCCATTTCTTTCAGCTTCTTGCCCCTCCTGCTGTTCCATTGCTGGACTGTGTGGAACAAGTGGAGTGTTTGCATAAATCTGGGATGTGTTCTTCTAGAGTATGTCTATTACCCTTGGGGACATAGTGCCAGTGGTTGAAAATGCTCTAAATTGCCCATCACTAGCTAAAATCCCATGTCCATGAACTGTACAAGAAGAATGGAGAGGACACAATCTTAGAAAGACTGGATCCTTGGGTGTTCTCTAGTTATGTGTGAACACGAGTTTTTATGATTCTGATAACTTGGCAGAAGTCATGGTAACATTGAGATACAGGCACTCACACACACATAGACAAATTCTTTAGCAAAGACCAAGCACTGCTTCTCCTTGGCCCAATCTTTCTGGCCTAGATTTCCCTTCAGACAATCCAGCCCAAACTGGGGGTGGAATGCATTGGACCATCTACAGACACCAGAGGTCTGTGGGAGAGACAATTGTGTAGTCACCTTCTACTGTCACTTAATGTCAAGGAACTGTTCTGCCTGAACTGCTTGCCATAGGATGATGTGACTTTTTCCCTAGAAGCCCCCCTTTCCCTCTAGTGGCTATAAAGGCAGACAGAGCCAGGCTGAGGTGGAAAATTGCCCAGTAGTTAAAGTCTGGTGAAATCGAAGTGACTGAAATCAGTGTTTTATAAGAGGAAACACTGCCTTAACACCAGTGCTTGCAGTGGGACCTACCTGTGACAGTGCAGGAACTGGGGAGGCAGAGCCAGGTCTCAGTTACATCCTGCCTCCAGGGCGTTTCTGTGCCAAGCTCTGTGTTCAGTTTTACAGGCATCTCCCAAATGCTCTGGTAGTGACAATGTGATTTTGGAGAGTGGAAAAGCAAGATGTGTCCTGGGCCACAATGAGATGTCCTTGGGGGACATCTGTGGGGTCCTATCCCCCAAGAGTGCCTGGGTGAGTGCAGAATTCTGTTGGACAACTGCATCCCATTGCTTAGTGTGGGAAAATGGGAAAAAGTTACCAGAATGGGAGAAAATAGGAGAAAATGAGAAAAGTAGGAGAAAATTAGCTTTGTCCAGAGATATTTTACATTAACATTAAGCAGAAAGATCAACAACAGCAGATATGACAAAACTGGAAAGTTTTCATCCAAAGATGAAATTTTCTGGAGGCTGCAGAAAGTGTTAAAACCCAAGAATGAAGCCGTGACTGTCTTTCTGGCTCTATTAGATATAATGTTGCCACCCACCCTGACAGAACTGCGTCTCTAAAATTAGTATTTTTCTTAAAGCTTTGCCTGTTGCAGCCAAATAAAAAGCACCTATTAAAGAATTATAATTATTAAGCCAGTCTCATGATTTCGGTAGCCTGATGTTTTAAAGATTGTTGCATTGTTTACCCTCTTTGGCAATCCTGTAGGTGCCCAGAATACAGCTGGAACCTCACACAAACCTCCAAGCATGAGCACACGTGAGTATTGGGTGTGCTGAGGTGTTGCCAATGGACGTTATTTCAGCCAGGAGCTGTTTCCACAATAACCTGAGATACTGGAGTTTTGTGAATATCTACAACTCTGAGATTTTATTTGAAAATAAAAATCCTTTTCTAATCCTCCCAGTTGCAGAGGAAAAGGGTTGACAGACTGTTTTGAAAGCAGTTTAAGTACCCCAAAAGCAGAAGGCCTATCAACCAGATTAGCAAAGGTAATATTTAAACAAGATTGCAAGTATTTTGAAGTCTAATCATGCTCTGTGACTAACTTGGCTATGGCTGGGGTGAAGGTGATGTGAGCAAAGGAAAAGCCATCATTTTCTCTGCAGCTTAACTCTGCCTCTTGTACATTAAAAAAGCACCTTTGGGGCACCTTTCTAAAGGGTTTTCCAGGACTGAGGGCCAAGTGCATTCTTGGAAAGGGCAGGGAAATTTTAATTTGGGTACATAGTGAAATGCATAAGGTAAAAGGTGTGGATGGAGAGGTTACCTGGTGTAATGCAAACTCTAAAGGAACAAAAGGGAACAAGCATTTGCCAAGACCTGGGGAAAGTTCTGGGGCACAAATCTGATGAGGAGCAGCTGGGGAAGCTGAGGGGGGGTTCAGCCTGGTGAAAAGGAGCCTCATGGGGGACCTTCTCCCTCTTCACAACTTCCTAACAGGAGAGTACAACCAGGAGGTGGGGATCAGGTTCTTCTCCCAGGGAACAATCAGGACAAGAGGAAATGGCCTCCAGTTGTACCAGGGAAGGTTTAGATTGGATATAAAAAACCAAAAAACTCTTCACTGAAAGGTGGTCAGGCACTGGCACAGGCTGCCCAGGGCAGTGGTGGAGTCACCATCCCTGGAAGTGTTCAAAAAATGGCAGTTGTGATGCTTACGGACATGGTTTAAAGGTGAACATGGGTGATGGTGCTGGATTAATGGTATACTCAATGATCTTTGAGACCTTTTCCAGCCTTAATGATTCCATGATATGAAGCAGGTCCTCTGGCTTCTCTGAGATTCTGCATTCATGTCTTGCCCCTCCTGCTCTATGTCTTCTCAGCCTGACACCAGGGCAGGGATGTTTGCTGGCTCTGAATGGCAGTGCAGGTTATAATAGGCATTTGGAAACACTTTTGGAGTGGTTTACTGGAACCCCAGCACTGCTTCTGGGAGGCTTTAGTCTCTAAGGCTCCAGTTGGAGTTGCAGACATTAGGGTCAAGAGGAGGTCAGGTTAAAAATACAGGATCCAAGCACACAGCCCAGACAGGCTCTGTCTGACACTCAGGATGACCTGGCTGCACCCAGACACTTGACCTTGCCCAGATACATGGTGGGTACACCTGACAGCCACTGCTGCTGCTGGTGCCATGCTGTGAGTCTGACTACTCAGTTTGGCCCCAAGGAGATCTCTTAACACTCCCAGACCAGGTATTTGCAGCCATTGCCCCACCAATACACCCACGACACTTTTAAATGAAGCCCAGTGGAAACTCAGTGAGGAAGAGAGGGAAGTGAAGGATTTAGCAGGAAGAACAGCAGTTCTGGGAGGTGCCATGTGGACAGCACAGGAAGGTCTCTGATGCTGAGGTGATGAAGAGCTGAAGTAGGGCATCCAGGACAGACAAACCTTGGGGAGAAGCTGGCGTAACACCCTCCTGGGTACTAGGACTAGAAAGACTGAGAGAAGAGTGGATAAGGACTGAGTTAATTGTCCCCATCTTATACCTGTCTGCCCCCCTTTTAGGTCATGATCCTTGACAGTATTTACTTAGAGCTCAGACTCTGAAGAAGGACTTAAGCCAGTGGCAACTAATTCCAACAGCAGGTCAAGAGCTTGTAAAAATGCACATGACAAGAGGCACCCTCAGAGAAAGTGGGACTTGGTGTGCAACTCTCTGCCTGCCCATATTCCAGGTTGGAGAGGATTGGAGTAGGGAGCTATAAAAGCCAAGTTCCAGGTCCTTCAGGAGACAAATGCACATTTATTTAAAGACTCAGACAAGAAAAAAGAGAAAAAAACACCATGGAAGACCATGCACATCTCCATGGGATCAATTGTAGAGCCCTCCAATGGTTTCCAAAGCAGATTTTCATTCCCTGGCTGACAGCAGTGCTGTCAGTGAAAATACTCTTCAGCTACTCAGTGTACGCAGACATGCAGCCTGGGAAAGTGCAGCTAGGACAGTGAATGATGTCAGAGGCCAGAAGAGCTTTAACTACAGGCTTCTCTAACTATTGCCTCTGGATTTTGCTTCTCCTTGCAAAATCGGGACATGAAAATCCTTAAGTGTCTCCTGGCAGGACGATTGCTGTGAAGTGTCTTTGTGCTGCTGTGAAGGGCAAAAATCAATGTGACTCAGAGGCTGCAGGAGCTTGCCTTGCAAATAAAGCTGCAGGGAGCAGGAGGGGAAGGTTCAGACTGAGGCACTGGTGGATCCTGGAGTGATGCAGTTCAGTTTGGGAGTGAGGAATTCAGAGGCTGGTGGTAGCAAAGATCAATGAATACATTGTCAAACAGGAGTTATCTGTAAAACCAACTGCTGCCACTCAGCAGAGAGGTTGTGCTGGGACCTCCTAAAGAGACAGTGAAGAATGGAGACAGACATGACCTGACTGGTCTGGGTTATGAATGACCAGTGCCTCAACCCTCTTACTTTTGGCCAAAGAGTGCTGGTGGATCAGAGAACCCTCGATGGCCATAATGGAGCTGCGCTAGTTTATACTGGTTTAGATCCAGAGTTCCCAGCAGAAATAAAAACAGAAGCTGGTCTCTACTCTAGCTGTCTGGGAAAAACTTTTGGAAAACTGTTTCACATCAACTAGGATCAATAAAATAAACAAAACAGGACAATGAGAAGAGGAATGGGGCATGCGAGAGAAGACCTTCCACAGGCTCTTGTATGAGCCCAGCCACGTGGGAATGAGGACTTGCAGGAGAAGAGTGCCCAGTGGTTGAAGTATCCATCAAAGACTGCTGTGGTTCAGCTGTGATGAAGTTTTGCACAAGTGCACGAAGGAGTTTGAAGGAGGCCCCTGAAGTGCCAGAGGCTTGCAGACTTTCTGAACCGACAGTGTCATGCCCAGTCCTGCAGAGTACAGAGGAAAGGGTTAATGCCTCCCAGAACTCAGTTGTGTTGGGAATGAAATAGAAAATCTGAAAGCAGGTCAGTACCTCAGCTGCTTCTGAATTCTCATTAATTTGCATTCCCTTCTCATTTATTAATGGTCTGACTCACACTGTATTTGCTTTCCCTTTGCTGCAATTTGCAAAATTCCTTCATATTCCCAGTAGCCTTCTTGGCAGTGTTATTTTTCTCTGTTTTTCCCTGGCCTTTATCATTTCCTTGCAGGTCTTAGCTGAGTTTGCATATTCTTGTTCAGTTCCCCTGACTATTTCTTTTCAGCCTTTTTCTTTTTATCTTCAGGCCTCTTAAAACATCCCTTGGGGCTATCTCAGTGTCTCTGGAAGCAGCTGGGATTATCCTGCCACCCATCGTGCCCCTGAAGGGGATTTTAATAGCTCCCTTGGCCCTCCATTCCCTTTTTGTTCCAGTTCCATGTGGGGACTCAGATGGCCTTCCAAAGGCTTGGAAGCTCCCCGGGCTTGGAGAAAACCCAGGGTGGGTTTTTCATATGGGAGCCACAGTCCTGAGTAGGCAGTGGATCCTGTGGAGGTGCTGCTGTTCTTCACTGCTGCCTGCTCCCAAACGCTCCGTGGGTTGGCTACTGCGCTGGACAGGCTGGTTTCTTCTCCTGTGCTCCGGCCAACACTCATCATCTCAAGGGTCTAGTGGTTCACAGCTTCCTCCCAAGGCAGTGAAGGGGCAAGCACCAATCTCTGCTCTCTGGGGCCCAGAGACAGGGAATGGTATGAACTTGGGTCAGGGGAAATTTAGGCTGGATGCTAAGAAAAAATTCTTCCCCCAGAGGGTGGTGGAGCACTGAACAGGCTCCCCAGGGAATGGGCACGGCCTGAAGGCTGCCAGAGCTCCAGGAGCATTTGGACGCTGCTCATTTATCTCAGTCCCAGTCTCGGCAGTCACACAGAGAGCAGGATCTGGCTTTGTGAGCTTATTGGGAAGGCTCTGTTTGGCTGTATGAGCCCACCATGAGGGTCTGTGGCAGGATGAGCCTTTGGGGGCCCTACAGGTTTGTTTTCCCAGAAGCTGGAGAGCATGGCATGCTCAGTAGGTGTTCCCCATTTGGTGAGGTGAGAGGGGTGTTTTTGTAGGTGCCAGCCTTGCAAACACTGCCTTGGTGCTCCCCCTCACTCCCCCTCATACTTCCCCAAACTCACCCACAAGAGGGAGGCAGTGGCCTGTGGTGGCAGCTGCCAGTAGTGTGAAGGTCACGGGTGGTTGTGGGGGCCCAGACACAAAGCCTGGGCTATGCTGTGGCCTGTGAGCTGTGTGGGGCCATGTGCACCCTGCATCACATACCTGCATCACTGGAACCCAGGCACTGCGCGGGATGGAATGGGATGGGATGAGATGGGATGGGATGGGATGGGATGGGATGGGATGGGATGGGATGGGATGGGATGGGATGGGATGGCTGAGGTACATTCATGGCACATCTTGTCCTGCAAGGGAAAAGCCAAGGGACAGCATGATCTCGCCTTGATGGCATTTATTTGTGACAATAAGTGGAAAGATGTTGGTGAAAGATATTTTTGACCTGAGTGAGATTTCTGTTCTCTGCTAGGGCTGGGAGAGACATATCAGGGTGCTGTGCCTGTTAGCAGAGGACTGCTCCTTCCCTGTGACATGCGTGGTCCTGTTGCTTGCAAAGGGTGGGAGTTGGTAGGTACTGTCCTTGAAAACCCTCTTCCCTTTCCCTTTGTCCAGAAAGAGTGTGGAGTCTCTCTCACTGGGGATATTCGAGAACCATCTGAACACAATCCTCTTGCCATGTGCTGTAGGATGACACTGCTGAGGCAGGGAGGTGAGACTCCATGATCCCACTGTGGTCCCTTTCAACCTGACCCAACCTGTGATTATCTCTCCCAACCTCCAAATCTTTCCAAACAATCTGCCTACTGTGGAGCAAAGGGACCCAAAGGGAAAGGCTGAGGGACTCCTTTGTATATGTATCAAGCTGATCCTCACAACTGATGCTGTTCCATGCACCTATGGAAGGTAGAAGAGTTCCTGTAGGTGCAGAAACTCTGCCCACAGTGATGGGTCCAAGAAAATAGCTCTGTTTCCAAATATTCCTTGGACCCAGCTCCAGGCAGAGAGGCTTCAGTGACAGCTTTGCCCCTATGAAACTTGCCATAGTTGAGGACCTGTTGAGGTAGTGTGGTTATCTCTGTTCAACCCAGGTGGATCATCCTTTGTTCTGATATTAAAATAACAGGTTCATCACACATAATTTACTCAAATGCTACCTGGAAAACTTCAAATGTAAGCAAGCCCCTTTGGGAAGTTCAAGAGAAGTTCCTAGCAGCCAGGGATTTTTGTCCCAGACCCTGAATCTTTCTATTGCTCAGAAGAACCCCGGCTCTTTGGGCTGCATGCACATAGCTGTGATGCTTTCCTGGCTACCACAGAGAGAGTTGAAGCCTGAAGCTGCTGGATGGACCATCCCAGATTGTGCCTCCCAGCAGGCAGTGAGCTCTGGGGTCACCCATGCCAAATAGGCAGTTCATTCTTCCTGCAAAGTGGCCTCACTCTAGCAAGGGCATGGAGACTTCTTGCCATGGAGAACTGTTACTCCAACAAAGGCTTCCTTTCTCTGAACTGCCACACAATTGTTGGAGTTAAATAAATCTGTCAAGCACAAAGCAAACTGTGTTAAACAGCGTCCTCTCCCACTCCAGCAGGATAATAGCTGGGCACTTTGGAAAGTTTTTAAAAGCCATTTTTCATTCACTTGTGTTCACACTTCCCTCTTGTTGCATCCTCATTGCACTCCCTCATTCAGGGGCTTGCACAGGGACCTGAATTTTTAACAGGAACAAAAAAGCATAATGGGAATAAACCCAGTGTTAAAATTCATTCAGAGCTTCTATTATTTGGGACCAAATGGGGCAGGTCCCTTGCAGGTCACTTTTAAATGTGTCTGTCTAGAGGCAAAGAGATTCAAAGTGCATTTATCATCCTTTTTTGTTGTTCACAGCAATCCAGGGATTTTTTCCTGCTTTGTGTTGTGGTGACTGGTACAAACACGACTGGGCTCAGCTGCTGTGTGAGGAAGGAGGGCTCTCCTCGGCCCCTCACATCAGAATACAGCTGAAGAGCTGCATGCTGCTGTCACAGCATTGGTGGTGACATGCAAGGTGGGAGGGCCCTGGAGGCACTGTCCCAAAACTCACCTGGGCTGCCAGACAGTGAAACCTGGGCAAGGGTGGCAGTAATCAGCTAGAGCTCTTATGCATAGTAATTCACCAAAAATAGGATTTCAACAGGACCAAAAGGAGCTATAAGTTCAGTTTTCAGTCATTTGGATGTATGTGAAAGTGTCAGCATAGTTCTGCTAGATGTTTTCAAGGTAAAATGTATCATTTAAGAAGTGCTGGAGTATTTTGTTGGACAGCCTTGAAATGAAACTCGTTTCCTATTTTCACACGGCATTTTTTTAATTTAAAGACTGACCCAAAGCAGGAGAACATGATGCTAAACAAAAACATTGGATGTTCCAAAGGGAAGGGTTCCTTTTGGGTTAAGGGAACAAATTGCTCCAGAGAAACCTCTTGTGATGGTTGTGATCCCTGGGCTTGGTCCCCAGCCCCAGGGAGCCTGACCCAAATTTAGGCTGAACTTGGGCAAAAGCAACTGATGCAGAAGATCAGCAGTCATGGCAAACTTCAGGACTGGACAGCTGGTGAGAAAAAGGAGCCTGGGAGAGAGCGTGGAGTGGGGAGAGGAAAAGGGAGGGCAGCGTGTGGGTCGTGGCAGAGGTCAAGAAGGAGAAGTGGAAGAGGCAGAGCTTCTGCCTAACTTCCAGGGGTGCCAGGGAGGACATGGTGGGAGAGCAAAAGGCAAAGCCCAGAGTAAGGCAAACTGAGGCATCGGTTGGAAGGAAAGATAGATGCTTTAGGGTTCCCTCACTATTACCACTGGGTTTTTTTTTTATTTTGGAAAAATGACCCTGTGGCCCATTCAGGGGTGAGGTCCATGAGGCTGGTTCAGCTTCACTGGGGTTCAGGACAGGCCATCAGTGTTGGGCAAATTGTGGAGGGAGCAGCCAGACTGTGTGACCCAGCTGTGTCCCTGGTGAGTTGTTGAGACAGGTAGGATCTGTCTGTCCACTAGGACAGAGAAGGAGTCATGGAGTGGTATCTTCCTACAGATCAACATTTCCAAGTCTTCCTACCCTCGTACATTTCAGGACACTGATGTAGGAGGGGGGGTCTCTCTCCTCTTTGGCATATCTGGCTGGCTGCTGCTTAGCCTTCTCTTCTCTCACCCCACTAAACACAGTCTGGATGGTGTCTTACTCCCATGGTATCCCTTACACCGCTGGTGTCCCTTCCCATACTGAGCAGTGAGGCCAACACTGTCATCTATCAGTCAACAGTATTCCCTTAGCTCCAGATCCTGCCTAGTGCCGTTTAGGTCCCCCCATCTCTTTCCAAACAGGTGGCTTTGAATTAATGAGGTCTAGGGATAGTTAGAGAGTTATAAATATCTTTTGAGATGATGAATTTTAATCAGGAGTCCCTAATGAGCACAAGATGAAATCAGGAATGATGGTCCTCCAATGGATCTTCATTAACAATTCAAATGACTGAGGTCTTAATTAAAGGGCTTGTGATTTAGCTGAGGGATTACAGATTGCCCAGGGGGAGAAATCAAAGACTTCAACCCCCTTTTTTTTACAGAAGGTAACGAGCTTTTAAATTAGATTTTTTAAGGAAAAAAAAAAAAAAAACAAGGCCTTGTTGTTTTATCTGGCTGCTTCACTAATTTAAATGATGGTCAGACCTTGAAGTGTGCAACCTTTGCCTGACAGCCTCCCCCATCTAATGCCAGCACCCACATTGCTCCTGTCACTGCCTCACCTCCACCTCCCACTGAATTCGGGCCCTTGGACATTGACAGCATATGGGTATCCATGTTCCTCTTGGGGAATGCTCCAGGGTTCCCTGATCCCAGGGAAATGTCAGTAGGAAGACAGTCAGATGGGCCCAATCTCCCATCAGCTTTATGACTGTCCCTCTTTGCCTAGTTGTTCTGAAATGTGTTTTCCAAGAGAAAAATACTGCAAATATTGAGATTTTGTTTGTGGGAAGTTTCAGGATATAGAAAACCAAAGGGATTTTACACTTGTCATGTTTTCATGATCCATTTCAGGCCCATTGCCTTTGGCACACAAGGCTTCAGGCAGCAGGTTTCCCTCCTAGGCAATGTTGATGTCTGCAACACCTGACCCACCAGCTGTCCCTTCCTGGGACAGAATGACTCTCTTGTCTCTGTTCCTCTGTTCCGATTAAATGATGGCTACAGTCTTGCTGGAGTCATGAATATGGTCTTGTTGAGGTGGTGATCCTATAGAAAGGTCTGGTCCTTCTCTGGAAGTCCAGTGGTGGTTATCAGCTCTTGTCCTCTGGGAATCCAGTGGTAGTTCCCCCATGGTGTTCCATGCCTCAGATTTTGTATAGGTAGGAATGTTCAGTTCCTCCCCCAGGGCAAGGCATCTCACAGTGGGATGATATAATTCCATGAGTGATTCTATGAGACCTTGATGGACCATTAGCAGAGATGGCTCCCCCAAGGGTGGCTGCTGCTTCCCAGGAGGGAGTTGGAGTTATCAGGACTGAATCATGGAGAACATAAGAACACTGCTCCACCCATTGTAATAGCTCGTGTAGATGGCAGTAGAATAGGTACTTTTGGTTACACTTTATATTGTAACCCAAGACACACCAAGGTAGCACCTTATGTAGGCAGTGGCTCTCCTGAGTTTGGGTCACCTGGGTGTTAGGATGACACCCGAAAGCAGGTGATGTCAATCCCCCAGAGTGACCCCTGTTAATGCCAGGGTCTGCCTGTGACTGCTGTCTCTGTCACGTCCCAGGGACACAAGCAGAGAGGGGATGCTCAGAGGTGGCTGCTTGAGAGAGCCTCCCCCAGGGCAGAGGAGAGGTTTCAGACCACAGGGCAAAGATGAGTGCTCAGACCTCCTGACCCAGTGCTTCTTTCCAAGAAGGGATGGCACAGAGAGGGAGAGAGATGGGGTATGTTGCAGAGGGGTGGGTGGAAAGAGATACCCAGGTACAGTGGAAGTGCCTCCAAAATCTGGGGCTGGGGCTGACTCCTGGCTCTAAAGAGATTCATGAGCAGGTTTCACCTGGAGGGAAGGACAGTCCATGCTGTACTTCATGCAAGATGTATCTCCATTCCTGTCAGCTCCTGAACATCTGCTGCTCCCCTAGAAAGAAGCTGAAGCAGGGCTCCCTGCAGGGGTAGTTTGAGAAATCTGACTGAAGAACCATTCATTTAGGAAGAGCAGACAGACTAGAGATGGAATTCCTGCTGAGTTGTGTCTGGAGGAACAGCCTCTATGGAGATCCTTTGTTGGTTAAGATCTGAACTTCCCCATGCAGCCCACAGACATGTGTGAAGGAGCATCCTTCACCCTCCTCCCAACAATATCTCAGGACCATCAACCCATGAACTGCATTAGATGTTTGGAGATAAAGTTGGACAAGCCTTTAGAGGTCTGAGTGAGATACACAGAGGCACAGAGTGCTATCCCATGACCTCTGCTGCATTAGGAAAATGGAAGGATGCACTTGGAAAGTGAAGAAGGAGTGCTTTCCAAAGGGGCTGACCTGGTGGAGTGCAGTCTGCTTTGGAGCTATGAAAAAAGGCAATATAAAATCTGCAAAAGCCCTTGAACTGACCTGCTGAGTACCACCCTGTGCTCCAGGTCAGAGAGCTGGTAGCTCCAGTGAAGAGATGAAACTGTGGCTGGGAACAGCCACAGCACAGGGCATGCTTACCTTAGAGGGGGCCACTTGGGAGCCCAGTGTGCCTCCAGGGACATGGTACCTCCAGCCCCAGCCATCTTGCACAGGACCCAGGGGTGACAGCAGACAAATGCCAGGTCCTGCATGGCTCCAGGTCTAATGATGAAGGGATGGGATGCAGTAGGTCTGAGCACTGGGCTGGGTACTAACCTGGAACAGGAGATGGAGGATTTGGCCCTGTGTGAGAGGCTTGAGGATGAAGAAAAACTGCTACATCTCTATCCCAAATGTACCACAGCCCCAGCACCTTGGCTTGCCCAGCTTTAGAGATGCTGGAGGGAGAAGCTGACTTTTCTCTGGAGCTAAAGGACCATGAGTGACCCTCAAATTGTGTCCTTTGGGAGGGAGAATCAGCCTATGGGAAGAACAGCAAAAACCTGGTATGCTGAGCCTTGTCTCCAGAGAGATGCTGGAGCTTCTGTGAAGCACTGGCAGCAGCTGGATCATTACATGTCTCAGATAACAGAGATCTGGCAGAAAGGTTCTAACTAATCCCCTCACTGGAGACCACTGGGGTTTTGGGGGATTCAGACACCTCCCCTGCAGCAGAACAGGTGGGAAGGGCACACAACAGTTTTGGTTCTGCAAAAGAGGCAGAACTCTCCCATCTCTTCCCATGTGGATACTGGGACAGTCATTATCTCAAGGTCAGGACTGCTTTACTGTGCAAAAAGCCCTGGAAATTTGGGGGCTGGGGGGTGTGGGAGGAGTTTCCCAAGGATATGGCAGGAAGGAGGTGAATGTGGCTGATGAAAGGATGGATGAGAAGCATTGGCCCCTCCCAACTGCAAAAAGCTGATGATTTTATCACTCTCCGTGTGGCAGGTATTTTCCAAAGTCCAAAGAGACTGGCCTTGTCCCAAAAAGCCTGCAGGTGAGGACAAGAAGATGGCAAGGGCTGAGATCTGGCATTAGTCAATACTAATAGACATGTTAATGACTTTTAAGGGAATCACCTCTGTTTTTTCCTCCTCTTGTTCATCTGTTCAAGGCTTGGTGACCATGTGCCCTTCTGAGATCATTGGAAGGGGCAGCAATCTCCTGCACAAAGGGGAAAGCTGTCTATGTGGGGTTTGTGGACATGGTCCTTGTGGGCACCCTTGATTGGCAACAGGAAATATTTGCAAACAGGGTGTGAGTCCTGGAAGATGATACCAGAGAAGATGACCCAGCTTGGGACCTGGAAAGGGGATGCTGGGATCAACCCTGACCCATCTCCAACTTTTTCTGTAAATGAGCCCTGTGCTCATCAGAGCTCCTCTAAAGACAGTCCCATGCATTCAGCGTGATATTTCCCCCAGTGCAGCCCCCAGCCACACCGCTACCTACTTGTCCTGTTGCAGAAACACATCCAGGGTGGTGCCAGTGCTGCGCCCACTGCCACCTGCAGCAACCCCATCGTCATCCCCACAACCTGAGGTGCAAGGGTGACTTCACTGGCAGCCCGGGGCTGACTCAGGAGAGGCAGCAGCTGCAGGTCTGGCTGGGACTTACACCTATCACTCTGTAACTTCTGACAGAGGCTGGATTTGCTGAAATGTTCACTGGATTTTTTCCAGCCTGCTGGGGCCCATAAATCTTGCTGTGTAGGGGCTGCTTCTGCTCCTTTCCCTTGGTGAGCAGGGCTGGTATTTTTCTTGGATGGCGAGACTGGTTGCAACCCTCCTTCCAGCACCTGCTGCTCCACCTCGAGCCGCATTCCTGAGCAGTGGTGGAGAACAGATCTGTCTCCACCAAACAGGGACACTGTGGCCTCCAGCTGGCCCTGCTATCCCCCACCCCCCCTGCAGCAAGGTAGGGAGGGGGTGCTGGTGCTTGTCCTGCTCCCACAGAAACCCATTCTGTCCAGTCCTCTACCTGTTTCAGAGCTGGAGAGCCTGGCTGAGCCCCTGTTAGGCTCAGGACTCTGAATACCATCCCTCACTGCTCCTTCTTGGACAGATGGGCCAGAAACAACTCTTGAATGCTGAATGTCCTGTTCAGCATCCCCAGGCGATTCCTGGGGAACTGCCCTGGCTCAGCTGGGAGTATGATGTGGAACACGGCTCAGGCCATTCCAAGGGACTCTCCTTCCTCTTTTGGCATGGGTCTCTCTGTTTCATCTGGAGCTTTGGAGACCTTGTTGCTGCCATAGGGAGCTCCCACATCCCAAGAAACAATCTGTGATTCCTGACGTGGAAGATCCCTTCCCCTGCCCTGCATGGGCCATCTTGATCTGCAGGTGGGCAGAGCACCAGCTGCATCCAAAGATCAGCTGGCAAGAAGTCGGCAGGTCACTGGACTGGGGCAGCCTGGCTGGGACAGCTCTGCATGCCCATCATTTAACATTTCTCTCACAGACTGGGATCTGCAACACCCCGACCCGTCGATTTCTCCCCACCTGAGCTGAATCTCTTTAATAAAGGCATTAAAAAGGAGAAAGATCTCCTGCCCATTTATTTCACAATGGTTTCCATCCATTAGCCCTTCACTAGTACCTCAACCACACTGCAAAGCTCACCTTTGAACGAGGAGCTGTGCTCTGGCCCTCATTGTGATGCACCAGAGAATTGTGGTGCCACAGAGAGAGGTTTCAGTACTGAACGAATGCCTTCCTCACTTCTTCTTGGTCACCTCTCACCATAGCCCTCTTTCCCCCATCACCTGGGCAGTTTTCCCTGTCATCAGCATTCTCCAGATCCCCCATGGTCTCACTGTCAGGTATGTGCATGTCACAAGAGATGGTGAGCACAGGGATGCTGGGCAAATCTCCGTCTCTTCCTAGGCCACCTGGCATGTGCAAAGGGAAGTGTATGCATGTACAAGAGGGCACTGAAATGCACCCTTGGGCAGTGTGTGGAAAGTCAACACTGGAGACCTCTTCCTTTGCTGGAGTTGTTACATGCCTTACTGTAATTAGCCTCTGGGTTTCCTTGCAGAATGAGCAATTGTTTCAGTGATCTGCCATAGCAGAGTTATGGGTATGTCAGGCTGGCACAGGGGGCTGTAAAACCAGATCTGCCTGAACCACAGCCATCGTTTGTCAGAAGGTCTTGGCCAGAGAAAAAGGGATTTATTTACGTCTTCCTTTATCCCATTCTCACAGGCAGAATTGTTGACTCTGCTACAACCTGCCCCAGAAGGAGAAGGTAACCCAGATTAATAGATTCCTTGGGGTGGATTAGAGTGAAATATCTCTGAATGATCAGTGCTTATAAATACATATATAATATGTAGGGGGGTTTTTAGAATAGTTTGGTTTCAATGGAAAATGCCTATGTAGCTGATTTAGTTATTCTCTACAGTAATAAAAAAGCATAAAAATAACATTTAAGAAGATATATAAGGGAAAAGAAAAAGACAGTACAAGGACAAATGCTTATATAGTTATCACCCACCAGTGGGTCCAGTGACAAAACCTGGTTGTTGCAATTTCAGTTTAAGTTGGTTGTTCATGGTCTTGATCTGTCAGGGATGGAGGAAGCCTGCAAAATGCAATATTGAATGGGTTAATATATGCTCAGGATCAATGGGAACAGCCAAGTACCTCCCCCTTGAGCAGAGAGTTCTATGCTGTATGACTTAACAGGTGGATCAGGGGAACTTCGAGGGTCTTTGATGGTTTATGACACCTTTTAAGACATGACAGCTGCTTCTCTTGTCATTCTAGCTGAGCCAATTATGATCCATTGGAAAGGGAACAATAACTTCAGATTTATATATGAATGTCCCCAGTACTTCCCTGGAAGGGAGTTTTCACACGTGAGCCAATTATGTAAAGGAGGACATGATTAAAAAAAGTATCCTTCCTCGCAAAATATGCTCATTATTGGACTCTTCCCTTATCTGTCTCAGAGCTCATCATTCCTTCGTGATATGTGTGTGTATGTGTGTGTGTGTGTGTGCACCCCTTCTGCCCCTGGGCGGTTTCTTTGGGTGTAGTCAGCAAAGCACTTGCTGCTTTCACAAGTGGCCAGTTGTTTTGAGTCATTAACCATTAACATTCCAGTCTCTCACAGGCTTTTCGGGGAGTCTGTCCCTGCTGCTGCCAAAAGCAGCATTTTACACCCTGTTCAGTTCTATTCCCTGTTGCTCCTTACCCAGGATCATGCTCCCACAGGTATCCTGAAAACCTGCACATTTTGGCCCCAGATCCTGCATTTTTCTGCTATTGCACAGGGACAAGTCAGGAGAGTTTTCTGCTAATGTCACATGTCTTTGTTCTCCTGGCCTCCTCTGCATGGAGATGGTCTGCCCCTGCAGTGGTTTGACTGGGTAAATATCCCACAGTTTGCCCAGATTTTTCTGCCTTTTTTTTCCAGGGATATGTCATTGCAGGTGTTTGATATACACCTGCAGCTATGCATCATCTCCTGCAGTGTGATTTTTGTGGCTTTCCAACCAACCATTACCCATTAAATATTGTGTGCCCAGAAAAGGTCATCTAACAGCTCTGCAGGGAACACACCTTGTTCCCCAGCTCCTCCTGTAAAATGTCAAGTATCTTACAAATGAATCAAGGATTTGGGATGCAACTCCACTCAAATTTAAAAGTGCATTCCCTTGAGCTCCTGAATTTGACCCAAAAAATTCAGCCAAATTCCCGGTCCTGGTGCTCTGCACAGACCTGGTGAGAGCTTCCAGCTCCTGCCGCTTTCTGCTCACATCTGTTTCCCTGTATCTGACCCTGTTGATGCTGGTGCACTGGGCCACCACTGTGTGCCAGTTTGGACGCCCAGTGCATGACAACATCTGGTCTCAGGGTAGGTGACTCCTTTGGGCCTTAATCACATTTCTACTCTAGCTATGTTATTAGTTCCCAGTTTTGATAGATGGGCTTGTTAACCTTATGTTACTCATGAAACATCTTTCTTTTGTATTTTCTGATTAAAAAATCTCTCAGTTCCATCTTTATGGGAAATACAGCACTAATTGCTGGGCTGCAGCTTCATTTAAGCTCTTTGGCCTAAGCTAGCAAAATAAAAACTAAGCATGGTTTATTTTCAAAACCAGACCTACCTGCCTATCATGTTTCCTGTAATGTGGAGTGATGCTCTGCTCAAGTGTTGGTTGTCTGTCTCCCAAGCCCCCACTTGTCTGGGGATTGCCAGCACACCAGGGTCCTCTTTGCCTCTGGGAGCATTTTGTGCTCTGGCAGTCACAAGGGTTGGATTCAACAAAAGGCTGATTTGGTTGATGTGTGTTTGTGGTGTCCCCATCTGCTCTGTTGAGTACCCAGCATGTGGACATCTGCAGCTGAGTGTCTCACCACAGGTCAGTTTGGCCAAAGGCTACAGAAACTCTGCCTTACCTACCACTGACCAGTGGTGACACTGCTCAGTTTGTGCATGAGAGGCTACTGGTTGGAGCCATTGGCCTGTCACCATAAGACGGGCTGTCCAGGCTGCTGGCACCAGAAGAAACATTTTGGAAGGTCCTCCTGTACAGCTTACACAGCTTTCTGGGAAGCTTTCTTGAAGAGAAGTAAAAACTAATGCAGGCTGATGAAGGGTAGATTGATGAATGTATATGATGAAGCTGAAGGAGGGCAGATTTAGATTGGTTATTAGAAAGAAATTCTTCGCAGTGAGAGTGATGACATCCTGGCACAGGTTGTCTAGTGAAACTGTGGCTGCCCCTGGATCCCTGGAAGTGTCCAGGGCCAAGTTGGACGGGGCTTGGAGCACCCTGGGATAGTGGAAGGTGTCCCTGCCCATGGCAGGGGGTGGGACTGGATGGGCTTTAAGGCTCCTACAACCTGAATCATTCTAAGATTCTCTGATTCTGTGAAAAATGAGGACCCTTGCCTAAGGAGGTCAAGCAACTCAGCTGATCCCAAAGTGAGAACCTGTGTGCTGGAGAGGTGCTCCAAAGGGATGCAGCCCTCCCTGACTGAAATAGAAAGGATGGGTCCCTGTGCCTCAGCTCTGATCAGTCTCCTCATGGTTTGGCCAATAGTTCTGGGACCAGCTGAGTAACAACTCCAGCACTGTCCTGCTTTTGGTGTTTCCAACTGTGCCCAGCACCACATGCTACCAACCTGAGTCCAGTCCCATGTGTCATGCATGGGATATACAGGGGCCTAAGTCTGCTCCTACAGCTGAGACCTCCCCTTGGGTTCCACCTGGTACATCAGAGAGAGGTAGTAAGTCTTCCAGGAGAACAGCTTCACCTCATGCTCAGCTCCAGCTGGATGACCAAGGCAGGGGAGCTGCAG
This sequence comes from Pyrgilauda ruficollis, assembly GCF_017590135.1. Taxonomy (NCBI): domain Eukaryota; kingdom Metazoa; phylum Chordata; class Aves; order Passeriformes; family Passeridae; genus Pyrgilauda; species Pyrgilauda ruficollis. The sequence goes on along the minus strand of NW_024510433.1, from coordinate 68,601 downwards.
GTGAGTGCGTGTGCACAGGATACTGAGACTAGAGGGTTTGAGGGGGCTGGATTACAGTGTACACACAGACTGGTGTTTCAGAGTGGCTGGAAGTACTGTCTGGTGTTTGCTTCCTTTCTTTCATCACTTTCAGATCCAAAGAAACAGCTGAAACCTCTGGAAACAGCAAACTTAAAAGGAGAGGAAAAAAAAAAAACAAAACAAAACCCAACCCTAAAACTTAAGTACTAAAGTTCAAGGGATCTTGAAGGGCTTTATCTTCCAAGAATCTGAGTTTATTTTTGGGAATGCAGATGGAGCAGAGAAGCAAAAGGCAGCAGAGAGCCCCTGCTTCTGGTCCCATTGGACTGTGGGTGCTGTAAGGCCAGCCCATATCTTGGATCCAGCTGGGCAGATCCCAGGCTGTGGAGAGCCAAGACTCAGATTTATTTCTGTAGTTTCCCATTATCTGAATGTCCTGCTGGAACACCACCAGAACACGGTGCTGGGATGTTTGTAACACTATTTTCTACAGCAGTGCATGGAGCCTGCACATCCCACACCCACCCCAGCTTCCTGCCTCAACCAAAGTGTCAGATGAGGCTAAAGGGATATTGCCTGTCCTGCAGCACCCCAGATATTCATATCCAAGATAAATGGAAGTTCCCCTCAGTGTCACTGAGAGGTGAGAAATAGTGGCATGCTGGCCCTGCAAGAGGGGATGTGTCCCAGCTTCATTCCTTTTTCCTAGGGTGTATGTTTGGATCAAGCAGCGTGATTTGACCCTGGCTGCAACTCTGCCTTCCAGCTCTGTGGAAGTTCTTCCTTGCCTCTCCAGAAATATTTCCCCCGCAGGGAGCCAGGATCTAGTCACAAACTACGAAAAAAGGCAAATTGCCTCCCATTTGCCCCAAAATCCAAGCTGCTACAGCGAGAGACATTAGAAAGATCTCACCTTGGGGCAAATTGAGTCAGAGTGGCTAGCAAAGGGTTAACTCCCACCTGCATTTGAGCTAAAGGCAGAGGTGTGATGTTTTCCACTAATACTGTTCTCCTGCAAAATACAGCATCACTTAGGGCAGGACCCCTTTCCACTGGAAGAACACAGGGCTGGTCAGCAAAGCGCTGCTGCCATGGCTAGGTGTGAAAAAATCACCTGGCTAGCCAGGAAAAGCCCATGTAGGTCTTCCTGTAACATTTGCAGGTAGAAGAGCTGGGCAGCAACTGCCATCTAAGGAGAGGATTTCTGCACATCTGCAAAATAACACTGTCTGCAGTTGAGGGGTTTGTCTGTAAAGGGTTTCTGAGGTGTCAAAAAATGGATTTCTTGGGTGGGTTTCTTTCTCTGTGGGTTTTTTGTGTGTGACACATTACTCTTTAAGAGCACGACACTGGCTTAAAGAAAAAACTGGTTGGAAGTTGGAAGCTGTCACATCTCCCTGTGAACTCCCAAAACACTTCAGCACAGCCTGATGAGGCAAAGGCACCTTGAGTCTTTCTGGCCCCAGCAGGTCCAGGTGTCTCAGCCTTGCCCCAGGAGAGTGCTGGCTGCTCCAGGGAGGCTGCTTTGCTGCACAGGGATGCCTGTGGCTGGGACACAGGTTGCACAGTTGTGCCTGGCAGCTCGGGCTGCAGGGCTGCAAAACAAAGCTGTCCATGGCAGTCATGCTCCAGCAACTCACCTCACCCAAGAGCTGACCTCATCTGCCAGGGCTACCAGGCATTCCAAAAGCTGATAACAAGATGCTGATAACAAGGGTTTTAACAATTAAATTGGGAAAGTCCTTATTTCCTACTGAAACTGGGCAAAACTTTTAGCTGCTGCAATGCCCCTGATATTGGAGATGTCAAGGCACATGCAAAGTGTTAGATGCTGGCGTGGAGAGGGAGGGATGGGGAGAGAAAGGATAATTTTTAATTTTTCAATACACTTTTCATTAGTAAAGCACCTGTGTGTGTGCACATAAGGCTGTGCTGTGGTGGGGAGTGGGGGCTGTGCTGTGTTGGGTGGCTGTGCCAGCTCCTATCCCCAGGCAGGGCTGTCCTGGTCTAATGTGGCCAGGAGCAATCCCACACAATTATTAGGAACAAGTCCTGTTTTTCTTGGAAATAAAGGGTCTTCTTTCAAAATAGCCCTTTTTTATGAATTTTTTTTTTTTTTCCCTGTGGCCACATTTTATTAGGACTTTTTTAAAAAAAATTATTATTTTTTAAAGTTTGGGGTTTTAATCTGAAACTGTCCCAGAAAACTCCATCAGAGAGAATGGAACATGGAAAGAGCAATGTGTCTTCTGCTATAGTGCACCCAGGCTTGGTGTGATGAGTAACCTTGGTTCATTTATCTGAGCCCTGGCACAGGTTGCCCAGGGAAGGTGCGGCTGCCCCATTCCTGGGAGTGTTCAAGGCCAGGTTGGATGGGGCTTGGAGCAACCTGAAATAGTGGAAGGTGTCCCTGCCCATGGCAGGGCATAGAAGGAGATGAGTTTTAAGGTTCCTTCCAGCCCAAACCATTTCATGATTCAATATAGCCAGTAATGCTGTAATAGAGTAGGGGAAAACCACATGAAAACGCAAAATCCATCAGAGCCAAAGCATCAGCACCTAATCACAGCATGTCCTGCACTCTTGCCTAATGTACAGAAACTAGATTAGGAATATCTCCCAGGAAATGAAAGTAAGAAAACCTCTTTCTCTTGGGCTCCACACAGGGAGGAGGGATTCTTAAACTGGTGTGGGATTGCTTTCCCAACCACATGGCAATGGTCAGGGTCTCTGTGGCATTCAAATTGACCACCTGTGCTTTGCACAGTTTGTAGGCTGAACTTCAAAGCTATTTGACTGGGCATTACTAAGTTTCCTAGAAAATTTTAGCATGTGAGCTTGGCGTTGGCACCTCATAGCGATAAATAAGCTCAGTGCTGGTGCTTTCCATCCCCAACACTGTGAGTGAGAACATCAGGGGTTTCTCTTTCCTGTGAAAAGCCCATAAACCTGCCAGGTAATTAATTTTCTACTTTTGAGGAGAGCTTAGTCTGGCAAAGAGTTCAAGGCAGGAGCATTAGCAGAGCTCAGCTTCCGCTGAACCCTAGGAGAGATGAATGTACCTTCTCCTAGGGGCCCGTTCATCTGGGAGGCAGCAGTAAAAGCAAAACAGGCTTCCTAACAGGAATTGCATCCTGAGTCATTACTTTCAGATACTTGAGTGTCAGCCAAGGACATACAGTGAGTGTTTCCCAGTGTAAGCACTGCTGATTTTATTGTCCTGTTATTCTACTGTGTATGAGGTTGCTGCCTGGGGGGTGTCAGGGGGAGGCTGGAGGTTGTTTCTGTCCCTCTCATTGTTGCAGTAGTCATCCTGAGGGAGCAGGGTTACGGCTTTCTCCACATGCTAGGATCACTGACCTGCAGTTTTGTGTGAGGTGATTTGATGAAAGAAAAACACACATTTTGCCAAATCTTTTTGTGCTGATTGCTCTTCACTGACAACCTGCTGCCTGTGTGTGCCCCAATCAGCTCCTTGTGTAGGTGGGTTGGCTGGTGGCAGCAGGTCACTTTGGAGGGGCTGCTGCATGCTAAGAGCAGGAACTCTGGGTTCATGGGCAGCTGGTCATGGATTCTGTGCAAACCCAGGTACCGCTCACAGGTCAGCTGGGCAAAATGGACCACTTAGGTCAGCAGACCAGGCCATGCCTGCCCAACACACTCTCGTATGGGTTCCCCACGCAGGGCTGTGCCACCCCTCGGCCCCAGGAGTGTGAGCACTAGCCACCTGGTAGATGTTGCATGAGCTGGGGGTGTCGTGCATGATCCAGGATGGGTCCCTTGTTCAGGCCTGGCCTTTTGCTGCTGCTGCTGCAGTGGAAGCACAAGTCAGGGGCTTGTTATGACCTGACATAACAATGTGGCACATCACCTTGCGGACAAATGCCTGTCTGCGAGGAGTGACACATTTTCTCTCCATGATGCTTGTCCCTTCTGTCCTTTCCTTTGCCCCATCCTGCTGATCCAGGAGTGCAGCAAATGCCTCCGCAGCAGTTTGGTGCATTTTTTCAGGGGCTGGTGGACCACTCCCCCTGCACCACCCGCTGTGTGTAAGTGTTTTATTGTTTGCCCGTTGAGGTGTGAATGAAGTAATGGGCTTTCTCAGTCACTTCATCCGTCTCCGGCTGACAGCTTTGCTTAGACACATTGTGCTGTGCTGTATAAACCCTGTCACCTTGCCATCTCCAAACAGACAGCTTCCTCTGGGAAACTGTAATCAAGCCCTCCTGAGCACTCAACTAGCACTGTCCACGGCTCGTAAATCACAGCAACTTTCCTGGAAAATCGTGAAAGGAGACAGACGGACCGACACGCACGCACCCAGCCGTAGGGTCCCATGGCTCCCAGGCAGGCGCCACGGGCAGCAGGGCTTTCCGGGAAGGAGGGAAGCTTTGGCTGCTGTGGTGATGCCTGGATGGGGCACAAGGACCTCAGAAAGGTGGGGGAATGTCTCTGTTGACCCCAGCACTGCACAAGACCTTGTATCAGTTGGCACTGTCATAGCATCTCTGATGAGCCTGAGGTTGGAAGAGCCCCTTTTGGGAGCCAGAGCTTGTCCACTGGACGTGGGGATGCTTGATAGGGTCACTGCATAAACCTCTCAGCACCAGGAGAACAACATATGAGGCTTTTCTGCATCCACCTGGGTTTAAACAGTGTGCCAAGAGGACAGACAGCTGCTCCTGTTAGCAACCCATGCCCGTCCCTCAGTTATTTTGGGAAGGATGCTCAGCCATATTCAGCTGGGAGATGGTGGAGGGTGACCTGGTCACTGTGATGAGTTGCCACCGCCAGTCCTGGGGCTGCATAGGCATGAGTGTATCCTGTCTGCCTGGCTGTCCTGATCAGCTAGGGTTGCAGAGAGGGGGTTCATGGTTTTGCCCTGCCAAGTATTCACTTGTCCAGGGACACTTCAGCTGGAAAAAAGCATCATGCTCTTCTCTATAATTTTTATCTGCTGGCTTGGGAATTTCAGCCACGTGGAAACAGAAGCAGGACGAGAATGACTGTTTCATCATGGCTGCTGAAGGGAACAGACTCACACTTCCTGACTGACCTCTGTTGCCATCGGTTTTGGACAACAACAAGGCTCTATGGACCAAAGTCCTCATTTCATACCCTCTTTTCCCTGCACTTCATCACCAGGCTATCAAGTCATCCTTTGCCTGGGTCCAAACTTCTGGAAAAGGCTCTGAAATCCACAAAAGAGACCACCAAGCTGCCTAATTTGTAGAAGATGAAGGCAAGTTGCTGGTCCAGCACAGTTGGTGGGGAGGCACAGATCTGGCCTGGGATCATGGACATTGAATACCAGCAAACAGGAAAGGAAACAGGCCCAAGCGGGGTTGGAGGGTCTCTATGAAATACAAGAGGACTTTCTGTCTTTTTTCAGCAGCAGGCTGAGGTTGAGCTGGAGCACAATGCATTAGCCTGGGATTAGAAGGCTAATGATCACCCACCAGCGCTGTCATCTCTCAGTGTGACAGATGCTCACAAATTTTGCTGGCACGGTCCTGGAGGATGGACCAGTGTGGCTGGTGTGTATGTGGGGACAAGCAGTGAGCCTGGGCCCCGAATTCCCAGCCCAATTCAGGAAACCATCAGCATGATATGCAGCCCTAATTAGGTGAATAAACTTAGTAAAGAATTCAAACATAAATTTACTCTTGCTGTTTTCGGACTTAGCACATGTTCACCAAGTGGACGGGTTCCCCCAGGACCCTGGACTGAGATCTGCACTGTCTCTGATTTATAAGCTCTTCTTGGACATGCTAAATATAGTATTAAGTGTAATAAATGCAGATCACATTCTTAAATATTCTGTGATTTATGCCCAGGGTCCTTCCCCTGAGAGCTGGGCTCATAAATCCTCTGTGCAGATCTGTAGAGGGGAGCACTTTCCTCAGGTGGGTTAGAGAGTTAATAAGCAGGAAGGGACCAACAAGCATGAAAGGGAACAGGGGAGAAAAGCCAAGACAAGGAGGGTCAGAGAGAAAGAGAAGGGAGCTGTGGTGAAGGAGGGAGGGTTCCCATTGCACTTTATTTTTGGTGTGTGTGGCACCCTCTGTTGGGCAGCAGGATGCCAGGATGCTACTGCTGGGAAAGGGGCCCTGGGTGGTTCCTCCATGCCAGGCAATATGGCTCTAAAGGAGTCTGTGAAACAGCCCTGAAGCTCTTGGTACTTTTCTGTGGGTAGGATAATGTGGTTCTGGTTTGCAGGTTTGCTTGGCTGAGCATCCTCCTTTGCTGGCTTACAACAGTCATATTCTACTGGCATGGGCTGCTCTTTGCCTCCCTTCTCCATGTGGCACCCAGCATTCCTGCTGACAGGAATGCTGGAGGAGGTGCTGGGAAACCCTGGAACCCAGCTGGAGGGAGTGGGAAGTGGCTTACTTCTATCCAACAGTGCACAGCCTGGGAATGGGTGTCTCTGGGGAAGCCCAGCACAGGTCTCTGCCCTTCCCCTGGGGACCACAATGAGACCTGCACATCACTGTGTCCTCTGGTAGATGGGCAGCTCTCAGAGCCTTGCAGTGGTGTTAACCCCACCACAGCCTGGAGACCAGGGCTGCAGCTAGCAAGGGCTGAGGGGGGTAGAACAACAAGGAAAGATCTCTCCCTGCAGGGCTGTGGCAGGGGTTTTTCTCAGCTGAGCTGTCTTAGTGTGGCCAGCAGGACCAGGAAAGTAATTCTTCCCCTGTACTTGGCACTGGTGAGGCTGCACTTTGAGTAGTGTGTCCAGTTCTGGGCCCTCAGTTTAGGAAGCACATTGAGATGCTCAAATGTGTCCAGAGGAGGGCAACAAGGCTGGTGAAAGACTTGTAAAAAAAGCCCTAATGAAGAACGGCTGAGGGAGCTGGGACTGTTTAGCCTGGACAAAAGGAGGCTCAGGGGAGACCTTACCACTATCTACAAGTACCTTGAAAGGTGGTTGTATCCAGGTGGGGGTCAGTCTCTTCTCCCAGGCAACCACTGACAGAATGAGGGGACACAGTCTTAAGCTGCACTAGGGGAAGTTTAGGTTAGATGTCAGAAAAAAATTCTTCACTGGAAGAATGATTGGGCAATGGAATCATTTGCTCAGGGAGGTGGTGGAGTCACTATCCCTGGGCGGGTTTGAAAAAAGACTGGACGTTGCATTCAGTGCCATGGTTTAGTTGATGAGGAGGTGTTAGGTTAGGTGATAGGTTGGACTTGATGATCTCAAAGGTCTTTTCCAAACTACTTCATTCTGTAATTCTTCAAACTTGTGTCTGCTGATGCAGTCCTTCTTCACTGTTCTCTTTCCCCTTCCAATCGTAGCCACCTCTTTTGTTTCATCCTAGGTGTGATTCCCTCTCTTTTGTTCTCATACTCTTCTGATGAGGTTCAGACTCCTACACACCAGTCCATCACAGACCTTCACTCCTCCCTACCAACCACTGATCTTCTCTTCCTACCCATTCTCCAGTGCCTGTTCTCCATCCCCATCACTGAGCACACCAGCTCATCACCCTGGCCTCTTCTTCCCATGGGACCACTCTCTCCAAAGCTGTTGCTGCAGCTCAAGCACTGTATTGGCAGTGCAGTGACCAGCAGCTAAAACTGTGTCTCCCACACATGCATCCCAGGCCCCCCTTGCAGTTATTTCTCCCTCCACGCCATGAAGAAGCAGCCCAGGATGAGGTGTGCTATCTGATGGGAAAGCAATGGTGCAGGACAGGAAGGCTTGCAAGCTCAGAAAAGGAACCTCTGGGCCAAATGGGAAGGGGACCTGTTTGAAAGATCCTCGCAAACAGAGGATAAATATGGGGAAAAATGGAAGAAGTGAAAAAATAAAGCTGTGGATTGACATCAATGTGCCCTGTGGAGAAAGGTTCATTTGTGATTGCGGACTGTGCTTCCCAAGGAGGACAAGAGGGTGATTTATCTGCAGGAACAAGGGATGGGTCAGGCAGGCAGAGATGTGAAATACAGATTTGGTCAGAGAAAATGGTCCAGCCAGCCTTAGACACAAAGGAGGCTGTTGTGGGAGAGAAGAGTCCACGGTCCCTTTTTTGGGGGATGGTTGTTCCAGTTTGTCTCCTTGGTCCACAGAAGGATAATCCCAGGGTGCAGCTTTATCACTGCTCACCCACGGCTGAGGCAGGAGGGCTTGAGTGGGGCATGAGGCTAGTGCTGAAACGACCCTGCTCTGTGCTGACGATTTCCAGTAAAAATCCATCATGATTAACACATTGAATTTGTCACAGCCTAGACTTTCATGACAAAAACCATGACTTTTTGGGTTTTCTCACAACAAGTCATGTTCTTTGTAATCTAATAAGCCCCGCTCCCCCACAGTCCTTTACAAACTCAGCTCTGTTTGGTTCCTGGGTCGTCGCAGATGGGAAAATGACCAGAGCTGTGAAACACTTTCATGCCATTTGTCAAGTTTTACTAAGTGGCTTGGAATATTTTTATTACCAAACAAGGGTTTCTCAGTGGGGTTTGGGACCCTGCATGGGCCCTGCTCCATCTCCAGAGCTTTTGTGTGTTTTTAGTGACTATTTTCCCCTCTATTGCCCCCACAAACAGGCAGCCTCAATGAGAATCTGAGATTTCTCAACAGCCTTGTCAAGTAGGGGAAACCTAGAGGAGCAGTTGTATTCAGTAGCTTGAGGTATTTCAGTGCAAAAATGTGGACTGAAAATGGCAGCAAAGAGGCAGTGAGGTACAAAAACTGTTAAACCATTTTTCTATTACTGCAAAGAAAAACACTGCACAAAAATTTGTTGCCATTGGTATCTGCTGTTAGAAGCTCCCACAGGTGAGGATGGGACATTCAGGTCACATCACTAGCATGACACCTCTGCCCTCCATCCCTGGCCATCCCTTCCCTGTGCCGTGTAATTTCATGCCATGTCAAGCCATCCTGTCCTATCTTATCCCATCACCTGTTTCTCAGTGGTGGCTTCCTCTTTCCCTGCTTGCAGTTAGTTTCTAAGGTCAATGCAGGGACTCTTGCATGGAGAATGCATCCCATCCAGTCAAAAAGTCACTTGATCTAAATTTTTACAATGACAATTGAGAAAGAGGGTTATAAAAAAGAGGGAGAGAGACTTTTGACAAGAGCAGACAGGGAGAGGATAAGGGTGAAAAGTTTTGAACTAACAGAGAAGAGATTTACTTTAGATGTTAATGGAGAAGTGAATGAAGAAATTCTTTCCTGTGCCCTGGCACAGGGTGCCCAGAGAAGCTGTGGCTGCCCCATCCCTGGAAGTGTCCCAGGCCAGGCTGACAGGGCTTGGAACAACCTGGGATAGTGGAAGGTGGCCCTGCCATGGCAGAGGGTGGGAATGGGATGAACTTTAAGGTCCCTTCAACACAAACCACTCTGTGACTCTCTAAAGAATGTGAAATCCTGGCAGCTGATGTGAACTGTACAGTAACAAGCTGGTCTCAGTACATTATCTGCAAGGCCAGATGGTATTTATGACCCAGGTCACAGAAAGCCTGTGTACAGTTTAGCTATGTTTTGAAGAAGTTTCATAGATTTGGCAAAGAATGATAAGGATACAGGTTTGGAAAGTCCTCCTGCTCTGGAGCTTTGTCATGAGAGTTGGGGAGTCCCCACTACAGTAAACTGTTGCAGGAGAGTTTGCTGGGAGACAAAATTGTTTTGATTTTTTTGACCAGACATTAATAATCAGGCAGGAAGATGGAGCTCATCCTGGGGCAGACAATCCACTCCTGTTAGGCCCAGCGAGATACAGCAAGATCCCCTGATGACCTGGATGTCTCGGAGGACTCTGCAGGACCTCAGTGTTTCTGTGTCCTAGACAGTGATTATCTGGGCAGAATTTAATGCCAAAATTTTTCAGTCTCAGGGGAATTTTCTTCCTGTGATCACAGCAAAGCTGGATTGGTAACCAGTCCTGGCATACACAGACAAGGGACCACCAGAGTGTCTGAGGGCAGTCCTGGAGAGGTGCCCCTTCACATGTGGTATCAAACACAGAGACCTGCTCAGTGCCTCAGCCTTAGGGCAGTGCTTTGCCCCATACATTTTGTCGTGCTGAGTTCTACAGTACCTTAAAGGCTGAGGACTCTGTAAGACTAACTCCAAAATCAATAGCCAGTAACCCTGGTCCAATAATTCAGGGTCAGCACCATGATGTCTCTTGAGTCTCAAGTGCCAGGATTGTGCTTTGGATGATGCAATGCTGTGCACTGATGAAAATGAGCCAGCTGCTGAAACTCTGCTCATTGGATGCTGAACAAGTGCTGTGGGTTATGTGATGGGATTATTTATCCAGAAACAATATTTTCTTCTGTGCAAGCCTCAAAGCAATCGTCACTGTGCAGTGCGCACTCCACTGCTCAGCAAAGAGCAACACATCCTCCAGCCTAACCTGTGAATAAGGATGAAATATTTGAATTCTATGGAAGTCTCTGTAGGGACACATTTTGTGGAACCAGATTCAGTATGATATTGGGGTCTGCAGGCTAGTTTGCTACTTACCAGCAAGGTAAGTCTAGCTAATCTCCTAGTGCAATGCAGTTTTTCATCTTACAGATGTCACTCTCCAATCACAGGCACATAGAAAGGATCCCAGCAAATTTAGGCAATGAGCTTCTTCCAGGAACAATTGCAGGGACACACATGAGGAATGAAATTATTAAATCCTATTTTAGGGGTCTTGTCCGGTGTTTTTACTTGTTTCCCAGGTTGAGGCTGATGCTGGGAACATGACCCCACTGTGGAGTTCAGGGAGTCACAGACCTGGGACACCAAATCCCCCTGGAGCCATGTCCAGTCTCCCTTCCTGCTGCCTGCAGCAGTGATGGATCTCCAAGAGGTCAGTGAATTGTACTGAGTCCAAGCATCTTCTATTTACTACTCTGCCTTAGATACTGCATTTTCCTGAGCTGACAGTTGCCTAGTTCTTCCCCAACAAACCTCCTTTTATTTCTGTAGAGGCTTGCTGTGTATTTTCATTTTGCAAATTAATATTATTTCTTCCTGTCCTTAGTACTGAGCACATTCAACTATTTGAAACTTCCTCAGTACCATTTGGTGTTGGCAATGTGTCAGGTTCTCTTCACTTTATCTTATCAGGATAGTAACTTCTCTCTGCTATATGGATATGTCCATACATATATATCAGTGTGTTCAACTTGCCTGTTTCCCTTCTCATCAATTTAATTCTAACCTTACAGGTTAGGGCTGTTGCACAAACAACTTGGCCCTTCTGCTGTCTTTTATGGTAAGACAGAGCAATACATGTCCAGGTTTTCCTATCAAAAGTTAGAGGACATTGGATGTGCTTTACTAATAATGATGATTTTGTAATAGTAATGATTTTTTGTGATCTGCCCCATTGTTCCCCTTCACTTGGAATATGATCCTGAAATGTACAGTTACACCAATCATTGTCCTGCCTCACTCCATGCATGTCCTGAGCCGTTCAGGTTCTCAGGAGCTTGACACTGGTTTGGTGCATGCAGCACCATCCATGCCCTGCTGCCATAGGACACACTGTCACATACCCTGTTGCCATGTAAGTTCATGAGGTTTTAACTTTTTTCTTTTTATAAACTCCCATGTCACATTTAGTAGTAGCATTGGAAAACACTGATATTTCTTAGGATAAGAACATTGACAACTGGTTTGGGAGGGCAGGTGTATCTTCTTGGGAAGGATGCTGATAGCATCCTTAGAATGAAGGGGCTGCATGTAAAAGAAAGCAGAAACCTTCTAGGCTGATTCAGCAATGCCTGGGGGAAATGTTCCACTGTAAATCCAGGATCTCAACAGGCTGGTGGAAGAGGACACAGGGTCTCCAGACCAGCCTCCCACCAGCAGCAGGACTCTCTCTAGCACTGGCTTGGCATGGCTATGGCTTTGCCTAGATAAGCCATGGAAAATCCCATCCTGCTCCTCTCTGGTGACTTGTCCCAGAGTTTCTCAATGCCCTGCCTGGACCTACTGGAGCCACTGCTCCAGTATGGAGCCACTGCCCTGATATCATCAGTTTGGCTCTGTGCCCCTGCTCCAGGAGTGGTTGCTGCATGTCATGGCAGGGCAAGGTGGATGTGCCCAGAGTTCCATGCAGTGCCTGGGCTGGGCAGAGCTCAGAGGAGACTCCACAGCCAAGACAACTGGGCACCAGCCCTCATATATCCCTGTGGCAGGCTCCCCACAGCTGCCACTTGTGAGAGTAGAAGTGATTTATGTTGACTTTTCATTTTGTTGTTTAGTAAATCAGAATTTGGAAATCAGCATGGTTTCTTGTGCGAGCCTCACTAATGGCCGAGGTTATCACAACAGCTATAAATCCCGCTCAATTCTGAATGGGAAATTTCATTACTTCTCCTCTCTCCTCCCATCCCTGGGCCATGAGACCTGGCAGAGCCATGGGAGAGAGGAGTTGATTCAATCCAGCTCTGGCTAAAACCATCAACCATGAATCATCATCTGCTGGAGACCCTCTCCATCACTGAGCCTTGACACCCAGGGAAGCTGTGCTGGCTGGTCTGTGAGCAGGAACTGCTTCCAAGACCAGAGCAAAAGTGAGGTAAGACACCTCCAGCCCTGACAAGGCCAGTCGCCATATAAGACGAGTGGTAGGAATTATGATCATTTACTTGTTTTGTCCCCTGCTGCTTCTCTCTGGGCACACAAATGACCAAGACAGAGTGTGGACAATGATGCTGGGATACCACCATGAACAGATCCTCTAGGACTGGAAAAGGCTATAAAAGGCCTTCAGCCATTTCAGACATGAGTAAAAACACTAATCAAAAAAAGACAGACCTAAAGCGAATTCCTCTCCTCTCTCCTACTGCCTTCCCTTCTTTCTCTGCCTCCTAGGAGGGAAATGTTTCCTCAGCACCCTGCCCTATAGGTCACACTACCCTGCTGCCTGCACCGCTCCTCCTGCACCCCCTGAGCCCTAGTGTTGTCTTAAAGAGATCTTCCAGGGCCTTGCAGTTGATGTGTGAGAAGGACATCTTCCTCCTTGTCAGCAGACCGAAAGAGTCAAATGGTTTGCAATCTTCTCTTGCACTTGGAACACTGGACAAGCTGTGGTGTCTGTGTGAGGCCACATGAGCTCGTACAAATTGCTGCTAAGATAAGAACTGCTGCACTGCAGCACATCAGTGTCCCACAGCCTCCTGTGTGAGTTACTCCCTGACACCTCATTTTTGGGCAACAGAAGAAGATGAGGTGGAGGATACTCACCTCTTTTTACTTCTTTTCACTTGGGTAATACTCTCAGTTGTGTGGGTATCCTGGCAACTGATCTCCTCCTCTCCCAAAATCTCCTCCTCGTCTGCTTGCCCCACCAAACCAGCCTGCCTCCGGGTGTACCTGGTGCACTCTACTGCTGTTGTCCCCCAGCCTTTCTGTTCCCCCTTTCTCTACTCCCCCATAGCCCATGGGGTGGGGCAGGACAGGACCTCAGGAGAGGGCGCAGCTCAGGAGAAGGGCACCCTGCTGGCTCTGTGATGGCTTTATAATGTATTCCAGATTCCACCCATTCCCATCCCTGTCACATCATATCATTTCCCTGGTTATTTTTGATTGCTGCTGAGCACGGATCTTCGTGTGCATATTTCTGTCAGTAGATCAGTCATTTCATTCTTATGTTCCTGCACAAGTCTTGGATGCCTCATCGGCGCTCAGTGACTTATTGCTCTTCAGCATGTCAATTTATTCCAGCATCTTCTTCTGATATCCCCATTGCTCATTTTAAAACCTGAAATGAGGTGATCCAGAATAGCTTTCTACCCCCACCTTCCACGGACCTGAACAATCCAAAGAAACCCCTCCACTTCCCATTCCTACTTTTTGCCATCACCCTGTGTTTCCCTCACAGGATTCTGCCTACTCACAAACACCAGATTTTATGTATTCTTATATATTTTCATTGCTTATTTTTGTACCTTTCTATTTGATAAAATTTTTTGCCATTTGCTCTGATGAAATCCCATTGTAATTCCTGTGTTAGGTATACCCTGGCATGCTTTATATTGTTTCTATTGCCTGTATTAAGACTGGATTTTCTTTTTCTGAAGTGCCCCGTCCAGCTCAAATATGCAATGAAACCCTGTCATTTCAGCAAATGTTGTTGATTTTCTTTCCCACCTGGGCATTTCTGCTTTTTCTCTAAGTTGTGCAGCCTTCAGAGCCTCATTGATGGGCACATCCACAGCTTACATATTAAAGCTACGGCCTGAAATGAATTTGCCTTTAGGGCCCTTTAAATGAACTTTCCTCATTTATTTATTTTGAAGTTCCCACTTTCTCACACTGAGCAGCCTCCAGCAGTTTTGGAGGCAGCATTTTCCCCAGTGACTCTGGCTAATAGCGTGGTGATCACTGGAAGTTAATGGCTCATCACTGGCATCTCTTGAGGTAAAACCTCCATGCCACTTTGTGGTAGAAATGACAAAACATCTGTTAAAAACCCCCAAATAAACAACCCAGGCAGTAGCCATAACTGTGTGTTGCTGTCTGGTTCATATCAGTCATCTCTGCCTGAACTAGAACCCAAATCCTTTGTACAGCAGTTGCAGTTATTGTGGGGGAAATGTCCCTTTTAATAACAGACATTACAGTCAATTTTGAGGTACACAGAAGCTTAATTTAGAAGTCAAAGCTGTTTTGTCAGATGGGTTACGGATTCCTTGCCTCCAAAATAGACATTAAAATGGGGCTTGAAGCAGCAGACAAATACTGCAGATTCCCTCAAATACTGCAGATTCCCCCCAATACTGCAGATTCTCCAACTTTTCAAACCAGAGTAAACTTGAAAGCACAGTTGTACTCCTGGGCTGAAATGTGTGTCTTAAAAGCATCCATTGCAAAAGTATCCTCTGTGTGCTGTGGTGAGAAACTATTCCCTAAAGCATGTCTCTCTGGGCTGTCCCCTTGGGCTGCCTGGATGCTGCAGGCCTTCTGCTGCGGACTTGCAGGCACGTTGCACCTCTGATGCATCCCCAGCTTGGGTGTAGCCTGGGCTGGCATGTTTGGGGTGCCACATCCTGCCCAAGATGCACCGACCAGGACAGCAAGGCAACTTCTCCCTGTTGAGGGTTCTGCATGCTCGCTAATTTATAAATAACTCCATCCCTGTGTCCCCACTGAGGGGACAGTGCTCCTGCTGCCCTCAGCCCACAGACAGCCCCTGGTCAGGGCGGACAGGCTGTGGGCTTCGTCGGGACCCGCCAAGCCCAGCACAGGCAGCTCCCTGCCAGCTCCAGCCCGGAGACAGCATTCCTCAGCCGGCAAGCCTCTCACCCGATGAAAAGCTCCAATTCAGCTCCTGCACAGAGAGTACCTGACACCTTCCCCAACACAAAGAGGGCTTTCTGCCTCACAGCCCGGCCGTGGCTGGGGAAGCAGTGGCAGAGCAGCTGCCTCTTGCCCAGAGGGGTCACCGAGCCACATCCTGCACGCACCCCGAACAAAACCCACTTGTCTTGGGGGGTGGAGAAGAACATAGCTCTGGGCAGGTGGCTGCCAGCCGGGATTGTGGCTCCAGGTCTGTCAGACTTCTGGATGGGATGGTTCTCTCAAGTCTGCAAGCCTTGCTCAGCTCAGTGCAGTGGTGAGGCTTGAACTGTGAAGGTTTTAGGACAGGCTCTGCATCTGGGCTCCTGTCTCTGAGCTGCAGACTCTGCCAGGCCTGCTGGAGTGACTGGTGTTCTCCTATCTCTGTGCTCCTCCACAGCAAACCCTGAGCTGGGATGGAGTGGATGGTCACACCAAGACTGACCTGTACGTCAGACAGGTTGGGCTGAGAGGTGAGGGGTAATCTCAGCACTGAAATTGGGTTTGTGAGGGATGGAGGATAACTCATTTTGTGAGGTATCCACTGAGGAAGCACTGGAGAGGCTATTAGTCTTCATACTATCTTTGCTCTTTCCTTTCCCAAGAGAGACCAAGTTGGAAGCAGTCACAGAAGTTCCCTCATCCAGCAGCGCCTGAAGTGTATACCACAGACCCCATAGGATGCAAATTACTCAGCTCGGAGACCCTACAACACTTCTGCTTTTCAGCCAGGGACTGTCAAATGTGATGTGAGCAATCCACCCAGGAGGAGAGGACTTCCACGGAGAGGAGAAGAGGACTTTCCATATCAGGGCTTCCATGTCTCAGCTGAGACCCAAAGCCTCCAGACTGCAGCCAGGGCCTCCCTGCCCAATCCCCGCCTGTGCCTTGGAGACTCTGCCTTGCTCATCAATTGTTTCTGGTCCAACACTCCCAGTGTGGGATATTGGGAAGCTGCCCTGGCCCCCTCCCCAGCTTCCCTGTCCACCACAGGATATTCTAGCTTCGCAAATCCATCTCTTGATCCAGACACCTAAACCAAGACTGTGCAGTGCAGAGCATTACAGCAAACTGCCTCCTTGACTCTGATCCTGTGAAACTCAGTGTGCATGTTGGCTTCAGCTGGCTTCACAGTATCATGGCATCATTCAGGCTGGAAAATCTCTGCACCAATTCCAACCATTAACACAGCACTGACAGGTCCACTGCTAAACCATGTCCCCAGATGCTATATCCACATATTTTTTGAGCACTTCCAGGGGTAGTAATTCTACAGCTGCTCTGGGCAGCCTCTCCAATTCCTGACAAACCTTTCTGTGAGGTTCAGGCTTCTCAGTCATCCTCCTGCAAAAGCACAAGGACAAGTCATCCTCTACATACCTCGTGTCCCACAAGCCCCTGGTGGTGCCCAAAGAGGTTCAGTCCATTATAGAAGACCAAGTTGATGCTGGAAGCATTTGCATTCCATCTGAATTGCAAGCCAGATGTGACGTGAAACATCATATGTCAGGCAGATTGGCCCAAAAACAAAACCAAGATTGCTCTCAGCAAGATGTGCAAACCCTTTCCTGTCTCCCTTAATCATCATTCTGCCTTTTATTGCTCTCATAAACTCTCTTGCAGAGAAAACACGTGGCTTAAAAAAACACAGATCCATTTTAGGTTGAGGGAAAGTGAGAAATCACTGTGAGTGTCTAATGAAGGGATAAAGGGCTGAAGTCCCCAGTAGGCATCATGGGAGATCTTTCCCAGAGGTGTGCAGATGTTGCAACTGTACCCTGGCACAGTTCACACAGTTCATGGCCACACGGATCCCCAACAGCAGCGTGCAGACGGCTGAGTGGGTGCAGTCCTTTCCAAATGGAACGGAAGAGCCTTGCTCCATCTGGACACAACAGCTGGGAAGAGCAAAATAAATCAGCCTCCAAAGACTTTCCTGCTTCTCTGAGAGCCCCAGGATCCAAGCTCAAAGCAGGGGTTACATCAGGGGCTTCATAGGGGCTGTAGGAACTTCCGATACGGAAAGCTGGTGAGTAGTGCAGGAATGGCTATGGGAATGGACAGCACTGCAGCAGCCACAGCCTAGAGCAGGTCCCTCCATCACCAACACAGCCCTGTTGCTCTAGAGACCTCATCCAGGCATTCCCTGGATGCATTCGGGATGACTGGAGGATATATTTGGCTATATTAAAGACTGAAGAAATTTTTCACTGTGAGGGTGATGAAACCCTGGCACAAGGTTGCCCACAGAGGTTGTGGATTCCCCATCCCCGGAAATGTCCAAGGCCAGGCTGGATGGGGCTTGAAGCAACCTGAGACAGTGGAAGGTGTCCCTTCCCATGGCAGGGGCTGGGATGGGATGGGCTTTAAGGTTCCTCCCAACCCAAACCTTTCTGATTTTGAGATTCTCTGTTGCTCATTATCTACCCACATTGGGGAGGTGTAGGAGCTGATAGACATTAAAATATTCCCTCTCAGTGGAATGTGCTTGGAGGTGGCAGCAGACATCTCTCCACCTCCTTCTTTCAGCATGTCCCCCTCAACCTTTTCTCTCTCCTGTTTGGAGCTCCCCCATAAGCAGCCTTGGCAGAGATGCTATAAACAGGATATGGGCTCTCTGGAAATCTGCAAGCAGGAGTGGCTGAAGGTATTTAATAGTATCTCTGCAGTAAACAGAGATAAAGGGGGATCAGCTGTATGGAGCAGGGAGTAAGTATCAGATGGAATTGCTCTGCCATGGTGTCTATTTACTGAAACAGGAAACAAATATTTTTTTGGCTTTTACCAAAGAAATATTTCTTTAAAAATGTGTTAATATTAGGAGTAAAAATGCATCTTTTAGAAATGATAAGTGGCCACATTCACTGGAGTTTTATTTACTATATAAAGGTTAACATTGGTCTGTTTATCCTACAGACGAGATTTCCAGAAAATTACAAGAAGGGTCATGTAACAGTCAGCTCCTGCTTGCCTGAGCTTATTTGCCAGAGCCAAATCCCCAGAGCCTGAGGAGCTGGAACAGATATTCAGAAGGACTCTGAGAATGGGAGAAAAGAAATAACTGAGCTTTAAGTTTTTTCGAGTTCATTCACCGGGAAGATGGGGGCTGGGCTCACCCTTGTGCTGGTGTGGGGGGCAAGAGACAGAGGGGCTACATTGGTTTCCCCAGAGCTGTGTGAGGGAGTGGCCAGTTGGAGGGAGGCTGAGGAAAATCCATCTATGGTGCAAGCAAGCTGCTTTCCTGCTAACCCCAAAGAGCCATTTTAAAGCCTGGATCAGGAGATTCATCTCCTAGCCAACACTTCTTATGTAGTTTTACTGTGATTACTGTGCTTGACAAATGAGGGTGCTCCAGAGAAACATCCAGCCCCTGTCCTCTATTCAGTAAGGATATCCTGGGACTTGTGTTGAGGGAACACAGTCATTTAAATTTCTCTCACAGCCACACTGTCCCTTTTTTGAAGGGTGAGACTGTCTTCCCTTTTGCCCTGTCCCCCTGTGATATGGCAGTCCCCTGCCCTGGATGGGCTTGACAAGATTGTCCCATCTCTTCCTCCTGCCAGTTTTGGGACTTGGTTCTTCCTGCAGCTTCCCACACTGCTCCAAGGGAAGCTTACTGTCAAAACAGTTGTGAAAGTCCTGGTAAATCATTCTGTGTTAAAAATACATCAAAAAAATGGGTTCATTATTAATGGCCCTGCTGTCAGCACCATGAAATCCCGACTGAGCAGTGAGGCAAGGATTTTCTTCAATGAAGCAGTGCTGGTGCAATCCAGTAGCGTTGCTATCTGGAAGAGAAGCTTGAGCCAAATTATTAGCCCTAATATAGAAAAAACAAGGCAAATATCAAAGGCCTAAGATACCCAGGAGTTTGGATTATGTAATTTACTATTTTTCTCATGATTTGCACCATCTTATTAGCTGGAATCAGCATGACCTTATGAGGGTCCTGACAGAGTCTGGCTGCAGTCTGAAAGTCTTGGCTTTCAGCTACGGGATGGCAGCCCTGGGATTCAGTTCTGGTAAGTGTCTGTTTAACACCTGGGGACACCTTGGTCACTGGCTGGCATGGAATTCCTCAGTGTTTGGCACCAAAAGGTGCAATGTGACCTGCTGCCTGTTCATGGCATGAAGAGGCACCCTGGGCTCAACTCGCCGGGTTCTGGCAGTGCTTCCACTGCACAGGTGTAAAGCCTGGCATAGCCACAGTGGGTGGAGGTGGACACAGTGTGGAAGGGAGGGATGGCCAAAGCAAGCCAATGCTTACCTGTCTAGGCCAGGCTTTGCACCTGCCACCATGTGTGGTACTGTCTGGTTTCAGGCTTCACCACGGGCTCTTGTGGAGGGCGGCAGTTAATTTCTACCTGCTGTATTTCACTATCTACCCTTGCTGGGGAGGTGTAGGAGCTGATAGACATTAAAATATCAGGAATAGACTTTCAGCTCCAAAACTGAAGGCTGGAGACAGCCAAGAGTCACGCCACAAGGATGCACAGCAGAACATCTTGGCAGTGTTAGCCGTAGCTACTGCCAGAGGCATTGGCTGTTGCAAGAGGGAAAATCTGAATCAGACAGAATGAACCAGCTGGAGATACCTGGGCATAGTAAGACTGGGGACTGCTGTTACCTGAACACTACCAGCATCTCAGCATCAGCCTGAAAGGGATTGTCCCTCTCAAATGAACCTTTTCAGGACCAGTCCTCCTCAGAGGTCCACCTTCTTGCCTTCATTGCCTGGTGAATAATGAGAGATTTCCCCAGGACCTCACTTTGTCAGAGAGGTATGTGTTGTGATAAGGCACAAAATGATGACACAGACACTGCTGCTCTCGAGGGGAACAAAAAGAAGAAACTTTATTTTCTGACTTTAACATTTATAGTTTTTTAAAAGTGACAGTGGATTGGAGGGTGACAGTGCCACCTCTCCAATGCCACTGGACAGACTAAAGGTTCATCAATTTTCTCTATTTTTATGAAAGAATGCAAAACATAAGTTATTTACAGAACTGTGTATGAGAAAGTTTATTGAAAGTATGTAAACATCAGAAAGCTTAACAAAGTCTTACAAAATCAGGGCGACAGGTATGACCAGCTTTCCATGACCTTCATGGATCTGTTTCCTATGCTCAATGAGCAGGGAAGCTGAGCTGTGTCCTGTCCCAGAGAGTCACTCTAAGTAGAGAGACCATGAACAATTCTCCAGCATGCTGGATTTCCTTTCCACCTTGTAATGGAGGGACAGCCTGCAGTGTAAAGTAGGGAGAGAAAAAAATCTACTCAGTTACATCCCAAAACTTCAGGTTAAGTGGGATCTGTACCTTCTTTGAAGGATCAGCCCAAAATGCCATTAAAAAGGATGGGGTTTTGCCCCCTTCAGACCAGCAAGCTGAGACTTGCCCCTTCCACACATGCAAATATTTCCACAGATCTCCTCACGTGTTTTCCCATATTCTCACATATTTTACCATATCTGTGAGAGGGAAAGGTGAAGGAAAAGGTTATTTTATTTCAAACAAAATTGTTTTCAGACACTCAGTGTCTCACACCCACCTGGACAAATGTCCAGCATTCAAACAAGAGAGGAGAAGGGATGCCAGCGGGTGAGTCCTCACATCTCCTGGGCTCTCAGCTATTGCCCACGCACTGGCTTTGCATACATTTTGGAGCTGAACTGTGTTTTCATGTGGGTCCCATGGACATCACTTTTACCTCATTTTTTTAAACACTCCTTTAGACTCCTTTTCCCTGGGCATAGTCTGTCCTTAATTTTATGCTGTTATTTTGGGCTGCTGTTTATTTTCCCAGTATGTGGGTCTTGAAAAACTATTTACAGATGTGCTGCAATCTAAATGGCCTTGGTGCCATCAATGCCTGATACTCTTCTATCCTATTTTGACACTTCTTCCTAGGGTGTGACCCCTCATTTTGACTTTATGTTTCTACTACACCTCTCCATAGATACTCTCAGATAGGTCTTTTAAAGGAGCTGGCATGGCCTTTGCCCTCTTAGAAAGAGTCTTTTCTTCCTTCTCCTCCAGGGAAGTCTTGATCCATATTCCTTTGACTGCTGAGCAAGGTGAAGGAGTCATGGAGAAGAGAGGGGTCATTGGGCTTTCAACCACTACCCTTCTCCTGTCCAGCTGGCACAACTCCAGTGGCTGGACAACTCCAGTCTTGCTGGCCATCGCTATCTTCACACCATTGCTGGAAACAGAGGATTAATAAACTGCAGCTCAGAAATGTCGATGAACGTGTGGGTTGGCTGTGTTGGACAGAAGATAATTTGTGGTGAAATCCACAAAACGTCTGGGATTTGTAAATGTTTCATGATGACTTGGATCTTCTCCAAACAGTCCCATCTACTGACAAACATGAGCCGTGAATCATTGCACACAGGAAAAACTTCCAAGCCCTTGACTTACTGCTCACCCAGTTCTGCTACACTGACAGCTGAGAGCATTCACTGCCCAGTGGGGAGCAGGGATTCAGGGTCAAGGTGAAGGAGATATTTGGCAGCCCCATGGATGCTCTGTACTGGCCTTGGGCAGAGGAGGCGGGGACATGGCACACTGGCTTTTCTGGGTGGCAGCCCACAGGACTGAGCTGGGTCTGTGCCAGCTGATACCAAGATGTCAAGGGCAGGCTCCCTGACAGAGCCCAGAGATCATCTCCTTTCCCAGAAAGCGGATTCACTTTCCACTGCTGAAGGCGAGGTCCAGGAGGTTTTCTCCCTGATATCAGCTGTGTCGGTGATGTCTTTCTGCAGCCTGGGCTGTTTGTGGTACTGCAGAGCTCTTTGCAGGCTGCCTGCAGCATTTCTCATTAGTTCTGAGTTTTGGACTCTGGAGTAAGACTTGAGAAAGCTGGCTTTGCATGAAAAGCCCTCAAGAGCTGTTACCTCATGGCCATTTGCCATTTGTCACCCTGCAACCAGCAGGACCCATGGGCAGGGAGGTGACTCACCCCAGCCAGGCAGTCCAGCTGCAGGGGACTGATCAGCTCAGCCCAAGTCACAAAATACTGAACAGTTGATTCATAAACACAGTGGCTGGCAGCAGAACACTGGCTACCAGTGCTTGCCTTGTGGGTCAGGGACAGACTCACAAAAATAGCTGGCGATGTTGCAGCAGGATGTCTTAGCCCTCTGTCCATGAGCCCATGCATTCCCATTCCTGCCTCCATCCACTACTGAGGCTAGAGGAAGACAAAGAGGTGATTTCCCAGGACCTTGTGGTCTCTGCTGTCTCCTAGTCTCTCCAGGTGGAAAACATTAAGGGGAATTAAGCCTCTGATGTGTTAGTGCAGCAACACTTTCCCTGGAGCCCTGGAGCACCTGAAAAGCAGCACATCCCTGCAGGGTGGACATCCTTGATGGCTTTTGTGGTGTATTGTGCAGCCATTCAGGCAGGACCAGAGGCAACAGTTTGTGCACAGTATTGTTCCTGACATAACAACAACTAACAGGGTCCTGTCCTGTCCTGTCCTGTCCTCTCCCCACCCCATTCCCTCACCTCCACCCTCCTCTTCTCCCCTGCTTCTGCTCCAATGAGCTCCAATGCCATAATCTTCTATGAAGATACAACAAGGTTGTACCAAGGAAGGACTCCTCTGGCTGGAGGAATGCAGGCATTTATGTCAATATAGCCTCTAGTCATGGCACGGAGCAGTACAGCTCTTCTCCAGGTGAATGTGAGATGAGATCTGTACCTCAGCTGTAAACATGATGGAGGCTAACGATGTGAGTCTACAGCAATTCCTGGAAAGACACTTCATGTTTCTTCTGAAGTCACCTTCACTTGTGTCATCAGACACAGGATTTCCCCATGGGTGTGCTGTGCTCTGCTTTGGTGAAGCCCCTTGGATCTTAGGGCTTGTTTGAAGATGGCCAGATGCCAGTGTGCCGTTTCTGTCTGAACCAAAAAATTACCTCAAAAAAGACAAAATGTGTCACTACTTTGTTGCCTTGGATCCCCAGAGACTTGAGCCCATTCTCACTACCAGAATTTCTCCTGTGTAGTTCCAGCATCTCTTTTCCTTGGCTTCTCTCTCTTTCTCCCTCTTTTCTTGTAATGTGTCCCCCAAAACTGGTCAATGAGCCGATCAAACTCTGTCTGGCATAAGGGGATAGTTGATCTGAAAGCAAGATTTCCAAGCACGTAGACCACCTAGCTGGTCCTGGTGTCTCCCCAGCTGCTGTGCCATCTCCTGGATAGAAGGGGAGGGCTGAGATGATGTGGGGCAGAAGGAAAGGAAACTTCTGAAATGAACTCCAGACAAACCCATCCTCTCTGTTTGCTTCATGCAACCTTCAGGTCTGGATTTGGAGCTTGGCCTCTCCAGTAACTTTATGCAGATACTTCAAAGATGGATCAAGCACCTTTGAATAGCAAGTGGAGGACAGAAACAATTCTTCCAGCTCCAGCAAACCAGTCCAAGGCCAGGATTAGAAAAGGGTAACTCACAATTTCTATTGAAAAACACTGCCACTTGTGTGAAAGGCTCGGGAATTTTGTTTTGCTGCTTCCTACCTCTCTGTTAAGTGATGGAATATGATACTGCACCTGTCTCCCTCTCCTGCAGAAGATGTGCCAGGAGGAGAAAAGAAGAACAGAGCAATGTTTTGGTGGTCAGACATGTGGCTCCTGTGGCTCCAAAGCCTTGCCAATACCTTGAGAAGAGAGGTTGTGGATTTCCCATTCCTGGAAGTGTTCTAGGAAGTGCAAAGGGCTTGGAGCATTCTGGTCTAGTGGAAGGTGTCCTTGTCCATGGCAGGGGGATGGAATGATATGAGGTTTTAAAGTGCCTTCCAACAAAACCATTCTCTGATTCTGTGATTGTTGGCACTGGCAATATTTTGCCATCACATGGTAGAAGTGCCTCCCCTGAAAAGTTTTGAAATCATAGGAAAATTCCTTTGTCTGATTTGGACACAAACGTCATGAAACCTTTCAAATAAGAAAAGCTACTGAGATGTTTTGTTTTGGAAATACCTGCAGTCTAAACACTTTGCTATTTCTGAAACCAAGCTATTCACAACCCCCTGCAGACCTGGAAGCTCCTGCTTCCTGCCAGCTGCTCTGGAAGTGGCTGAGGAGCATGGGAGGGTCTGGATTTTGCAGTTGCCTCAGAACTAGGTGGGCAGATGAGCCAGCAGAAGTGGGAGAGCTCAGAGGTACCAGCTTACACTCAGTCAAATATGCATGACGTATGTTCAGTGATATTCTGTGCTGCCAAAAACAATCCACCAGTGAGCTCCTGGCTTGTCCCAGCCCCAGTTCCTGGGGAGATTCATGTCATTAAGGAGATTGCTGCAGAGAGGAGTAGCAACCAGGATGGGTAAGCAGTGGGTACTTTGTGTGAAGGCTCAGCATGTGGCTCCCACACCGCAGGACCAGGAATGCTCTTCGCATGCCCACCTGGATCCATGCTTTTGGGGCAAAGCCACACAACCTAAGCAGGGGTATCTTTATATGGGAGGTGATAGTGGCTGTGATGGGATGAATCGGTGGTATGTGTCTTTCCACAAGGAAGGTGATTGGTATATGTGCCCCTCTGATTATAAGTGTCAAGACATTTCCAGTGCTCTCACACAGGTTCTCCTGCAGAGTACCTGCTGAGGGGTGCTCTTGAAGAAGGCCAGAATAAGGACAAGAGTTGGAGAACAAACAACCAAGGAACAATGAAATATTGCAAACACAGAAGCATAGAATGTGTCTGCAAGAATTGGCTTTGTTCAATGCCTCTTGGGTGAGTGTCACCCTTTACAGATAGATATTTTTCTTTCTTTTTCTCCTTGAGATTTTTTTGTTTGGTGAAGAGCTTCCAACCCCTAGGACATGATTCCTGGTGTGGCAAAGGGAAAGATCCTTGCTCCTACCAGAACTGCAGGGACTCACACCATGAGCCCTACCTGTCCATATTCTTGTGTTTCAGAGTTCAGTTAAACCAACAGGAACAGTGTAACAGTGATGTTGTTGGGCTGCTGGAAGCAAGAAATGTGTGGTCCCTTCCAAAATTATAACTGTTAACACTGTGTATGGTCACAGCATCTCTTCAGGTCTTCCCAAGAGATCATCCCTCTCCATGTCCAAGGGTGGTTTTCAGATGAGATTTCACCAATGGCACCAGGCTTCTAGAGAGGTTATGCTGCACTACAGACACCTGTTGATAATTTTGACAGGCTGGTCTAACAATAGCCCTTGATAGAAAATGCTGGTGTGGCATTTCCAGCCAGAAGGAGGTCACTAGAAGAGATGGTTGGGGGAGCCTCATAGGGAGCTTGTGGCTTTTTAGAAAGCAAGTCTCCCTCAAACATGTGCAGCATGTCTGGGGGGAGTGAGCTCTATTTTCTGGGGATTTGCAATGAAGTTTTAATTCAGCATTGGAACTAAAATTCATTTTATTAAGGGGCCTTTAAATATTTCCAGAGCTTGACCTTTTCTGGAGGCTGTTGACTTATTAATGTCTGGTCTGGTGTTCTTCAAACTTTCCACACAGTTCAACTTGTTGCCAGCTGCTTTCAAACACATTTTTCAAGAAATTAGTTTGTAATTAAGTACAGTTATTAATGACTGTTTTTCCTGCCTTTCCCATTGGGTTTGCAACTTACTTTTCTCCGTGTGTCAGAAAATGGCCAATATTTCATAGGGTGAGTGAAGGAATGTCTAATATGATCTTTGACATGTTGATTTGATGCAGTTCCAGCTTTGCAACAGTGGTGATCACCCAACCACTTAGGAGAGACCTGGGTAAAAAACAGAGTCAGAATCAGGTCCCTGTGGGCAAGAGGAGAGAGGGGGAAGGGAGCACCTTCACCCTTGGAGAGCCAGTGCATGGGGAAAGCAGTTCATGCAGATAGGTTGGAGAATGGAGGGGAAAAAGGATGGAAAAGAGAAGGTGCAGACCTGCTGGAATGAGGGGAATCACTCTTGTGATAAAATTTAGGGCATTAAACTGGGAGCTCTGCAAATAATGTGAAGCCCATTTGTGTGACCACTCATCTCCTGCCCAGTCATCCCTCCACCCAAGAGGGACTGTCAGGGACATCCATGTGTGGAGAGAGCAGATGGAGCTGAGAGCAGCCAAAGAGGCACTCCTACACAGAGCCCAGAAAGGTTTTATATACTCTCTGCTCTCTGGTGTCGCTGAGGTCACTCCTCTTTGTCAGGCACATGGCAGCAAATCCCCCTCTAAGTCCCAGATCTCAGAGGCATTATAATATTAAAAGCCTGTGCTCAAGTGTCTGAGCAAACACATCAGCTGAGCAAAGTGTTTTTCCCCAGCCCCGGGACCCAGTTATTCTGGGAACTGGCAGTGCTGAAACATCAAGGCAGCAACATCCTCCTGTGAAATCAGCTGCCAGAGGGTCTGCAAGGGTGAGAGGTATGATGGACAGGTGAGGGAGCCCACCCATGAGGGGGCACAAGGCAGGGACATAGCACCTATTTCATTTCCTGAGTGGCAGCCAGCTGAATCCTGGCAGCTCTGGGCAGCCAAGGCACAGGGGTGGAGGCAGAGAGATGCTGACAAGTAACACACGTGCATGGCCATGGGGTACACACATAAAACAGTCCCTTGCCAAAGAGCTGGGATTTCTCCAGGCCCTTTTTTTCCAGGGTTTCACCCTTTTCCTTTCTCTCAGTGGTCCAAATACTGCGCATTCCCAGTGGGGCAGGGGAGCCCTGTGGACTGGCACCACCTTGGCCACAGGGATGAGTGTGGGTGCATACACCGACTCATCCCCACCACTTCTGGCATATGTGTTCTCACACTGCACAGCAGGTCTGCAGGCACAGCATGTTCCACAGCCAGGGTGACCCTCACAAGCATGGGGTAATGGACCAACACGGACACTAGTGCTGGAGACATCCCAGTGGCAGAGAACCCCATCTGTGCTCTGCTCCCAGTCACAACATCTCTGCCCAGAAGAGAACAATGAAAACAAGCTAAGCAGCCACCAGCCTGGAGAAGGGCTGAGGGGCAGATCATCCTCCAGAGCAACCCTCCTGTTCATTCAGCTCCAGTCACAGCTGGAGCTGTGCCTGTTGTGTCCTTTCAGCAGATGCCCATACATCAGGCTTCTGCAGTTTATCAGCATCTACTGCTGCTCTTCAGCAGCTGGGACCTGGTTTGGGCTGTTTTTTAAGGGCTCAGTGCCTGATGCCAGCCCTGCAAGCAGTAGGAAGAAGGAATTAGGAAGGAGATGGGGACAGAGGAGATGGAGAGATGAGCCACCAATGGAGACGAATCCAGAAAGGTAGGACTTGGCGTTGATCAGGACCCAGGGCAGCCTGTGTCCATTCCCAGAACCAGAACAAGGCTGATGTCTCCGAAAGGGTGAACAACAAGCCTGCTTCATCAGCTCAGCCGCTAGAAAGGAGGAGCAGAGCCAAAAATCCAGGAGAAAAATGTTATGCAAAATTGTTCATCTGTTACTGATTGGGAGGCTGAGAGCTCAATGCAAACCACCCAATAAAACTGGCTTGGATGAGAATTTCCTGAATCCCAGATTAAGTGAATAAAGATGTTTCAGGAGTTCAGGGCCGCAGTTGGGTGGTTTGCACACAATTTGCTGTTGGTTTCACCCTTTGTTGCTTAATGAAGAACAGGAGGAGGATCTCCCATCTCATTCAACCAAGGGAAAAAATTATTTCTTCTAAATTTAAATTAATTTCCTGTTGCAGGCACAGCTCTGTTTATGTGTCCTACACAGAGGCTTCATCTTGGATTGTGGCTCATTCTGCTCCGTGCAAGACACTGCTCCCCTCAGGGACGGTGGCCTTTCAGGCTGGTGGCATTGATCCGGCATGGCAGGATTTTGCATGGCAAGGTTTTTTGTCAGAAGCTAATGGTAAGAAGTATTTTGAAAACCAGGTCAAATTCTGAGGAAAAACCTGTTATATGACACACCCTGTGTGTGTCTCTGACTCATGCTGGCCCTTCCTCTCCATACTCTTCACTGCAGCCAGGATGCTTCCAGTTGTGTCCTTGGAGGAAGCCACAAGGAACAGAGCGTTTTCCGCTCACCTGCAAGGACTGAGCAGCACCAGGTGGGCAAGGAGCACATACCACACTGAGGTTGCCAGGGACCGAGGGGATTCCCCACTCTTGCAGCATCTAATGTAGGAGAACTGCTCTACCATGGGGCTTACACAACCCTGAAACCCACTTATTTTTATAGGCCTCTTATTCACGGGGAAGGGAAGGAGCCGGACTGTGTGCACTGAAACCTTTAGAAAGTTTCATGGCTACATCTCTTGCTCCTAAATGCATCAACCTATAGACTTACCTATTTCCCTTTTTTTCTATCTTCTACCTTGCAAGAAAATGACAGTCTCTTTACAAACTGAATACCTTTAAGTCACCTGGCACGTGGACCATTCCTCCAAGTGGCAACATGTGCCTTGTTGGGGCTTCAAGCTCTAATTACGTGTGGAAACACAATGAAGATCCCTGGAGAAATCAAAGAAGAAGTTTTAAAGAAGGAAAACTAGATCAGAACAAAAGATGAAGAATTGTCATGAGAAACTTGACTCAATGGTCCATCTCTCTAAGCCTTAATTTGCTACAAAAAACTCTTCAGAATATTTCCCTTTGCAGAATATCTGGGGAATCTAGTTTCTTAGGAGGGGTCCAAAGGCTCCAAGGACTAAGAAAGTTATTTGCAGCCTTGAGTCTGGAGTCATTACCACCAAACAGTAAAATGAAGCTTGTCTAGATGGCAACCCATGGAAAATCTGACTGTAACTGTCAGCAGGAGGGTGATGGGCATGAACACCAAGGAGAGATGTGCTTCCAGAGGGATGATCAGCAAGAGTAATGGGATGAATGTGAGCAACAGCATATTTAGGCAGGATATCATGAAATGTTTCCATCTCAGCTATTAGTTTTATTAGGAGAAGTCTCCCATGGGAAATTGGAAGCTGCATCACTTGACTCACTCCAAGCTCAGCACTAGATAACATGAAGCAGAGAACAGGCGTGTTTTGGCGGGGATAGATGGCCCAGATGACCTAATGGTCTTTTCCATCACTCCAATTACAATCTAGCCTGGGTAGAGGCTCTCCACTTGTCTCCATGTGACTCAGGGTAATGACAGGCTGGAGAGTAACATCTGAATTTGTTCCAGTGTTATTTTCCAGTGCCTTCATTTGAGGTCTCTTGGGTAGAAGATGGGGTGCAGAGTGACCTCAGCTGAAGTGACAATATTTCCCAGTCTTCTTGCCAGGTTCTCCTCCTTGCAGGGCTTGTTTGTATTGGTGTGGGGGCTGCAGGGTGGCCTGGGCCCCAAAGGCCAGGTCCTGGGTCAGGAACTGGTACTTAGCAAAGGAGTGAAAGAAATACAGGTACAAAAGTCATCCAGAAAATCTAGAAGAGCCTCTCACCAGCTTTTGCCATCTGAGACACAGCTGCTCCAGAGTTGGTTATTTCCTTTGCTTGGCAATTGCTGGATTATTGTGGATGGATGGTGGGAGCAGTGAGAGGTGCAGGATGTTTTGGTACAGTCAAACAAGCAGCAGGAGCTGAATGCATCTTTCTGGTGCTTGGGGATAGCACAGCTCTGATGAGATGGTGCCAGGAAAGAACCAGGGATTCATCTTGTCCCCAAAGAGAACCCTCTGTGAGCCTGTTCCTCTGAAAATAAAGCCTTTCTCAGCTCCTGAGACCACATCCCTTGGTCTGAGCTGGTCAGAGGTGTCCAGACTGCCACCTCTTTAGCTGATACCCATGTGGAACCCATGCTGGGGTCCTCCTCTCTGCCCTGTGAAGAAGGTCTGGGTTTACTCTGAACTGGGTGCCTCACAACTTGTGGTAGTTCCCCATTCCATTATCCTTAATGGAAAATGTCTGGGAACAATATTCCTTTTTCTCAGCTGACTTCACTGTCCCCTTCCTTCAAATACTCTTTTTAAACTATTTCATCAGAAATCCACCAGCCTCTGCCCAGGCTGGCCATCAGAGGACATGGGGCACAGGCTGCCTTGTGCTGTTCATGGATGAAACAATGCCATTTATGGTCCACCAAACAGTTCACACAGCCTCAGTTCACACAGCCTCAGCCCACCCCTCTCCTGACCACGTGCAGAGCCAAGTGGGATTTGCAGGGAGACAGTGAAGGGCTCCGGGCTCAGACTGGTGGCTCTGGACCCCATCCAGCTTCTCTGCTGAAATCTTGCAGGTTGCCTCTGGCTTCACAAGGCTTGGGCTTGACACTGTGCCCTCAGCAATACAGCACAAACAGGTACAATCCAGCTGACATTTCCATGCTCCTCCCTTGGCAAAGTACTTCATTGAAGTTCACCTCTTAACATAAAAGATATTTCTAAGTGCATTATTAAGAGGCACGAAAACCTCTTAAACACGTTGTTAACTAAGAGCCTTAACAGTGAGATGGGAAGGATTCCTGTGACACTTGTAGTGAGGGGAGTTGGAGGAAAGTTTGAGCACCTGGGGGGGAACGAGGGGCAACCACAGCCACAGTGCCCAGGATGGGGTGCACAGCAATGCTGCTGCCCTGGCTCCAACCATCCTGGGGCTGCAGGAGGATCCTAAGCTCTCCTGAAGGGTACATGCATGAATGGTGGACCAAGAATTTTGGGGGATTGGAAGGCTGCATTTCATTGACTCTACAATTTCCTGAGGAAACAATCTACATCTTCCTCACAAGTGTCAGTGGAGGGGCTGTTGCTGATCTCTGCTCTCTGGTAACAGTGACAGGACCTTCCCCCAGAGGGTGGTGGAGCACTGAACAGGCTCCCCAGGGAAGGGTCACGGCCCCAAGGCTGCCAGAGCACCAGCAGCATTTGGACAATGCTCTCAGGCACAGGGTGGGATTGTTGGGGTGTCTATGTAGGTCCAGGGGTTGGACTCCATGATCCCTGTGGGTGCCTTCCAGCTCAGGATATTCTGTGATTCCCTAATTCTGTTACTCTTGCTTGCTAATTGAAAAATTTGACTTTGTCATTTGGCTTTGCCTTACTCTGCTGTCTAGTCTAGCAGCTCCCTGGGATTCTCTGCAGCCTGAGAAGAAATGTGGATCCCTCCAAATGGAAGGTCCTTTCAGTTCCTTTCAGTACTTTGATTTTTCAGAGTGGGATGCACTGTCTCTGCCAAGCCCATGATGCCCTTCCCAGAATGACAACATTGGACTGCCTGTGTTGCTTCCTAAAACATTCCCATTTTAGAAATACCTAACTTAATGCTACAGAAATCACCTGGTCTGTACTGCAAAGGGATATCACAGATTTTCTTTCTCTCTTGGAAGCAACTAGTAT
The DNA here is from genome assembly GCF_017590135.1 of Pyrgilauda ruficollis. NCBI lineage: Eukaryota > Metazoa > Chordata > Aves > Passeriformes > Passeridae > Pyrgilauda > Pyrgilauda ruficollis. Next base: position 37,005 of record NW_024510433.1, on the reverse strand, counting down.
GCTGCAAGAACAAGAACATCATGGGAATAGCCTGTTTATAGGATTACTGACAGCACAGAATGGTTGTCTGGGATGGGATAAAACCTTATCTAAAGAAAAACACAGAGAGATACTTGGTGGTATGGGAAGAAATCAAGCTGGAGGGATGAGGGGTTCACAGGGACTGGAATACAGAAAATCAGGGACACTTCAGTCAACATTTAATGATGGCTTGAAATGAGATGTTCAGGCCACTCTGGCATGATGGAACAGGGAGAACAGGGACGCCTATGAGGGTTCAGGCTTCAGCTGAAACCCAAGAACAGACAGTCACACTGCCACTAGGCTAGACAGGACCTTGACATGCACAAACGGAATATCATGGAGGTGGCACTGCTCCTGCATGTGATTTTAGTGACATCATCAGCTAAATGGCACATTCAGGTCTACTGCTTATGCTTGAGAGTGACACTGAAAACTTGGAAAAAACTCAGGAAAATATAAGAAAATTATCACAGGGCTAGAAATCATTCTCAGTGAGAGACAAATGGAACATGATCTGTTTATTTTATCTAGTTTTTAAGAGGTGATTTAATTGTGGTCTGTGAGAACTGATGTGGGGGAATACTTTCAGTGCAAAGGCTCTTTAAGAGGGCAGACAAAGACAGAAAAAGATCCAGGGATTGGAAAGCAAAGCTGGTGGTTGTTGGGCTTGAGAACTCTTTAACAGTGGGAATAACTGACCATTGGAACAAGGAGGCGAGAGATGTGGTAAACTCTTCATCGCATACAGCCTTGGAATGTAGACTGGCCACTTTTCTGTGGATATGAACTGAATCACAAGCTTTTGGTCTTGGTGAAGTTAAAAATGTGAATTTTCAGCTGAGAAAACCTGAAATGACCTATGGTGGTATGAGAGAGATATTCCACCTTCATCAGGCTGAGATGGTGGCAGGGCCAGGCTTACCTCCCGCTGACATTGGCAAAGGTAGAAAAGCACAAAGCTGCTCTTCCTGTGCACCAAAGTCCTGCCTGATACTGCAAAATATCTGCTATTGAACCTTCCTTGTAATACTTTCTTCTTTTCCATTAATGCAGTGTTCCTGGGTGCTTATTCAAAACCTGGCAAATGTGAATGAATACCTTTCTGCAGCTGACTGATATTTTAAAACTATATTTTGGAAATATACTTTCATTAGGAGAAAGCTTCTGGGAAGTTGTATAGAACAAAACTTGGTGAAACAGGAATGCCATGGCTGGGACTTGTGGCAGCTCAGTTGCTCCTTCTCGCACTCAGCCCAGCTTACAGGAGTGAATTGGTGTTACATGTTTCAGCCCAGCTTGACAAGGTTGATAACAGGAAGGTATCAAGGGCAGGATTTAATGAATGTGCAGAGTGTCAGCTTTGGAGAGGATCCTGGCTAATGACCCTTGGGAGGGAGAGTCCTCCTTTCCCTCAGCAAGCAATACAATTAATTTCCCCAGGCACTTCTGTGAGGCAGCCCCCAGGTTTCATTACTCCCAAACTCGTTGGGTTGCCTCATTTGAAAATTTCTGCAATTCTTCTAAAAGGAAGATCTAGAACAACAGAACCATACCTCATTCTAGGAACGCAACAGGTTAGGGTTTTCAGAACAAAACTGAAAATAAAATTTCTTAATGAAAATATTAAATGAGTTCAGCCTGAACTTCTCTTGACATTGTCTGCTCAAGGGTCAGCAGAGGGGTTGTTGGGTCCTGCAGATGCCCAGGACACACTTTGCTCAGGAATTTCCTCTTCCCAATTTTATTAGAAGGGTTAATCATATTTTCATTTGGGCATAATGTCCTCCTACCCTTAGAAGGGAGAAATACATCTTTCATGAGTGTGGTGATAAAAACTGCTGGGCTGTAACTGGGACAGCAGAAGCCTTTTATGAGCTGCTTTGGCCCTGGAGGAGTCAGTGGACTCATCACATCTCCAGGCACCTTCTGTGGCATCATAACAAATCAGAGTTTCTGAAATAGGGAGACTGGGAGATACTGCAGGAAGTCTCAGGGCATTGCTGGATGATATTACAACAATCACAGCATACAAATAATGTAGCTCTGCTCGTGGGGATGGGGTCCCTCCTCTGTGTCTTGTGGTTCTAAGAAGGTTACAGCACTGCCACAAAGAGGTATCTTCTGGTCAGTCAGATGAAGGTTTGTGTAGGTGGTCTTTGCATCTCAAACACCCTTTCTCTGATGTGGGAGGACTCAGATAAGCATCACGGCAGGCACGTGGCATCTGACATGTGACTTAAATTGCAGGCTCCCCACATGGCAGCCAAGCTGGCCACCTTTCTGGTGCTCTGCCCACCATAAAGGCTGATGCAAACAGCAACTGTGGATGCTGGCACTGGCTGGAGGACAGAACAAACACACATCTGTGTCGGCTGCACCCACCTTCCTTTTCTTTGTGAGGATTCAGGCGACCCAATCCATGATCAGAAGCCACCACATGTGGCCAAGCAACCCAGTCAGGCAGTGTGGTGAATGAACAGCAAATAAGCAAAAAATATTCTCACAATAATTTGAGGCTAAATATTGTTTGTCCAAGTTACCTGACCAAGACTCCTGACTGAGGGAGTCATGGCCAGGAACTGAGATCACCTGGGAAGGATTCAGAAGAGAGGGAAATTCATCAGCAGCTTTGTCTCACTGAACAATGGCAGATTTTATCCCTGACCAATTACGTTTTGAAATGCATCTCATGCCTGAAACCAGAGTGGATGCTTTGGTCAAACTGAAATCCTGGGCTTGAACTGCACCCCTCAGCTCACTGCTGCAGACAAGTTTCACCTAAACATGTTACTGAGGTTATGAGGAGTCCTGAATCCTGATACAGATGTGAAGAAACACAGCTGTATCCTTACACACAAGTTTCTGTGTCCTGGGAAGGACTTAAAATTATCTAAATTACTCATCCGTGAAACTAGGAATATGTTGGAAACTGAGAGATGAAGACAGAACCTTCTTCCTGATCAAACCAAACCCATTTTACCCATCCCTAGTTGCTTCCCACATAACCTTATGAGCACTTTCTTGTCATGGAGCACTTGGAGCGAGACAGGTGTTCACTTGGCTGGGAAGATGGTTCATTATTATGATGTCCTAGGTCTGTCTGAACATCACACCATGCCTCCTGTTCAGGAGACTCACAGAATCACAGAATGGTTTATGCTGGATGGGACTTTAAAGACCCTCTTATTTCAACCTTCTGCTATGGGCAGGGACACCTTCTACTAGACCAGGTTGCTCCAAGTCCCATCCAAAGTAGTCCAAATAATTTAGGAGAAATATATTGGAAAAGCAGATGAGTTATTTGCCTCTCTGAAGACCCTGAAGAGAAAAAACTAAAACCGCATGTCCTGCATGAGTCTGTATGGTATGTGGTACACAGCTCTGCTGATGGGTGTGCAGGATTTGTGCAACAATGGTATATCCCCATTGGACCCATACTGGTACAGATCTTGTCTGGACCAGGACAACTTTAACCAGTGCCCACACTTTCTTTTTCAGGACACGCTTGGGGCCCACCCTGGCCTTGCATCTCCAGAACATAAGCACAGCAAGGCTCTGGCTCCAGCACAAGGCACAGGCAGTTCATGGCTGTGCAGGCAAGGATCGAGCTGCCAAGGGCGTTACATGTTTGTAGCTGAGTGTGGATGGTCTCACTGCCTGGACACAGGCACAGCACACGCTTCCCATCTGTTCCATCCCTATCAATAGGAGCTTGTCCTCACCATGATGAGGGTGGAGATAATCCCCATGGGCTCAGTCCTGTTGCTGAGATGCCCCATTAGCTGAGTGCTAACTAATGGAAAAATCATGCAAAAGAAAATTGGAACAGGAAATGGAATGAATAGGAACCTCACTGGGTCAGAGCTACAGCTGGTGTTGCCTGCAACTAGCAAAGGCAATAGGAGATGCTGTTTTGGGGGAGCCTTCTGCTGCCTAAGCACCTCCTACTTCAGCATTCATGGTCACTGGGCCATTCATGGTCACAGCATTCATGGGCTTGGGACAGCAGAAGGCATATGTCTGACTGTTCCCTCTGATATTCCCTTAAGGACCTGCTCTTCATTAGCTGGTCTAATCCCTTTCCACCCATGCTGACAGCCTCTCGTGGCAGCACATTCTTGAGATTTTACTCACTGCATGAAGAAATCTTTCCTTTTCTCTGTTTCAGAGTGATAGCCTACTAGTGCCACTGACTGCCTCTAGCTCTTGGCCTTGAGATTGACTTCAATTTCACCTGATTCACTCCCCTTGGTCACTTCAGTCACATCCCTCCCGGTTTTCTTCTCTTCAGACTGATGAATCCCAACTTTTCAGTACTTTTCACAAGACAACCCATCCAGCCTCTTGATAATTTTAATTACTAATTGAACCACCCTTAGTATATGAAAATTGGAGCCTTCAGGTTTGTTTCTATCCTCTGTTTAACTTCAGAGGAGATCTGGAGGATCTTCTCTTGGGCTCCAACTGTGGTGAGTGAACATTCAGCTGCTTGAAAATATATCCTAAAAATATCAAATGCCTTGTTCGTAGGGTTGGCTACAGTAGTTCTGAATGTATAGTTTCTTTATAGGGTATTGCTCTTGTTCCAGAAACCTGCATTAGTAGTTGCAGATGCAAGTGATCTACTGCTACAGCAAATGACAGGAATTCTCTCAGCTCTGCAGAAAGAAAAGATTTTTGTGCTTTAACCTCAAGGTGAGGAACAGCAAAATTATGACAGCAACCTTAGATCAAATATCTCACAGGCCAGTGTCCCTGGTGGTTTACCATAAACATGCATTTATTTAACACTGGGCTGCATGTGGTCTTGAAGCATTTGTAGGACAATGGTTATGTGTCTCACCCTGCTTCCAGAGTTGTCTGAAGATCCCAAGGCTCACTACCAAGGTTAAACTGTATCAAAGGAAGATGTTATTCCAGGGTCAGGGTTAAAGGACAGAGCTCTGGCTCATCAGCACACTGTAAGTGTGGTTGTGATGGTCCTTAAGATGGGCTTTGGGACAGAGGGTGGACATTTATTTATAAAGTTTCTGTTCTCCTGAAATGCTCAGTGCCAAGAGAATGAATGAAAAACAATTCCCTGCCATGTTACATCTGCTTCAGCTTCTGCAAAAGCACAGATGATGGGGTATGGTCATCTTGAGAATGGCATCAAGCTAAGCATTTCACTGGCTTTATGTTCATCCCACAACCCCTGCTCTGTCCTGGTCTCATGCTAGTATGGTCCCTCCCCTGTCAAAACCAGGTAGAGCTTGCACTTGGCTTCTGAGCCTGGTATCCACAGTGGCAGCTCTCCAGTGCAAATTCTGGTGGCTGGACACAGATGACCATCAGGCCCCTGTCCATTGCACCCAGCACAGTGCATGCAGGGCACCATGGGGCCGGAGGGGGCAGATCCTGCTCTTTGGAAAAATCCAGGTGTGCAAGCACCAGAGAGGAACCACTGCAAAGTGCAGGGACCATGGCACAGAGACTGCAGTGAAGGGACTCTTCCCATCAAGTGCTCTGTCCTGCACGCTCAGCCATAGCAGGTAAGCACAGACCTGGGGCTCGCCCCTGCCAGGGCAGAAGATGTCTTGCTCACCAGGGTCATAACTCCTGCAAAGCCCTTTTGCCATGGCCACTGACCCCATGGAGCAGAGCATGGCAGGTGAGGAGGTACCCCCCTGGCCTGTTTCCCCACTCGGAGACTTCTGTGTCCCCTGTGGATAGACCCAGGCCTGCCCTCACTGTCCCCATGCAGACCCTGCACAGCACAAGCAGTATGCTGACCTCTCCCTGCACAAGGCTGAGTGCAGCCTGTGCTTTGGGACCTGCTGACTCATGTATCTGACTCACTCCAAGGCTGAATTTCCATGGCCACAAGTTAGTCTGTTCTGCCAACTCAAAAGACCCCCACCCATGAGGATCCTCTCCCAGGGGCAAGGACACTCAGCTCTGCACAGGTGAGCAGCAGCAGCACCACGGATCACAAAAGTATCTGACAAATTACAAATGGGCTCATGGTTTGGCTGCTGTGTGCTCTGCACACAGGTATAGCCTCTACTGGCTACCTGCTCCCTGGGCAGGGCAGGGGAGCTCAAGACCCCCACTTCAGCTTCCAGTGATAGCTTCCAGGAGAAAGCTGCCTGGGACAGGTGCTGTCTGACTGTTCCCACTTGCAGCTGCACAGCCTCAGCCCAGGACTCCAGTCTGAGGTGTGCCCTGCTCCAGGCTGGCCCACACACATCACCAGTGGAGCCCCTGGTTGGTGCTGCCTGGTGCCGCAGACTGGTCTTTCTGCTCTCCCCTCTGGAATGGGGCATGTGGGGACACAGAGCAATTTGCCTTCCTCCTCAGGAAAGGATGCAGAGCCTTGCCCAGGTGGCAAAAGGGGCAGAGCTCAGGAAGAAAGGAGTGACCAGTATATGTCTGTGCCAGCCCAGAACTTGCTCTGGCTGCCTAGTAAGTGTGGTTCATCTTGCCTTAGGATTTCCAGTGCACCTGTGCATCTCACCAGAGATCTCTCACCATCCAAGAGATGCACAGTTATCCAGGAAGGTGTCCTTCCAACAGGTCCCTGTGCTTGTTGTGAGAAACAGTTCTTCCCTTGGGATGAAAGAAAAGGATCCACTACAAGTCAAGAGAGTGCTGGATTGGCCCTTCATTTGTCCCTTCTGGTCTCAGGAATGGGGCCTCTGTCTGTGTTCCCAGCATTTGTTGGAGCAGCAAACCCACTGTGCTGAGGAGAGAGGACAGGCTGGCTCATACCAAGCTGATTTGAGTTCAGCAGTGGGATCTCTGGGATGCTTATAGTCACCTGAGCTCCCTGTGCTGTCCTGGCATCTGCCAGCCCTGACACTGCCTGACACTTTACTGCTCAAAATCCTCATCAGACTGCAGTAACATTGAGAAGCTTGGCACTGCTCCTGGGGCCTGGCTAGGCTGGAGGCTTTCCTGGGAGGATGATCAAATGCTCACCATCCATCTGGTCTGCTGTCCCTATGCCTGTCCACTCCTATAGGTCAGTCTCAGGAAGAAATATTCTCAGCTGCTAGGTCAGGTCAAACAGCAAAACGTCTCTGAACATCTGTAGACAGTATGACCTCTGGTTCACAGCACCCTCCCAAGCTGCCCAGATAAATGAGCACAGGTTTGGTTTCTTCTGCTGACCCATTATGGTTATCTCTCTGATCTGTACTGTGCCCCCAGACACGACAGTCTTACCCACATATTTAAGCAACTGTTGCTAGAGAGATGTCCACCAATGCTTGCTGAGGGATTACATTAATTTGAAATTTTGAAATTGAGTTGAATTTGAAACCATTTTACCATGACTGAACCACTTTCTCTTTCTGGAGGTTCCCATCCCAGGAGATCAGGGTAAATCTAGGTCTCTGCTTTTCACCTAGTGACCTGTCACATCCAAGAGCAGTGTTCCAGGCAACCAAAACATTTGCCATTCTTCATCCTGGAGTAAAAGACCTGCAGAGGTTGACCCACAGGCTCGATAAGAAATGCTTAATCCACATAACCCACCTGGAGCCTTGCAAGCTTGCTGGAAACCTTTCACCACCCTATTTCTGAGTATCCCCTCCATTTTTCCAGGTGGTGCAGGTGCCTGTGAGGTACAGAGGAGGTGCCAATGGAATTTTTCCCAGAGGGTGACTGTTGCTGGGTCTCGCATATTAGAAGACAACACAGCATATAGCCAGCACATTGTTAGTGCTGCCCTGGGCCAGCTGTGCAGGAGTGGGTGGTCATGCACAACCTGTCCCCAGTGTGTGGGGACAGAGCTAAAACAGCCAAAGGCCTATAACACTTCCCTTGCAAAGAGCTCTGTGACAGACAGAACTTTTCCATGTCTGCCCTGCTGGGAGAGATCCCAAAATAAATAACTCCAAGGCCTGAAGGCCCAAGGGAGACAAGCAGGAGCAGGGAGTGGGCTCAGGCCAGAGCACTCAGACCCACACACAGGGCAGCCATACAAATCTGTGCTGTTGACAGAGCCAAGAATAATTCCAGCACCTCTATTTAATGCTATTTAGAAAAACCTCCTGATCCAAAATGGTGAACTTCCCCAAAGATAGGATCAATATTTATAAATGTGGTGACTTCCATGCCCTGGTGATTTATCTCGCACCCAGGTTGGGCAGGGTTGCTGCAGCCCCGGCTGGGCCTGTGGTCACGGACAGTGTCCATCCTTTTGGCTGTTCCCAGGGGAGGACGATGTACTGGAGCAGCCTGAGGAGGAGGTCTGGACTGTTCAGGGAGGCTGCTGGGCAGCAGTAGCTCACAGAGAGCCTGAATTTCCCACATGAAAACATAATGAACTTTGGAAGGAATTCAATGCCAACCCAGTCAGGATAAAGTTGCCCTGTGAGGCTGGCTGGTTTCCCACATCAGAAAGAGCTGGGGGCTCCTCTGCGATAGTAGAAGGAATGGGTGGTTACCATGGACACAGGAGACTGACTTCATCCTCCCACGTCCAGGTTTTAGGTCAGCTTTCCCCTTACCAGGAGCATGTTTTCTTGGGGGACAAAGATGATTTTACTAATTTCTCTCCTCTCTCTCATGCCTTGCCATCCCTGGCACTGTTCCCATCCAGATGACTGTGACTGCTGTAGAAAGCAGAGAGGGGTTATATTTACCCCTTCCCTGCCCTTAAGTCATCTCTAGGACTCAATCTTTAGCCCACACAAAGGAGTCAGCAGGCGGCAGGGACAGCACTGTGGTTGAGGATGGAAAGATGATCATCGGCAACCCCATAAACTGATTTTTAAATAAAGCTTCCTCTGCAACACCACTTCACAAAACGGCATTCAGACTGGGATAGGCAAGGGACAATATATGGGGTGCATATTGCATCAGTTCGGCATGGACCTCACTTTGCTAGATGGCACCCATTGGGACCTCTCCCACTTGGCCTCCATTCATCCTATAACAGGACAGGTCCTGGTCCACAAGAAAGGACCCTTGTGAAGTGTTTGAGGCACTACTCCTCTGTGATGGAGGTCTGGAGGCTTGATGCTCCCCAGGCAGGTGCACAGGGAACAGATTCACCTATGTGGCTGAGTGATGGAGAACATCCCCTTTGACAGGACAAGATGGAATGGCTTTAAGCTGAAGGAGGATAGATTTTGGTTGGATGATAGGAAGCTTGGTGAGGCCCTGGCACTGGGTGCCCAGAGAAGTTGTGGCTGTCACATCCCTGGAAGTGTTCAAGGCAAGGCTAGACAGAGCTTGGAGCAATGTGGGGTAGTTCCTGCCCATGGAAGGGGAGTGGAACAGAATGAGCTTTAAGGTCCCTTCCAACCCAAACCATTCTGTGATTCCATGATCAAGCCCTTCTCTGTTCTGCAGCTCAACACTGCTGCCCAGAGAGGAGCTTCTGATCCAAATCATGGCATTACCTTGGAACCATCAGGGGACTGCAGGTGATTCCATCCTCTGTTCCTCCAGCAGAAAAAGCAAACATGGTCACAGGCAAGCTGAGCATGCTCTCCACTCCCAGCCAGCAGCCGGCACTGGTGTGCAGCCTCCTCTCTGTGCTGAGGACCAAAAAGGGATTGGCAGTGCTCTGTCCCAGTAGGAACATGGTCCATGCAACAGCTAGGTTGGGACGTGCAGAGGGACATGTGCCATGGGGGGTAGTTTGGAGGGAGAGCAACTAAATCAGCAAGGGAATGCATGGCTGGAGCCCTGCCAGCACCTGCCACCTCTGGAAATAGCTCTTACAGAGTCCCAGGGTACAGGCATGAAGTCCCCTTCCCTTGGGTTATTACGCAGCACAGGATACATGAAATATGTTGGCAGCAGTCAGTCTAGGGAGAGCTAAGCAAGGGAGGGAGGGAGATTAATAGGAAAACAAATCAGCACCTAGAAACAGAGCAAATGAACAACACATAGGGACCCAGACCACCGGGGATGCTGGATCACAGACAAACCCAGGCACATGCATGGAAGGAAACACAGACTGTGAGAAGAGCTGGCCACCTAGAGTAAAGGCAGGAAAATGAAAACACTTTATTATCTAAATGGGGATACAATTTCTGGAAGAACAGACTCTTCAGCCCAGGAATGGTGTTTGAAGCACCAGAACAGCTGAGAGAGGTGTTGATGGGGGCTGTCACCAGAAAAAATGAGTGTACGGAGATACTGTTTTTTACCTAAAGCCAAGGCATGGGAGAAGAAATAGATACTTGGTTCTGAAGCAGGGAGCTCTGCAGCAGCAAGAGCCTGCTAAAAGAATAAAGCAGTGGAAGGAGTGCATGTGCTCAGTGCCCAGGGCAGTCTGCAACTTGCAGATCTTGGAGCAGGGATCCTGCCAAGCTAGGAGTTTGCTGCTCTCCTAACAGTGGCGACAGAGAGGACGGAGGTTGTGCTCACATAGAACAGGAGCTGTTGACTGCAACCTCTGGTGAGGGAGAACGGCCCAGCTCACTGTAGCACAGATGCTGAGCCATCCCTGCTCACCATGAAGCCCCTTGTGAGGAGTCTTGGAAAGAGGAAAGAGTTCGAGTTGAGTTGGGTATCCCTTTCACCACACACAGATGGATCTTCAGTCTGTTAGCTTGTGATAGTACTGGTGTGGCTGGCAGGAGAGGCCCAAGGGATGTTTCAAAGATCCCAACAAAAATTGCTACTGAGGCAGGACAATAATTTCTACAGCAATGTTGGTGAGATCACAAAAAAATGAATGTGACAGGTACCAACAGCTGCCAGTAGCAGGTAAGAGGTGAGCTCTGTGCCACATTTAAGGTGGGATTTTGCTTAAATGAGGCCAGACATTAATAGGCAGGGGACTAGAGAGCTGACATCATGCACGGATGCCTAAGCATGCTGAGTGGAAGATGAAGGCATGCCTGGAGTGGTGCCAGGGCTGGATATTGATGCTTAGCTGAAGACAAGTGCTATGCCCCATCCTGAAAGGAATCTCTGCAGCCTCCTGAAACTCCAACCTGTCTGTGGAAAGACTGAAAGAAACCTGATCGCATTTAGTAATGGACCACAGATATGTGATAGCTGCAATAGCAGCCACAGAGCCTGGGAACTAGACTTTCTAGAGGCCACAAAAACCAGAATCTGGTGGAGAAACAGAAGATGGCCTTTAGAAAGCCGGATCTCAACATGTTCTGCTCAAACTGGACCACCACATTCAGCAACAGAGTGAACACAGTTCAGTGTCCTGTGGGAAGATGGACATAAGACTTCTTCCCCCACAGAAAGGAGCAGGAATGGCAAATGCCATGGAGATGGTCTCTCCTGGGAAGCACTGCAATAAAAAGTAATCAAGTCAAGTAATCAAGGTAGTTGATGGACTAGGAACTAGAAGAAGGCATTACAAAGTCAGTCTGGGTGCCAGCAGCCTATGTCTTCAGGGAAACTTCACTTTGGCTGGAGAAACACAGAAGAGAAATATTTCAAACACATTTACAGTCTCTGCTTCTTAATGGGAGCAGGGACTTCCCTTCTCCAAGACACCATCCAACTCAGTTTTGAGAGCAATTTAGATAGAATAACAGGGCAGCTTACAGTCTCTGAGTGCAAGTCTGGAATGTGCTGGCAAAGCCAAGAGGATGGTGCAAAGGGGGGCAGAAACTCCTCTGCCATGAACCAGCTGCTCCAGTGGCAGGAAGGAGGAGGACTGGGGTGGAAGGAAATCTGGTCTGGTACATGAAGAGTGTGCTTTGCTTGGTAACTCCCAGTGTGTCCTGTGGGACAACTCAAAGGGGTCGTGCATGGTGTTCCGCTCCATTAGCAATTCCTTTATGCCAGCACATGTAAATAATTATTCTGGCACAGGCTCCCAGCAGAGAGCTGTATGCAACCCTTCAGAGCCAGTGCAGCGCTGACCCCCAGCACAGCCTGTGCTGCTGCCTTTCATGGAGAGCAACACCAAGAGCAAGGAGATTTGTGTTCACACATGGACAGGCTGCACGTCCTCACATGAACAGTGCTTTTGAAAATCAAATCATCTGTGCAGGTGAAGTATAATTCTATGTGATCAAACTCTCTGCTCCCCCTCAAGAACTCATTGTGCAGCCCAGCCTTTTCCCTGAGATCTGACCCTCATGAGAGAAACCTTGGGGTTAAAAAGATGGGAGAAATATTTACAGAAAAAAAATGAAGATAAAAGAAGTCCACATGACTTGATATTTTCTGTGAAAGGTTTTGCCCAAGACGGAGCATTCAGCCAAAGCTACAAACCTCTGAGAACAGAAGCCACAAAACTGATATGCCTCTGCATGGTACAACACAAAACAAATCTTTCACCTCAGGAATCTGCCTCTTTCCAAACTCCAACAGTGCCCTCAAGTGCTCAAAGGAGAAGCCGCAAGCCAGGGATGGAGCTTGCTACCACCCAGGCTGCGAGGCAGAGGAGACTTATGAACATGGAGGGGAGAGATGTGATTGCATGACCGTAAGTGTGGCTCACTCATGTCCCTGCCTGAGCTACGGTGAAATGTCTGTGTCTTTTCCTACTTCTTTTCCTCGAATGGGTAGATCTGTGCCGATAGCCCATCTGTCACCAAGAGATGCTCCAAGAGCATCAGAAACAGATTTAATGTCTGTGCTGCCTGGAAAAGATGCACACGTGACAAGCTTGTGGAAACAGCATAGTTTGGATTTGGCCACTGGAGTGATCCTACCCAGCCAGACTTCCTGGATCCATTCCTTCAGAAGACATGACCTCTGGAGAGGAGAGGACTGCATCTCAGTGTCCCAGCTCCAGAGGGGAGGTTGGGTTTCACCCCATCTGACTCCCTGCCGTGAGCTTTTCAAGCTGTGTGGAGGCTGTTTTGGCAGAGCTATGCAGGGCTGTTCTCACTTCTTCAGTGAACTGGGTGTCTCAGCAAGAGGGGCTCTTTCAAGGGACAGGAGATAAAGCCTGTTTGGATCTGTGGGACTTCTGCCTGCTCCCAGTGAGAATGGTAGCTGGAGACATGGTACATGGTCACCTGCACTCCTTTGTGGGATACACATGTGATTCCTGGCAGGATGCTGAACTCAAAACCAGCTCACCTTGCTCAGGTCTTTCCCTGTGGGTTCCTTGGAGAGTCACCTGGTAGAGCTTTATCCTGCAGTCCTACACTTTGTGGAAAGGAAGCACTCAATAGTACAGCTCCACTCACCAGGACTTGCTGTACAAGAATTAAAATGTTTTCAAGGGACAACTGAATGTTACTGTGCTGGGAATTGACAAAGCTACTCTGGAAACCTCTTCAGGTCCCCTGCTTCCTCACCCTTTTTCATATTTGGGGAGACTTCTGGATCATTGGTTTGATTTATATTACATGGACACAAATCCCATTGAGTCAAGCAGCAGAGGGCATAGAAACAGGATGATGGGGACAGGAACTTCTGAGTCTGTTTTTGTCCCTGTAGACAGACTGTCATGGTGCCTCTGACCACCTTACCCCAGGCTTTGGAGAAAAGTCTGTGTGGCTTCTGTGAAGGCATGTGTGTTCTCTTCCATTGTTACTCATCACGCCACTGTCCTGTCACCTTCACACACCACCAGCCATCCCCTCCAAGGTAGAAGACCACGGGTTCTCTTCCAGCAGGCTGCTGTCATCCCATTAGGCCCCTGTAATCACAGACACCACCCAACAAACACCAATTTCAGTTCCAGAGCTGGTTTCAGCAAAGAGCCACCCCTTTTTGACCTTTTGCTGCATTGCCTTGATCTGAGCAGGGACACTCATCTTCTTCTTATCTCTAATTCGGGCAACAAGCTGTTCCCACAGGTGCCTGCTCCAGGTGCTTGTAGGAAGTAGTATCACAACACCAGATAGGCAGGCTCACAAACCTGTAGCAAAAACCTTACCCATTTCCTTACCTATTTCAGTGCCAGAGCTGCAAGTTGCTTGCATAAGGAACAATTTCCAAGGTATCAGAGACATCAGGACTCTTCTCTGCCATCAAGGATGGCCTTGCAGGAAAAGTTTTGCTTCTGCAGAGAAAGCACCTATTGCAACACACAGCTCCTGCTCTGCTGTGGCTCAGATCTGACAGTGATGGGGATGCTGCTTCTAGTGTAGCAGCCACTGCCCTTCATCTCATCAATACTCTTTGGCAAATGCCAGCCTCTCCCCCAGCAGCCTGGAGTAAGAAATTCTCACAGCTGGGGTATCATCTCCAGGTTAGCTGCTGTCAGCAGCCATAGAGCAAGAGCCACTGGTGACTTCTCAAGCTATCACCTTGCTGGTGATATCACTGGTGACTTCAAGGTAACACCTTACTTTGATCACCAGCCTGGGGATAAAAATAACCAGATCTAGGTCCAGATCTCTCACAGGGATCTCTTCAATACACAGAATAGGAGCACTCAGGAGAAAACTCATGAAGCACCAATTGACAGCTGTAGTAAAGACAACTCAGTGCAGGAGACTGGCAAAGGGCTGAGCAGGTCCCCATGAACCCCTCTCCACACTTCCACAAGAAAACAGCCTGTCCTGTTTTTGCTGCATTCACCAAAAGTGACCTTGAAACCTGCTGCTGTGATGCCATTTCTATTGTAACTGCAGAATAGCTGCCATGCCACTCTGGCTGACAGGCTCACCAAGAGGCATTTCCCTGGAAGAGTATAGAGGCCCCAGAGCAGAATCGGTCTCATCATGAAATTGTGGGTTTCTAATTAATACCCATTTGTCTGCAAGCTGATCTGCTTGACTATATGCCAGTCTCAGAATTTCATCTTCTTCCCTGAGGACAGGGCTTGGCAGTTGCCAGGACCCACAGCCCTAGGCCCTACTACCTGCCTGCTGCTGGTCACCAGGTCACACACAGACCAGGATATCACTCTTCACACCTCTGCACACTTATCTCGCAATTAGCATTTATTTATGCAAATGAGTCAGTTCATTGGCTCTCCTCTGCAATCTATCAATAGATGGAGCAGACAACACCCTTCCAGGCCTGGGAATGTGAATGGAAACTACCTTGCTACTCCACATACTGCCAGGTGAGATAGCATGGGTTTTTTTTTTATTTTTCATATAAATTTCAGCCAAAATCTTTCTGCTTCTCCAATGACACGAATCAGATAAAACTTCCCCAGAGCTCTGTTAGAGCCGAGCACAGGTCTGCAACCATACAGAGAGCAGTGAATGCCTGCTCGACTTTAGAACGGGGAGAAGAGTCTCTCTGAGCCGGCCAGGGCATGGTCCCCATACAGCTGTGGCTTAGGGAGGCCACCCGGGACACTCGGTGGCCTTTGCTGCACTGGCTGCTGGTAGCAGGGCCAGTCCCACTCACTGGGGCCATCTGGAAGCTCTCAGAGCTGCTGAAAAAAATGCCGCCGGAGGCCCTTTGTGAGCCACGGGCTGGGTCAGGTTACCGACAGAGGGACAGAGAACAGAAACACAGCGAGGTCTCCGGGAGGAGCAAGGAGCTCTCCTGCAACAGCAGAAATACAGATAGGGGTCTCAAGGAGTAACAAGGAGTACCTCTGCCATGGCAGAAATACAGATCAGGGTCTTGGGGAGGAACAAGGAGCACCCCTGCTATGGCAGAAATATAGACTGGGGTCTTGGGAAGGAACAAGGAACACCCCTGCTATGACAGAAATACGGATCAGGGTCTTGTCATCCCTGCCCCAAGAGCAGGATGCCGGCACATGGGTTGTGAGAACAGCCTGATCCTACCCTGCATCCTGTTGCAGACTGTGCACACAGACTGACACACGGCTGACATGCACAAAACATGGGCAAGCATGGTGGCATTCAACATCGGGGGGCTTCTTAGCTATTTGCATATCCTCGGGGCAGCCACACATCCCAGGGTCCCTGCCTGTGACACACACCCTTCAGCACCCCAATTCTAGACCTGCTGCCCCTGGTGACCCTGGTGCCTCAGGTGTCCTCCCCAGCACACCATGGTGAGATGCTGCAAGGTAGGCACAGGGAGCTGTGCCTGCAGCATGCAGAGGGAGCCAAAGGCTGGAAACTGGGCAAGCAGGTAATAAAGCAGCAGATCAGGACCAACAGCCAGGCCTGTGTCCACCTTCCCCATGTTCTACAGCCAGCATCCCAGAGTGTGGGCTGGAAGGTCCAGCAGTGCCCAAGCATTCCCTTGGCCCAGGCCAAGGGCAGGTGACCCTGAGGTAGACATGTCTCCTGCCGCCTCAGCCTCAAAGCCCCTCACTGCTGGCTGCTTGCCCACAGCCTGTGCCTGGCCAACACTACCACCTCCCTCAGGGAACGAGCCCCGGCTCTAACCCAGGAAGGTGATCTTTTATTACAGAATCACATGCCTCAGAGACTGAGTCCAACCTATGACTTAACACCACCTTGTCAACTAGACCATGGCAATAAGCACAGTGTCCAGTGTTTCCTTAAATAGTTCCAGAAACAGTGACTCCACTGCCTCCTTGGGCAGCCCCTTGGGCGGCAGAGTCGTGCGGGCAGGAGGTGGGGGGTGTGACAGCAGTCACCATGGCCAGCGGGTCCCTCAAGGCTGCCAGGGGACGGGGCGCCGGTGTTACCGGTTTAAGGAGCTCCCAAAACACAGACACAACGTCTACTTCAGGAGACATCGTTTAATCTGCACATGGTGTAAGGCGGAGGTTTCCACAAATCAAGTACACCAACGGGTAAAAGGCCGTATCTTTTATGCAGTAACATTCACACGAACCTGCCTATCTAACACATATTCTCCGCCTACCTAATGCATATTTAATTTCGGTGACGTGACCTTGCGCAATGCTCGAAACACAGAGTTATTTTCTTCATTAAGCAACTTCTGTTGTAGAAGTTATCTGACTACATCCTTTACGTTTACAAAAGGTGAGAAAATTCAGCCAGGGGACATAAAATTCGACTGGAAGACAGCAGGGCGGAGGCGGCGGGAGGCGCTGCCGCGGCCCTAAGATGGCGGCACCGTGAGGGGGGAGCGGGCTGGGCAGGGACGGCTGTTGTTGAAGCTTTATTGTTCCCGCTGCCGCCGCCACCCGCCGCGCCGTGCCCAGTAAAGGTAAAACCATGGCGGAGCCGGCCGGGCACGCTCGGCACCGGGGGGTCGGGGCGGCTCGACTCACCCCCGACGCCGCCTGGCTGTCCCGGCTCCAGCCACCCCTCGTTGCCCCTCCTCGGTACGCGCGGAGGGGATGTGGCGCTTCGCCTCGTACCGGAGAGCCGGGGGACGGGACGGGTGGGTGCCTCCTCAACTCGCAGAGAGGGACCAGCTCCTACCAAGCCTGTCGGGCGGATGAGGAGGTTGAGGGGGTCCGAAGGGTGCCTCTGTATTCAACCTGGCCGGGTGCGGGGACCCCCACACCCCACCCATGTTAAATCGAAGTCAGCCTTATAGGAGCTCCTCTAGTGCCCAAAAAACGCAGTCTTTCTCATTTTAAACAATCACTATGTCCTGCCATCTTTGCCTTATGGCAGGGGCCTTTCTTTGAAACCTACACATAAAAGAAGTTTCCTCTGAAATTTTGTCTCTTTTTGTCAGTGAGCTAAAGCCTCTCTGCTGGGTTCCATTACCCTCCAAAGGTGTTACATTACTTGTGCATTAGGGTTGTGCCCCTGCTTGGGCAGGTGTGACCCTCCAGGAAGTTTTTTAAAGGTATGCATGGAAGGGGTTTATCTTGTGCTTTGGTCACAGCAGATTCCTCTCCTTGCTTTGGCCCACTAATCACATCTGTTCTTTGAGATGATCCATCAAGACTGACCCATCAAGAGACAGATGAACAGATTTTTTTCACTACATCAAAAAAATGAGGAGTCTCATTTGATTTCCTCTGTGATCTCCAGCTCGATTGAGCTGCTGCAGGGGAGCAGGGAGAAGAGAGCCTCAGGGCTGTCCCTGTCCCCTGATCAGTGAGATATGTTACAGAGAGTTGCTGTGGTGGGTCCTGACCAGGACCCACCTCCTCCCTGCAGAGGGAGAAGCTGCAGTGAGGTGAGGCTTGGGGGTAGTTTCCTCTACTGTGCTGATCAGGAAGGCTGACACACCTGATTTATGGGCCAGACATAACATAAGACTGCAGGGTTCTTCAGGGTTCTGGTTGAGATATGCCAGGTGTCTTGTGTTTGAGGGGGAATTTGGGTTTACACTCTGGTTCAAAGACGGTGGTGCAGGAACAACCTGTTGGAGTATGGACCAGAACAGAGAGGTCCTTTCCCAGCCTCCGTGCCCTTCTTACTCACTCTTATTTCCTCTCTTTCCAGTATATTGTAACTGTCTGGACATACCACTTAAAGAAGATGCCCAAAGTGTCCCTGTTGCCCCTCAAAAAGCAGCTCAGCAGTTACAAAATTCTTCCAGGAGATGGAGGAGGCATGTTGGCTTTGTGGGGCGAACCCTACTTGGCTTTCACAATGCTGCATCTTCCTCTGCTGTTTTGGAGCAGCTGCACTCATGTTTGAAGAGTTGTTGAATGTCCTTTTTTCTTAGTGGAGTTTTGGGACTCTCTGATAGCCTGATGCAGGAGGTGACAGTGGTGCAAGTCCAGGTATCTTGATAGACTCAGCTCCCAGTAATTCTGTGTACTTACTAAGAAGTCTGAGGGAATCAGACCCATTTTGGGGTAACCATGCTTGAGAAGTATAATTTTAAAGGCCTTTGCATCAAGGTGCCTTAGGGGTGTGTAGAGCCATGTCTGCCCTTGGCTGGGGGAACAAATGGCTCCTGTACTTCTGGTGTTGCAAAATGGGTCACAAAAACTGGTCAAAGTAGTGTAGTGTTTTTCTTAGTAAGTCATTAAGCAATTGCAACACACCATCATCTGTGATGTAAACCTACCTGACAAAAAGCAGTTCAGATGCCCAGCTTTTGTTTTTTGAGGATGTTAAGGGAACCAGCAAAATATAATTAGCACTTCTGGTGTTCTTGGGCATGGTGATCCGTGGCTGAGCAGTGATTGGAGCAAACTGTGGCTGTTTCTTTGGGTTTGTGCTGGTTTTCCACTGCATGATATTGCTTGCTTTTTGGGGCAGCTCTTGGTTTGAAGAAAACTTGCCTTTAAGAGTTGTAGCAGATCTGTTTGTTTTTTGATCTATTGTATTTCTATTCAGAGCATCAGTGCAGACAGCCAAAATGTGTGGGGTTTGAGTGGTATATTCTGCTACCTTTAGAGACTGTGGAGTGCTGAGTTTAGTCAAAGTGTTGCTTATTTTCCTCTGTTACTAGTCTGTGCTGATGCTCTGAACTGCAACAAAATAGATTGAAAAACAAATTGGTGTGCCCTGGCTCCTTGTGCTAGATTTCACATTATCCTCTGGGTGAGCTGCCTTCTCTGCCCCTTTGGAGCACCCCAGAGGCAAGTAATGACCCCTCAGCCTCTTTCAGCACTTCAAAGGCTGAATTACTTTCTGTGGGAGAGATAAGAAAATGGAATTGCAGTCCTTGATTTTCTGGCTTTCCAATAACCCTCAGTGTAAGATCATCATCTTGGTAACAAGAAAACAGGAAACTGGTAAACAGGCGCAGAAAGTATTCAGATTGTGATTTAAGGCTGCCACTGCTCTTAACTCCCCAAAGCTAAAAACAGAACATTGCCCCCTCACTCAGAGGCCACTGTCATGCCCAAGGGACTGCAGGCCTGAGCAACACAAGAGATATATCCTAGCTTTCTGTCCTACTTCATTCACTGATTTCCGTGAGGATTGTGAAATGAGCCTTTGATTGAGTGCAAATGGGCTGGGATGTGGTGAGCTCTTCTCACAGGGTAGGGAGCCTTTCTGGGCTAGCTACCACTCTCCTGCAATGACTGCTTTGAATTTTAGCTCCCCAAGCAGAGAGCTGAGTGTGGGGAACAGGAGGGTTGTGGGAGTGCCCCTGTGAGCCCCTCTGATCAGCTCCAACAGAAGTGGCATTAACTGGGGACAGAAAAGTTGGATTATTCCATTTTGCTTATCTCTTTCTGTCCACTTTTTTCCCCTGCCTTCTTAGTTTTAGCTTTTTACAGCTTGCATAGGACTCCCTGTCTTCTAGTTTTGCGCCGGGTGTACAGGGTGATTTTATACATCTTCATTATTCATGTGAGCACTGCAAGTTCCCTGTCTCTGCATGGCTGCAGCAGAGCAATAGGCTGTGGGTCTGTGCCACATGGATCTAGTATGCTTGGACAGCTTCATCATTTGGCAGGGAGACAATAGTTGTTGGGTTTTTTGTGTGTTTTTTTTGGTTTTTTTTGTTTTTTTTTTTTTTTTTGGTTTTTTTTTGGTTTTTTTTTTGGTTTTTTTTTTTAAAGCTACAAAAAGCCTACTCCATGTGCATCTATAGTGAGAATTTCAGGCATGGAATACATCCTCAAGCTAGCCATTGAGATGGATACAGGAAGAGCTTTTGCTAAGTTACTAATGACAGCAGCTGTGTTGACCACACCTTGTAAAAGTCCTTAATTATATAGTAAGGGATATACAGAATCCTTTTGCTTAAACCTTAGAGGTCTTACAATTCTTTCTGTGCCTTGTGATGGATGTTCCGAAGGTGTGGGTAAAGTGGCAGCAGAAATTGTGAGGGAGGAATGGTCTCATCCTTGCACCTTTGGAGCACCTGTCTCTGTAGAGTCTAATTGCTAAAGTGCTTGGTCCTAAATTTCAATTATCTTTTGATCAGCCTGGTGTTGTGCATGGCTTTTGAGTCCGTTGGATCTAGATGCAAGTAATTTTATGAATAATGAAGAGAAGTGATTTAATTTGGGCACGCTTTTCAGTTCTGTGGATAGAATTGGGTAGCCCCTTTCCTCCTTCATTCTTCCTTCAACTTCCCCCAAGAAAGAAAGGTTGTTGCTATAAAGAGATCTTTTTCCTGTTCTAATGTAGTTTAAAGAAAATAACATGAAAGCCTCAAACTATGGAGGTGTGGGAGGACAGAAATAAATGGAAAAAAAGCATAAAGAGCTGAAACTGGACAGTGGAGGGTGATGTTTTCTGCAGACGTGTTCTGCACCTCCTATACTTCTGTGGTTCAGAAGAAAAAGGGTCATCTTTGCTGAACTGGGTGTCCTGAGAGCAGTTGCAGATGACAACTGTTGCTTAAGGGCGACAGGGGGACATTTATCAACATGTTGTCAAGTAGAGCCTTAGAAATTGTGGGCACTGTTGAAAATTTGCCTTAAATGGATTGCCTTAAATGGATTGAGTTTCATTGGAAGTCAGTGGAAGGAAAACTCCTAAGCCACCTTGGTGCTTCCCCTGGAAAGCTGACAGGATGAGGCTTAAGATGTCCCCTCCAAGGATTAATTTTGCAAGGCCTGTTGTGCAGCTTGGTTGGGCAAATGCCCTGTCTCCTTTTTCCCTTTCTAACTCCAGTGAGTGGTATTTCATAAGAGGGCAGTTCTTATGTGGCTCAGGTGTCAGACAACCCAGGAACAGTCTGCTTAAGCCATGTTTTACCTTAAGTTTGAAGTCCCCAGTGGAGCTGACTCCCAAGAGGAGTCAGAGAAGTAGCTTTAAGCTGAAGTGACAATTGGCTTTTTCCTACCAGTGGTGTTGGCAGAGGCAGACAATGTAGGCTCTGTCAGCATACATTGCTGCTGAAGTATCAGTTACCTGCTGTCAGAGAGAGATTCCCAGTTCTGCCCAGTCCCCCAGCCAAATCTCCCAAAAGTCATCTAGAGGATGGATGGGAGACGTAGTCACACAAACTTGGGTGAGAAACAAGACGTAATTTAACTGTGTGGTGGTGGAGGGTACTCCACTTAAAAATCAGTTATCATGACTCGGCTCCTTACTGGAAGAGAGACATTAGCCAAACCCAAGTTACTGAGCCTGGAAGTCTGCGAGGCAGTGATGGATGAGCAGTCAGATTGCTGATGGTGGTCCCTTCTGGCTCTTGGGTCCTCTGAATAGGGTGCAAATGTCTTGGGGCTGATCTTGGCCAACACCCCATGTTATAAATGCCTGTTCTCTTTGATGGTACTGGATGGTTTGGATCCCTATAATTAAAGAAATAAAATGTATTTAAAAAAAATATGTCTGTGCTAATTACTCAGGACACATTTTCCAGTGCTCTGAGTTGCTGTAATGAAGAAAGGGATGTGCTGGTAGGCTGCTTAGAGTTTCACTGTTTTGAGCTCTCATGACCAAATATGTCTTCTATATTCCTGCCAGGAATAGAGGGAGCAGACGGTGCTGCTGCTTCCTCCAGCTTGCCACAGTGCAAGCAATAAGCTTCATGCAGGAGGCTATTCATGGCAAAGTGAGCAGACGTCTCTTCCAGGACAACGATTTTTCCTGCTTATCAATTTGTAGGAAGAGCTGTAGCTGCTTAACCAGCAGACTCAATTTCAACTCATCTGAAGGACTTCCAGTTGAAGTCCTCTGGGGAAGGAGTGGGTGGACTAAAACTGCTATTACATGGAGTCTGGCAAAAGAATCGTGTCTGTCTCTTCTCCCACGACCAGCAGCAACTCTGCTGATGGCAGCTTGGTTCCTTGTGATTCAAAATGGTGTGGGAGGAGAGCAGAGCCTGCATGTTGGATCGACTGGAAGTACAGGTGGTTGGCCCTGTGCATGGGGGAGGGGGTGGATCTCATACTTGGAAAGATGAGCTGCAGATCAACCAGGCTTTGGTAGTAATGTGCCTGAAGAAGCTCTGGCTCTGGGGGGCAGGAGGGTGGGCTATCAGTGCACTCAGGTTTTTCTGCCTTCCAGAGAAGGACCCACCAGCACCGTGCTCTTGCTTCAGAAGTACTGAGAAGTACTGAGGAGCGTAACACCTCTGCTTTGAGGTGATGGCAAAACCATCTGTGATCTTCTCCTGGTGCTTGAAAAACAAGTTTCATAGCACTTCATCTTCAAAGCCTGAGGAAGCTCTTGGCTGCACAGGAGAGCTCTCCTGCCTTTCTGGTATCTACCAACCTTCTTGTTCAGCCTTCTGTAGCTCTGGGATGAGGAGATGTCACTACTCTCTTCTATTCTTCTATTCTCTGTCTTCCCACAGCCACCACAGGCAGTGCCATGCAGAATGACAGTTGGGGTCCTGCCTGCCTGTGGACAGGAAGTCCTGCTTCCCACAAAAGCTGAGTTCCAGAGAAGTTGGTGCCTTCAAGAAGTGAGATGTCAGTTCAGCCTGCACCTAGCATCCGCTTATGATGTCATTTGGTACAAACTGGGAGTTGCTCTGATCCTGATTTCATGCGAGGCAGAACTTTGAAGTTGGTGTATGTGCATTGGCTGTTAAAGCTCGTACCCTGGTGATAGGCTATACTAGTCATGTTATCTCCAAGAGAGCCGGAAGCTGAGTGCGAAGATGTTAAGTGTTGAAGGTCATGTAATTCATGTCCATCCAGGTGCTCTTTCTCTAATGCTCATACTGCTCCATTTTGCCTGACATGCCAGTGTTAGGCATCCTAGTGTGTGGACAAGGCAGTAATATCTTTATCTTGTCTATCTTAGATAAAAACTCCAGATGACCCACTGATAAAAATTCTCTTAGCAGATGTCCTATCTGTTCTCCCTCCTGCAATGGGGTGGGGAGGAATGGAGGTTAAAGGGGAATTCTGGTAGATGGGATTAGAATTACGGACTTCTCCCAAAAATTACATTTTAGGGGAAAAGACTCATAAATCGATGATCTGAGACCATGGTGTGCTGAGAAGGGGGTGCTGAAGGCCCTGGGTTGCAAGCAGAGCCCTGTCTCTAATGTTCACATGACCCTGCTCATCTTACCAGTGATTTGGGGGAGAAAATGAACTGGTCCCAAATCATTTAGTGCTTTGCAGGTTCAAACTAACACCTCAGATTCTCCTTTGTATTTGGTAGATGGTCTGAACAGGTCTTCATGCCCTGCTTCCTGTTGCGGCACGCGTCTGACTCTCTCTGACCTGGCTAGCGGCGGAGCAGCTGGAGACGGGCCGCAACAAGTGGTGGAGAATGCAGGCACCCAGCGTGGGGCACAGCAGAGCGTCAACCTCCCAGCAAACATGGGGTATTGAGGATGGTGCAGAGAGACTACCAATGTGAGGCCCTAGAACACTGTGGGCTTTGGTACTCGGGAGCGAGGTTTCACGGGGACCAGCAGAGAAGAGAGGGGATGTAAGCTTTCAATTTCAAGTCTTGCTTTCATTTAAAAGCTGCCAAAGAAGACCCTAAAACCATTACATCAACACTTTAAGATCAAAATAATCAACCCCCACTCTAGAATTTTTCTTAAATTTAATTGATTTATTTTGTGATGCAATTTTTGTGTTGTTGTTTTGTTACATTGTCAGGATGCTAAGATCTTATTTTTAGTTTCAATAGGGTAACAATCATTTAAATTTTAGTTTTGATTGAACAATATTTAACAGACTTCTTTTCGCAGTTTTTGCATTCTGCCCCCCATGTGCCTGAAGCCACTGACCCTGAGAACAGAATGGGAGATGGAATGGGACTGGCCACACAGCCACACCCCAGACAACCAACATCAGGCCTCAAGAAAGAAGAAGCCACAACTGATGGCATCCAGGCAGCTTATGGTGAGGAGCAAAGGACTTGCAAAGGACTCTGGGACCAATTGGGAGTAGCCATCCAGATCAACAGCGCATGATTGGCCAGAAGGCTTCTAGAACATTCTGAGAGACTACATTCTATGAGAGACTATATATATGCATGTCGGCCCCACTTCAGGGTCTTCTGAAGCAGCCTCTTTATGTTTTGTTTTGCACCCTTGTTTGCACCCTTTTATTTATTTAATAAATATCTTCAGTTTTGGCACTTCAGCTGTACCTGTCCCTTCCTTGTTGCTGTGCCACTCGACCACACCATCATCAAGCTCCTGAGAACAGAGGGTTTCCCCATGCACCCTGTAGATCCCTCGGGGTGTTGTTGCTGACCCATCTCAGGCTGCTCCACTGCCACCTGGGTCAGAGAACACTGGCAGTCAGACACATGCTGCAACAGCTTCCCCACCTGCCCTTTCAGAAACCAGCTGCTGAATCAGCTCCAGCCCCTGGCTGCAAGCACAGCCTGGCACTGCAGTGCCTGATCTGATGGGTACGCACACCTCTGTGAGATGTATGGCACACCAGGGAGGCTCTACTCCCTTTTTATAGCTCCTGGGACTCAGTACTCAGTCTATATCTGCTCATTTAGGTTTGAGCACTATCTAGACTACTCAGGTGTCAGAGTAAGTTGCTGAATTTGAGGAGTGTGAGTTCAGAATGAAGATCTTGCTATAACCAAAGAATTGAAGCATAGTAAACTACTAAAATTTGTAAACTGAAAAGTAATTTTCTTACTCTTTCTGTCTTGTAGAGAGAAATGTTGCCAGGATCCATTTACTTTTCATTATTTGGGCTTTGTAAAAGCAGTGTGGAGACCAAGGCAAGATGAGGCCAATAGGAGCTTCCAGTTACGGCTGGCAGTTGCTGCCCCAGTTGTACACTCTCTTCAAGGAGCAGCACTTCTGTGTCTGCACCATCTTCATTGGGAATGTGCATTTTAGAGCACACAAGGTGGTTTTGGCTCCTGCCAGCCTGCTGTTTAAGTCCATGTTGGACAGCACAGACACCATCTCCCATTGATGCTTCTGTGGTAACACCTGAGGAGTTTCCACTCTTACTTGAGATTATGTACAGTGGCAAACTCCCACTAAGAAAACACAATTTCACCAAAGTTATCTCTGTGACAGATAGTCTGCAGATATTTGATGTGGCTGTTAGTTGTAAGAACCTCCTCAGGGATCTCATAAGTTGTTCTGCCCAGGACCAGGTAGTAAAAGGAGTCTCCAGCCAGGAAGCAGATTCATCTGGAAACCAAGCTAAAGCTAATTACCTGCCCCAGTCTGGAAGACCCGATGAAGACAAAATATCATCCTCAGTCAGAGAGTTTCTCCTTTACTCTGTAGAAGCAGAAATGGAAGCAGGTGTTTCTCCTCCTGGCCAGGAACTTACTGTGAATCTCACCTGGGTTCATCAGGACACAATGTCAAGTGACTCCAGGTCCCTCCAAGAGGATTCAGGCTCTGGCCCTGACCAGCCTGCCCATGCTGAGTGGAGTGGCTGTGTGGAAGAGGAGCTTGCTGAGCTGCCAGAGGGGAAAGGGCGATCAAGGGATTTAGGTGAGATGTCATGGGTCTGGACACATGCCTCTTATTTGCAACACGTTGGCCCACATTTGCCTGTTTTGGGGTATTTTTACTCTCTGTTTAATCTTTTTAGTTTGCTCTGGGTTGGGAGCAACAGCAATGTAACCACTGTTGTGCAGAGATTTGCTTCCTTTGGCTTTTGTAGTTGCTTCATGCTAATTGCTTTGCCAGAGCTGTAGTGAGCAAAACTTTCATTGGCCAGGCATGTGATTGCCATGCAGTGGGATCTGTGTTATTGCAGGACATAGGGCTGATTAGACAATCTGTCTAACAGCAAGTGAACAGAGTTGCTTGCTAATGCTACCTTATCCTTTAAATTCCTGTTCAGCATGGGAGGAAAACAGAGGCTGTACTGGATTTAAAATAAATGTTCCATTTATAACTGGTGTTAAATAAACTGTTGGGTTTCCCTCCAGGCTGTGTGATGTCTTCAGAAGGGATTTATAAGTCACAGTTTTCCTTTTATAGTCAATGTGCTGGTTACAAACTGATGCCTTTCAATCACATCATGCTTTCTGCAAATCCATTCAATTAGCAAATAATGAATCTTGTTTCTCTCGTACAGCAGCAGAGAGCAAAAGCTATTAAATAGATTTCTTTGTTTGAAATGAAAATGTTTTCTGAGGCTCTTTCTGATGCCCAGGCTGTGCTGAAAAGACTCAAAGAGTGCAGAGAAATTGATGCCTCTCAAAAGGAGGTAGGTGTGTTTACTTCCATAAATCATGCAAGTTTTTTCTTCACCCTGCTAAGGGCTGTAATATTTTGTGCCTTGTTTAGGAAATGGTTTCACGGGAAACTGGTGCCTGGTTGTTTGAAGGGCATCATGTGCTCACCTGAGCAACACCCTAGAGAGAAGCATCTGTAAGTGCAAGTTGCTCAGGCATGCAGGTAAAGAAGTATGTCCTGCCCTGAAGGCATCCTTGTGTTGTAGGAGAGCTCCAGCATAGATTTCTCTCCTCCTGTTTTTGGCATTTGCTTCAGGAATTGTATCGACTTGTAAATGGCTGACATATGAGATCCCAAAATAGATTTCCTGAGCCCTCGGCACTGTCTTGCTGTGAAGCATCTGCTGCTCTCTGTACGGCAGAGCTGCTGGGGGAGGAGTGGGACAGGGCTTGACAGGGGGAACTGGGTGCTGCCCCATGGTGCTTCTCCTGCCAATGTGCTGCTTTAAGAGCAGTTGGAGTTGGTAAACGATGCTCAGTTCCTGTTGCAGGGGGTAACTGAGTGTGCTGCTGGGCATATGCTGAAGGGTTCTCTGGCCTCTGAGCTGTGGTAGCCAGATGCCACCCATTGTCCCAGCTCAAGGGCAACACAGAAGCAGAATGTGATGTCTGTACTGGTGTGACAGTGGAGCAGGAGGACAGAGAGCTTGTGAATGATTGTGGTGAGTCTAGGTGGGCACTCGTGCTGGCTGCACACTGCTGTGCAGTGGCAGGGTCTGCAGAAGAGCTGTAGCCAGTGTAGAGCAAGGACGGGACTGTGCTTGCTGTTCTCTGCCCAGCCATTTCTGGTAGAGCATTTTTCATACCAAGCTGCATGAACTGTCCTGCATGCCTTTCTGAAGGGGAAAAAGTATTATTATTTCACTCCTGGCTCTTCCGTGGCTCCCTGGTTATTCAGCCTTTGGAGCAGTGCTGTTCCGTAGGCTGGGGGCTGCCATGCTCTCTAGGTTCTCATGTAGTTGCTGGCTGGAAGCTGTCTGGATTCAAGTCCCTCCAAGTAGCAGTGTGATCACAGGACTTGGTATGTTTTTACCATTGTGACTTTCTGCTTATAAAAGCCCAAGACCACATCTTTATTAGAAAAAAACCCCAAACTTGTGACAGCAGGGAGGAGAATTCCCTTGAGTTGGGGAGTGCAGGATTGTTTTCTGCTAAGCCCTTAAATGTTCACGAAGGGAAGCGTGTGTTCCCTTAGCAGCTGGTTCTCCTCATGTTGTGGAATATAACATATTGGGGGTTTTAGGAGAGAGATGTGGGTCCATATTTGCAGTAGTAAGCACAAGCCCAGCTGGGTAGACAAACACCTCTGAGTGCCCTGCTCAGAGGATTGGATTTTTCTATGTTTGTTTTTCACCATGATCAGGTAAGTGTGTCAGGTTTAGACTTTTACCTGTTATTACAAAACACTTCTACGAATGGAGCCGAGCTGGGGTGGGTGCTGTGCAGTGTGGATTGGTGCTGCCAGAAGGGATTTGGCAGCTCCATGCTCCCATGCTAGCAGGCCCTGTCCCTGTTCCTGCCTCTCCTTACTGCTGGTGGCAGGGCAGAGCTGAGCTGGCGGAGCGCCCAGGCAGGAGAGCTGCAGCTTCTGCACTGCACAACAGCCCTGTTTGCTATTGCTTTGCCGTAGCTGCCGTTTGGTGTTCCTGCACCACTTCAGACCCATTCCTGGCCTTTTGTGCTCCCAAATGAGCTGTTACAGGAGGAGGCAAGGGAGAGGTTGTGGAGCTCAGAGCCAGTTTGAGTGTCTGACTGCACAGTGGTAGCGGGACAATTTTTCTGCAGCTATAAATAAGTGCTGAATAAATGAGCAATGGATTATCTTTAAGGCTTCTTGAAAAATCGCTTTTCAACTGTGACAAGCATGAAAAGTGTCAGCCCCAGGGCAGTGGGAGAACAGGCTGCAGCCTGTTATAACCAAGGGCTCAGCCAGATCTGTCCCTCTCTGAGCTCCCCTCTGGGACCAGCAGGACCTGTGGACCTTAGCACTGAGTCTGTTTCCGGCACACAGAGCAGCTTTTCCCCACCAGAGCCTGGTGTTTCCTTTGGGGGGAAACACAGCAGTGTATTTTTAAAGTCATGCTTGAAGTGCAAGTTCAGCTCCAAAGAACTGAACTGGGATGTGTAACTCAGGTTGAGGTTGTGCCAGTGGTAGATGTCAATGGATTTTTTTTCCCTCTCTTTTTTTCCCCCCTCCCTTTCTTTGTATTCTTTTCCTAGTCATTTGTTTGAAGTCTCGAGTGCCTTGGGGCAAGTAAAAGTGTGTCTGGATGCCTGTGAGACACTGTTTCTGTGTAGAAAGCGTTCTTGCTGGGTGTGCTTGCCCTGCTGCAGGGGAGATCTCCCATTTCTCGGGATTATTTTCTTGGGAGCCTTTTGGAAGCAGCTGATCTCTCTAGGAAAGCACCGGTTATTTTGGGCAGTAAAGCCTGGGCAGCATAGAAGTTTAGGGGAGTTTTGTCAGCCTGCCTATTAGCACCAAGGCTGTCCTGGTTCCTGTGGTTTTAGTGGAATTTGGCCTTGGATGCCTCTCTATTTATTTTCCTTTGCTGGTGAACTCATCCCTGCATGGTATCTTATTCTGTGCAGCACTCTGGTCTGCTCCCCTCTATTGTTTCTGCCTATTTCCTCCTACCTCCACTGGAGACTCATTTGGTTGTGGGGTTTTTCCCCAACAAAGTTTGTGGTGCAGGGCTGGCTTTTGTGAGAACTATTGCTTCTCTCTGAGTTTGATATTCTGTTCTGCTCCCCAGACTGAAAAATGCAGATGAATTGCTTTTCAGTTTAGGGAGATGTGATTTTGGGGGTTGTTTCTGTTTTATAGTTTCTCTGTATATTTCACATAAACTATTCCTATCTAATTTGGTTTTGGCTTGGATGAAATCTGCTTGGAAACAAGAACAAGACTGAAATTGCAGTAATTTAGGGAAGCACAGAAGAGCTTTGCCAATGTCAAGTCTTATCTTCCTGTGCTCTCTTAGAGAAACTCAATTCAAATTATTGCACAGCTCATTTGTTCCCTCTACTACCAGGTTCAGATGAAGAGGGAGAGCGTTGATTCTCCCATGTAGAATAAATGTCACTGTGTTTGTGGATCATTTCCATTGCCTGTGGGCCTGTCCAGTCATTGTCGCCCTTCATTTGCAGCTGCAGGGATTTCTGGATGAGGCAGAAGAAAAAAGTTTCCTGTTATCTTCTGCATCCTGATTAGAAGAGAGAGCTTGTGAGGATTTGGTGGTTTTTTTCATGGTGGCTGCGCTAGAGAACTTTTTTTCCCTCTGTTCTGGTGTATTTTTGTAGAAGTTTGGGCTGAGCTTTTGTTCTTGTTGTGTTGATCAAGCAGGGGGTCAGTGTTTTCCACAGATTCTTCCTGGGGTCTCCCTGCAAGTACAAATGAAGGCTTGAAAAAAAACTCCCTTTAGGTTTCTGAAGGAAAAACATGAACATAGTTTTTCTCTGATTATTGTATGCACAATACAATAGTTGATTGATGGTTGATTGACTTAATGGTGGGGTCACAGCCAGGGGGCTTCTCTGAGGGTGAAGTGGAGCCAGTCCTGGGGTTGTCCATGCTACTGACCCTGTGAGCAGCAGCAGCCTATGGAACAGTGCTGCTCAGCTTCCAAAGGCTGGATAACCATGCAGCCACAGAAGAGCCAGCAGTGAAACAGGCCCTAACCAAGCAGGTTTCTAATTGCTTTTTTATATTTTCATCACCTTCTGTACATCAAAACCTGAAGCAGTGTGCATTTACAGAGGACTGATGATTATGGCTGTGGAAGTTTCCCCACAATGCACGACCTCCTGCAGTGTACCTGAGTGTCCCTCAGGTCTGAAGGGAGTCAGCTTTTTCTGCCACCCTGAGCAGGTGCTTCCCAATCTGTCTCTTGCAAATCCCTACCCACCACCCTCTGGATGCTTGCATTCACTCTAAAGCTGATGCTTGAAGGAGATCACTCAGAAATAGTCAATAAAGTGGCTTTTTGCTGGATGTGCTCTCATGGTGGGAGCAGGAGCATGGATGAGGCATGAAAAGCCATAACCGTGCACATCCACCTGCAGAGAAGAGTTAATGGCCAGCTGGGCTAATGACTGTGCTGCGTGCCCTCCCTCTCTCCTCACATCCCTCTTTAGTCTCAGTTATGGGCCACTGCTCGGGGAGGGGGGTGTACATTATTTGCACATGCGGTTGAGGTCTCTGGAAAAACATGGAAGATGTGGAGATGCTATGGAGACAGGAGACCTATCTCCTGGATCCTTAACCTGCAGAGGTTCCTGTTACGAGCTTGCCATGGGGCTGCTGTGGACATGGGCATGTTTGAGATGAAATGGGAAGGCTGTTCCATGTGTGTGATGTGTTCCATGGTGCTGAGGTGGGAGTGTTTTGGCCACCAGAACTGATATCCTCAATGGGGACCAAACCTCTGGAGTGCCAAGGAATCTGTTTGGTGGCACAGATCTGACCATGCTTAAGTCAAGTCTTGGTAATGCAGTTTCCCAGTGCAGAAAGCAGTCTCTTCCTCCCATGTGGAAGCTGGTTGTATGCTAATTTGTGCCAAATTGGCCATGAAGAGTTTTGCAGTGTCCCAGGCAGTGAAAGCCTGGTGGATCAGGCTGTAATGTGGGGGCACATTATGGCTAAATGGAAGCTGGGATTCCTGCTGGTATCAGTATTTCTCCATTTTTTCCCAGGATCTTTGGGAATTGTTAGTGCTTCGACCTAAGTCTGAAGTATACTGTGTGCTCTTTCACAACAATTCTAAAAGGCTGTTTTTCCCACTGAGCAACGCGTTCAAGGAAATGTCTTCTGGAAAAAACCTATAAATAGCAGAATATTTCAGTTACTGAAAACTCATTTCTATTAACCAAATCCATGCGCTGAGGAAGGGATGTTACCTGGGGCTCTGGGTAGCAATGTTGTGCTGATTTTAATTAAAAACCCCTAAAATTGAAAAATATTTTGCAACAATGCAATTTACTTTTCATCCATATTAGTACAAACATGGATTTGGCAGGATCTGAACCCCTTTAAGGTGGTGAGAGTGGAGATATTTTGTGTTTTACATGCTCATTTTGATCTGGAAGGGGCCAGGCATGCAAACCTTGAGATGGTTATGATCTGGTCATCAAGACTCATTACAAATTTATGTTTGCATTTAAAAATTACCTTTATGTTTGTTCTTCAGCACATCTGTGTTTTCTTTATACCAGAGCCCTTCACGTCCACACTCTGTTCGGCAGGTAAATGCTGTGAGTGGGAAGAGCTGGGACTGCTGCAGTTTCCCCTCTGCAGCATCATTGCAATAGGTCATTGCACTGCCACACTGCCCTAATGTGTGAGCATTTACACCTGCTAGGAAAAGCCAGTCCACCTGGTGCGCCTCCAAGCAGTTGCATACAGGCTTTTTATCATCATAATAAAAATTACAATGACAGCAGAAAATGGCCATTCTCCCTGAAGCGAAGCTGAACTTCCCACTTCAAAGGTACCTTTATCGAATCCCTGGAGTCTCCAATAAAGGCCGCCTGCTCCAAAAGACTGGCATCTCTCCTGGAGAGCTGGGGAGCATGTGTCTTCAGGGGCAATATTTACAGCATTAAAGGACTCTGGGGAAATGGGAGTAAGAGTTCTAGCTTATTTCTTTGCCGTTTATTTCCATAACTGTACAAGCACGTCTGCCTCTGCTGTTTCAGGTCACTGAAGTAGATTTTGGAGCTCTGGGTTTGATTGCCAGGTGTGCTGAGAGCCCATGGCACTCAGAGTTTGTATGCCTCCTCTCCAGAGTTTTCTCTAGACAGAATTCCATTATAATTGAGAATGGAGATTCCTGAAAGTTCCACTTGAAATGGTCTCTGCTTTCTGTGCAAGTCTGCAGCGAGATCCAGTGTCTCTTGCCCTAGCTTTGCCTTCCAAAGTAGCAGTGTTAAATTCATGCTTTAACACTTAGTGGTCTTCGGGCAGTTGGACATGAAGAAACGTTTGGTGCTGGAACCAGCTCCAGTTTGTGGGATTCGCTGTATGGATAAGGGCTGGCAGCAGGGCTTGTTGCCCCGCTTCTCAGGGTGGGTGGCCACAGGCCAGAGTCTTCACTTAGTGCTGTGTGTGTGCGGTTATTTTTTTGTCCTGTTTAATTTTTTATCCCCTGACCTAAACTCCAGGGTTCCGCTTGTTGTGTCTGTCTGTGTAGGGCAGTTGATTCTGCTCTCTAAACCTTCCTTCATTTCTTTTCTGCTGTAGGCTCTGGCTGATCTGTCTGGCCAAGGGAGAGGAACATTCAGTGTTCAAGAAGCGGCTTGTCAAAGTTAAGGATGCTTACACCCAGGATAGTGACACTAGGGATGCTCGGCCTCTGGGACACTCAGACCCTCGTGTCTTTTCTGAAGCTGTTTCAAGACATGAATCCTGAGTTGAGGGTGGCTTTGCTGGAGAGGGAACAGAGCAGTGGAGAAGCCTCACATCAAGCAGGTAGGAAATTGGGTTCAACCTCTGGCAAAGTGAGTGGGCAGCATTACAGAGAAACCCTGTATCCGGATGTGGGAGGTTTATCATGTGCTGGCCAAGATCCTGGAGCATTTCTGCCTGTAGCCGGAGGTGTAGCTGTGCAGGGCTCTCCCCACTGCTGCCTGGAGGGCTGGATTAATGGCTGGCAGCCAGTGTGAGTACAGCTGAGGCTTGAGGTTGAAAACAACTTTTTTAGTCGAGTTTGACACAAAACAGTGGCCTTGCAAACCTGGTGTTAACTTCCAGCTTGCTTTATGGCTTTGTGCTCTGTTAGATAAATGAGACATTTTCCTTTCACAGAGTTTAAAGAGAATAGTAAAGTGATCTTCCTCTGCTGCTTGTACTTGGGATGAACTTTGCTATTCACTTAGATCTTTCAGAGAGTCTCCCTTGCTTCAGGAACCTGTCAGTTTCTTCAGACTGACTTATTTCTTCTCTTGTGTTTCTGAATATTTTTCCCCACAGAAAGCATAGCCAATGAAGCGATGCTGACCACTCGCTTGCTGTGCTGCAGGGAGGAGCTGATCCAGAGCGTGACCCAGCTGAGCCCCATCACAGAGTTTTGGAGGCAGTAGAAGAGGGATTCCTGACTGCCTCAGAGAAACAGGTAAAAAAATCTGAAATAGGCAGACTTTGTGGATAGGGTGGGGTGTGTGTGTCATCAAGGTAGCATCATACACATGGTTTACCAGATGATGGGCCAGCCTCACCTGGCACTTCCACCTGCCTTCTGCACAGTATCAACTACACATGTATGTGGTCTCAGGTCCTTTTGTGCTGGACTGTGGGCATAGTGAAAACTGAGCAGTGAAGGCAACCTGGAGACCAGGATCAGTGTCAGACTACCCTTTCAAGGGGAGCCTGGGCCAGAGGAGGTACCTAGTACTCCTCATACCCTGCAAAACCCTTTTTGGGAACAAGGACAAGGCTCTATAGGGGAGTTTGAACAGAACCACTAACCACCTCTCTGCTACCTGTTTGTCAGTTCCCGGTCATCAGCTTCCCTTTCAGCTGTCTCCCAGCTTTATGTCACTTTTGCAACTCTTACCACACAGTTTCCTGCAAGACTAGAACATCCACTAAATAATTTGGTTTTATTTTTTATGTGTTGCAGGCAACAGTTGGTGGGGAGGACTGTTGCTTTCCTTTTCTGTAAGAAACTGCACTCTGTATGCTGATTTGCAGAAGTCACAAAGGACAAAATGCTGTCTATAACCTGCTTTCCTTTGTGTGTGAGGGGAGCTAGCTGTGTCCTGTGCAGCTGGAAATTACAGGGTGCCCTCACATGCTGTGATCAGGATGCAGCTTGACCTCCTGTCCTGGTTTGTCACGTCATTGAACTCCCCTGACACAGGATTATAGTGAGTGAAAAGTTGTGCTCAGTGGCATGAATGATCTCTGCTTTCTGTCTGAGTAAGCCTGACCAGAGCCACAACAGGTGGGCTGAGAACTTCTGCCCAGCTCCTAAGCTCCTCAGTTAAGGTCTCATGGTCCCTCACTATTGGAGGTTACTAATATTACTGAACAGGACTGCCTTGGTCTGTCTGGTCCCAGCTGCTGAACCAAATAGTGGCACCTGTGGTGTTTTGTCCCCAGAGACGCTATTGAGTACCTGTGGTCGCAGCTGAGCACGTGGGGACAAGTCCAGGCATGCCCCGAGCTCCAGGGCTTGCGGGCTGGAACTTGCTGTTGAAGAGGGTCATTCCTCAGGCCTTCCTGAGCTGGAGGAACCTTTAAGGTGATGGTGAAGGAAGGATTGGGTCCTGATGGAGAGTTTTTAATCCAGAGTTTTTATTTTGGGCTGCATGGCCTCTGAATCATGCAACACTTCCAACAGAACTCCGACCGCGTGGTGTGCTTGCCCTTTTACCCAGGGGAGAGGGGGAGGGGAGGGAACACAGGGACCACCAACCAGGTATGGGGGGAGGGTGTTGAAATGAATAAATAGGCAGGAGATCTTTCTCCTTTTTAATGCCTTTATGAAAAAGAATCAGCTCAGGTGGGGAGAGATCGACGGGTCACTCCCACGCCGCCGCTGCTCCCAAGAGTGGCACAGAGGAGGAGGATGATGATGATGGTCTGCAGGCAGAGCTGGGGCTTCCGTCCTCAGGGGAGATTAGGAGATTCCGTTTTTTTGGTTTAACATTTCAGGTTGTTTTGTAGCCATGATATTATGAAAAATCCTTTGCTGGGATTTTTCCTCTCCTGAGAAGCTGAGGAGCCTCAGGAGAGAAATGTAAACAATTACTATCTGCTGCTGTGGAATGCAACAGGTGAATCCATGATTGGTCCATGTGGATTGTTTTCCATGGATGACCAATCACAGCCACCTGTGCCAAGGCTGTGAGCAGGCACAGGATTTTGTTATTCTGTTCTCTTCTATTCTTGTTGTAGCCTTCTGATCTCTCTGTTCTTTTAGTATAGTTTTAATGTAGTATTTAAATATAATATTTAACATAATAAATCAGCCTTCTGAAATGGAGTCAGGCCTCGTGTCTCAACACACGGAGAGTTCACCTCAACAGTTGTTTCTCTAGTTAACATCTTTCGGTTAGGGTGAGAAGTAAAAAGGATCTTAGCAGGTACTGGATTAAGTTCCTCGTCCTTAGACATCACTTAGGTCTCTTAAGTCTATGTTGGTTCGTTGTTTTTAGGGGTTTTCCTGGAAAACTGCAAAGTTTGGTGAAATGCATTCTCATCTGCATACTAGCTCTGATGCCTCTCCCCTGCCCTGCTACCTGCGGGGCCTGGTGTCACTCCCTGGCAAGCATCAGGGGGGCAATGGCTAATCGCCAACCATTAACAGGCATTTGAAGAAGAACTCTCAACAATAGGTGGCTGCAACATGAAGCTAATTTAACAGCAACTGGTTCAACTTGTTTTAACTCTGCAACCTTAAAAAAAATAGATAACTTTTTATTCATAACAGGGATCTCAGGTGAGAGGGACGCCTGGGTGGGCCAATGGCCCCCCAGGGAGTGGAGAGCATCCTTTGAACCTGCCAATCACTCGATGCCTTCTGGAATTTCTGGGTTGATAGACAGTGCCCAGCAGGGGTCAAGGGTGGGGGAAAGGAGAGGTGACTGACACCTGGGGAAGGACCTGGGTAACTGAGGCAAGCCATGACATCACACCGCAACTCCTCACCACGTCCAGCATGGGGAATCCCTGAGAACAGACAGAGATTGGAATAGGGTACCTAAAAAGATATTGCCAACAGAAGCATCTCTCCTGTCTTTGTGGGCTGGGGTATGACTGGTGTGACTGGTGACTGATGAATTTTTGTGTCTGAAAGCACACAGCTGAGCTTGGAATGGAGATATCAGAGGAGAGAGCAGGGTATAAGTTCAGCAAACGAGTTGGCATCTGCTGGGGGCATTGTGGCTGTCAGCAGAGACCCATGTGGGGGGCCTGGAGCTGAACTTCATTGGCAGTGGGGAGATTAGGATCTTCATATATGCCTGTTCCTGTTGCAGTGCAGCCTTTCTTTTAAAGGCTTCACCTTTTCCCTGCTCTCTTCTCTTTGTCTTCATAGAATTAGGTGGTTAAAATTCAGCAATTCTTTTTCTCCCTTTACCTTGAAAAAACCAAATACAACACCCCAATAATAAACCAAAACCATTCTGCCATTATAATTCTGCTTCTTGGGAACAGGATACACTGCCTGCGACTGCATCATCATGTACTGCAGAGCTTCTGCTTCATTTGGTGGAGGAGCAGTGTTTCTTTTTTAAATAAATGGGCAGGAGATCT